>NW_005054371.1:886533-986579 GCF_000277835.1 Geospiza fortis | reverse complement strand
CGGGTCCCGCTGTGTGACAGTCACGTGAGTGTCGGTCCGCACTGCCCGGGTGCCACCATCGCTGCCGAGGAGCGTGTGCGCTCGCTGCCGGTGATTTCCACTGGAAACCCCGCGCAAGAAGCCTCAAATGCCACGGAAACCAGACCCTGTTCTTCCTACTTGCGTTCGCTTTTAAAATGCACTGCATGAGGCTTCAGGCCCCGTGTCTCTCCATCAGTGGAGTGTTCTCCTCCGTTACATAGTTGTACCCAAATCCTTAGCTGGTAGGCATGGATGGCAAATCGCTAGGGTTCACGAGCCTTTTCAAATCTCTAGGTATTTATGAGTCATTTATTAGCCATTTTGATATTAAGATTGCTTTGGACTTAAAGCTATGAATGATGAGACTTATATGACTCTTTAGATGATCAAGCATATCATTTCTGTGAATCATTTAATTCAGATAAATATTTCCCTTTTCTAGTTTTTCAGGCAAGACAGCTCATGAAGTAGAGGGAAAGTTTTAAGTGAAAGGTCATCAGTCATCAGTTTACCCTACAGCAGTGCCTAGCTGTAATACATCCTCTCTGCACAAAACAGAAAGCAATTCTGCAAGTGTGTTCCCATAAAGTTCATGGGCATTTTCCATCATCTGAGGGATCTTGCCCAGTACAAATGGACAGCTGTGCTAAAGCAACTGCTGGGCTTAGAGACAGCAGCCAGTTCACAGTTCCTAGTTACCTCTACATCAAATGTGAGTTGTTTTCTTTACATCACTAGATTTGAAGTGCTTTTATAGGCAGCCTTGAAGGTCTTCATAAAGTATTCCCAAACTCCTGAGTTTTGAAAACTTAGAAGAAGTTACATGTCTCTCCTGACTTTCCACAAATGTTGTGCATGCTATCAGCCTTTGTCGAATCCCAAAGCACCCCTACAACTGCACCACCAACAGATTTACATGGGCACAGAGATCTGGGCACAGAGATCAGAATTTGGCTCATTATCAAACAGGATGCACTACTCTGATGGAGTTTTGGTGGAAACCCTCAAGGAACCGTCATGATTGGTTTGGGTTCTGACCAAACACTGTGCTGACTAGTTGTCCCTTAAGAGGCCATGTTTCATTTCAGGTACCAGCTAAACTATTTTATTGCCTCATTGCATCTTGGAGTATTATAAACAAAGTTTTGTTAGCAATGTATTTTTCTCTGCTGTGCCTTTGCTGCAAGAATGCAGAAACAAAACAGAATGAAATTGATGAAGCAAATCTGAAATTGACGGCCTGTTTCCTTAGAGGACAGTGGTGTTTTTAATGTGTTGCTAGCAAATCTTACACTGTTATCTCAATATAGCATTTAATTACTCCTCATGTATTTGCATTGTATTTTATTCAATCTGCCCTTAAAACATCGAGACTTCAGTTCCAGGGTGACAAAAATCATCTGCCACTTCTGTGAGTCTTCTGTGAGACTTCCTGTTGACTGATGAAATACACTGGTGCTGGATTTCATCAGGGCTTTTGATGCAATATCTGAGGCAAATACAGTCAGATCTGAAAAGATGGTCTTTGAAAGATACTGAAGTTATGATTTGAAGATTCCAGACCAAATTCTGGTTTCAGTTATACCGCTCAGTGGGATCACTTAGGAACTTCCAGATGCGTTTTATTCACCAGCAGGCACAATGGTTCTGAAGTCTGAATTGCTTGCTGTGTTGAATATATACAGCTCTGGGGAATTTAATGGAGTTACCTTCTTTTTACCATACTTTTTTGGGTTGCCAGTAATGTTGCCTCTGAAATACAAAGTTTTATAAAAAGCCTTATGCTGAGGTCTCATGATGGAGTGCAAAGCTGCTCTATTCAGGGTTAAATCTTCTCTACCTACATCAGCAAGATTGAGCAGAATTAACCATTGCATCTTGGCTAACAAGCAGATCCCTTGGCAGGTGTGCCAGGTGGCAATTTTGGGACTGCCAGGTGGATCTGTGGTGTTCTGTCCTGGGCAGTGATTGCTGCCTCTGGATCTGTAACACAGAATGCCAGGGTGGCAGGTCTGCTGAGGTGTGCTGGTTCCCTCTCGCCTCTGTGCCTTGCACTCAGGGATGCTGGGATGGCACAGCCATTGCAGTAAAGCTGTGTTGCTTTTGTAAAAAAGTTCCACAGAACCTGAAATTTCTGGCTGAATTTCAACTGACATTTTGTACCAGAAGTGAATATTCCCACAGGAAAGTAAAATTGGGTGTATTCAGTGAGGTCTGTTGGTTCTCAGCACATCTTGCTCTGGATTTATCAGCACCTTATATTCCAGTTATACTAAATCTGGCTTGTGTTGGAGTGTCCTGAAAGTTGGCTCAGCTGCTGTCGAGACTCTGCAAATAACTGGCAGCTACAAAGGAGGGAAAGCATAAATGTGTAATGTGTAAAGAATTATGTGTAAAGAGCAAAGAACTAAGGCTTCTGGTACTGCTTTTGTGTATGTCCTGTATTGAGTTGCAGCTGGACTTCTGCTGGTAACGTTTGGACAGCACCTGCTCTAGGTGCAACCCTTAGTTCAGTAGGAGCATAGGGATCAAATGTCTAAACGATCTTAGAGAAAAATAAAGTGTTGTGTCTTACAGCTTTCTTCAATGTTTTCATATAGATTGCTTCTTCTTTTGTGTCATTTATTCATTTTGCTCATTTATTCATTTAATAGTTGCTAGTGTTCAGCACACAAATCTGCTTGTAAAAAAAGAAGGTGCCATTATAATCAGGAAAAATGAGCTGGCAGAAGTAAGGATGTTTGTCATTTGGTGTTGTATAAGAGAGGAACTTCTGCAGTGCCCTGAAAGATAAAAAAGTGGAAACAGAGTTTGAAGGTGGAATATATGTGTGTATGTTACTGGTAGAGGGTAGTAACTGCAGTGTTTTGGCAGAAGTAACACATTCTACATTAATTACCCAACTCTTCAGCAGATGGGAGGAGTGCTGCTATCAGGTGTTAATGGTGTATGGCTGCACTTCAGCTTGTTTCCATTGCCTCCTTAAGCTTTCAAGTAGTAATGGCAATTCACCAAACTAGCTGGTGAAATAGATCAGCACCATCTAGAAGGTAAATAATTTATTGTATTTTGAAACTGTGATGTGAAATTCTTTGTCTCTTCTAATAGGAAACACTTGTTTGAAAGTTGCTTTATGAACACTCACTGCCACTGCCCAGGAGAGCTGAATAGCTGTGCACAAGGAAGGGAAATTAATAAGTCTGTTGCTTCATTTGTGTCTGTCACTGCAGCAGTATTCTACTGGAGGTTTTTAGAATGGGGATGGGCCAGTCAGTTCTCCTAGAAATCAGCTTGCTAACTGCTCAGCTAGTACTGAACTGCATGTTATACTGTTATTTCCAGATCTCAATTAATTTGGCTAAGTACTGCTGGCTGCAGTCCTCATCCTTTACATTAAGTGTTGTGACATTGCCTTTATAAAAGAGCTGTGGCAAGTCTTGCTCCTCATCTCTCTCCCATCGTTAAACAAGTCAATAGCAGTCTGGAATTGGGCTGTTGCTCCACGTGTCTTTTTCTTGGCAGAGGTTTCTTTCCATCCCACTGCAGCCAAGCACAGAGTTGTGGTGTCCAATCCCTCAGTACTGGCTCTCTCTCATGTGGAAGTCTGGATTACCTGGCTCTCTCTTCTGTACAATATGGGTTTCTCTGTTTTACCTTACCAGGGGCCACCATAATTCGTCCCTGAAAGAATGGATCCCCTTAGTTTCCCATGTGTATTTCATGTGGTATGTACTTTACAAAAACTAAATAACATCTCTGTTTATGTTGTGGTTGTATATTTCTAGTTTTGTGTGGATAATGAACTGGTGTGTGACTCCAGTGCTGTGTTTTAGTCTCTCAAGAAGAGTGATGTATGTGGTTTCCAGCCTCACAGGGAGCACCCACTGCCCTGGTACCTGGATAATGATACCAGAGCTTGGACTGTGCCTACTGCGCATGGCCTCTTCTCATTATGTGATTGGGCCTTGGCATTTGAGATGAGTTAGGCTTTGCTCAGGGCAGACAACTTGACAGGCATATTTAGAATGTTAACCTTGGGCAATGTTGAAATATTAAATAGTTTGTTTATATTTGTAATTTACCTGTGAACCGTGTTCAGAAATCTACACTCAGAAACTTACCTTTCATTTATAGCCTGTGTGACATCCCTTACTTGCTCAAGCACAAGACCCACATTATTTGCAAGTATTCTCCTTTATTAACCATTTTTTGTTGTTTTGGAATGTCTGACAAGCAATTCTGTAGATGTTTTTCAGCTGGGGTATCCCAAGAACACTTGGTCTGGCTTGGGCAAAGCTCTGATTGCTTTCAGCTGGCTGCTGGAGCTCAGATGTGAGGGCAAATCAAGCAAAGGGTACAGGCAAGAATGCACTACTTGCACATTCTCCAGCTGCAAGGCTCCCTCCTCTGCAGGCAGACAAAAGGGGTAAAGTCTGCTTCTGAGCAATTCTAGGAACTTCATCTGGCACTGGGGACAAAAATGATGCAGAAATGGGGGAAAGGAGATAAGGGAACAGAGCCTCAGAGAAGGTGGAGACAGAGAAGGGAAGAAAATGGCTTAGAAAGAAGAAAAGCATTAGAGAAAATGGGGGAAAAAAGAAAAGACTTTGTGGGGAAGGAGAGGCTGAAGAAGACGATAAAACGAAGGAAAGAAACGAAGAGAGCTGCAAGAAAGTTTCGTCAGGTTGGTGAATAACTTGTGCAGATAAGCCATTAATGTGCACCCCTAGACGGCCATTTAGGAGGTGGGGAGACCCAGGCACTTAGATTTAAATGCAGGGTTTTTACTCTTGTCTTGTGTCTGTCACTTGACTAACACCTCCTTTTAAGTTCATGGAAAGTGGACTCACTTGAATTTTAAGTAACTCAGAATGCTCTCAGTTTATAGAAGTTGCATTAACTTTTTTCCTTTTGCCTGCAAGGTGAAATAAGGGGTCTTGAGAGGGAGAGGATGAGCATCAATAGCAAAGAGAAGCTGGAAAATTAAGCCTTGTGCTGGATTTGGAGGAGGATGGATACACAGAGAGATAGTTTAATATTGTTGTGGTTTCTAACAGGCACTTCTGCAGCGCATATGTCACTGCCAGAAGTCAAAACATGTTTATAACTTTTCTAGCATAAGGTCAAAGGCCTATGAAATAGTGACACAGATGTGATTATTGCACAAAGACTTGCTTGTCATGTGTATAATGCTTCCAGTTTAGGATTCCCTGTATTTCACAGAACTCAATATTAATTTTCTGAATCTGAATTATACTCAATGTCTGTTTTATAACAACTGTATATTCTTATTTTAGCAAAAGCCAACTTTATCCCTGGTTTTGTTGATAAGAAAAACAAAACACCAGGAGCTAACTGCCCAAGTTCATACAATAAATCTATACTAAAAGCCACAGAATGATTGTCTCCAAGTTTATCTCCTCACAGACTGTCCTGTCCCACATGGATGAATGATTTGCCTGGCTTTGTAATCCCCCCAACTCCTCTCATTTCTGACATGGGAAAATTTTTCCCTCTCTTGAAAAATGTAAGAAAACTGAAGGCTGCCTGTCCTTTGCATGCTTGCTTAGTGTAAATGACTTCAGCTCATGTTGTCCCTTTCTGGGCAGAGCACAAACAAATAGCAGGGTACTGAGCTGCATTAGTGTTAGGTAGTGATGTGTGTCAGTGAAGCCTTCCAGAGCTGGGAAGGCTTTTTCTACTTCTCTTCTCTTTTCTTTTTTTTTTTTTTTAATTTCCCAAGTCTCCTTACCCCTCCTTCATTTTTTAATTTGAGTGCTCAAGGCAGTAGTCTATTATTTAATTTGAGTGCTCAAGGCAGTAGTCTTAGTAGTCTATTATTTTTTCTCCTTCATGTCAGTGATGCATAATAGAAACGTAAATTGCATTGCTTAAATGCATTTTTGTAGATTACTTATCATTTCTGGTACTAGTATTTCCTTCATAATACAGAGAGGAAGAGGTCAATGTTGCATTTTTGTTCTTAAATTTTACACAGGAACAGAGTTCCCTTGGAGCACTGGGGGTAGGTGGTGCTGCCCAGCCTCTCCTTCCAGTGTTACACTGGGAGCCAACATCCAGCCTCCACTTGGGTAAAGTTACTTTTCTGCTGGAACCCAAATACTGCATGTTTTGGAACACAGTGTAATGTTTTGAGATGACATAATGTAGATGTTCTTTAAGCTTGTATAAAAGTACATCAGATGGGGAAATCTGGATGTCTGTGACGTGTGTGGGTTCACACTGTGCAGACAGCAGTGGGAACTGCAGCTGCTGTCATTAGGATCCCAGGAAAATATGGGGAGAGGGAGATAGTACCTCCCTGCAAGGAGAGTCTTCTGCTGCCTCTGTGAAACATGGTTTTATCTGCAGACCAAAAGAAAAAAAAAGGAAATCTCAAAAGTTGAAAGATACACTGTATTAGATTTTAAATTCCTAATGCAGTCATTAATAAATAACAATTAACTTGCTGCTAGACTTTCTTCCCTTATTGCTGTTGAGCAGTTGTATAATATTCATTGTACAGAAGCTCAGTATGCTGTCAGTGTTGCAGTGATTTTTTAATTGCAGTGTAGTTTTTCCTTCATGGAGTGTGGAGGAAGTGGAGGGAAATTCTGTCACTGAGTCTGAAAGGGGCTGTTCAGGTGGGAGAATAATGCTGGCTGACTTAAAGCAAACATGATCCTAGGTTACTCTGACATGTTGACCTAAATTAAATGATGTAGATATAATGCAATTTAATGAATGCAATTGAATTGGATATGATAGAGGGGGAAAAGGTTTCATTTTTTATGTGTTGCTGTTTATCACAAGAGTAATGCAGAAATATTCTCTCTGAAAGGGGAGTGACTAGGAATGTTTAGAATAGCAAAAAGAAAATTTGTTATCTTTGTATTTTGGTTTTTAAATTGTCATTGTCTAAGTGTATTGCTTGCCCATGCTAGATGTACCTGCTTTGGTAACCATGTTTAGGTTGATGATTTTGAGGAGTGTACTTCTAATTTATAGACAAGAATGAAATTCTGGACTCTCAAGTGTCTCTTGTCTCTGTTTTTCTAGGGCTAATTTAAAAGCTCCCCACTTGGGGAGCCCATTGGCTCTGCAAACAAGGCCTACAAGCATCTTTTACCCAAAAGCTGCCTGAAACATTTCAACTAAGAGTTAATGTGTCTATCTTTTGATGCAAATTCCTCAGTGATCTTTGTTCTGGAGTGGTTTTTCTTGTGGTTTAGGGGCAGAGGTTGACATGGTTTGAAGAAAATGTATTTTTAAAGTGTGAGAATATTCTCCTATGATCTGAGTGTTTGCCAGGCCTTGGGACAGAAAAAGTGGATGGCAGAAGGGCATGAGGAGAGGAAGGGGGAAGACGGCTGTGGTATCCTCTGGCCACAGTGGTGTATAACGAAGTCTTAAATTACTTTTTCTGCCTCTTTCTTCTGCTGTGAGGTGCTTGTTGCAGCTTCCTCCTTGCCCACTCTCTACTCCCTGCCTTCTTTCCCTTGTAGTCCTTTGCAAGCCCTGGCAGCCCTGGGGGGAGTCTGAGCCAAAAAGTCAACAGAATAGAGGCAGGAAAGGCTGCCCATACCCAGACACTGTGCAAAATACATGTTCAGTTTGAGGGAGGGCAGGATGCCAGTCCTCCACATCCCCTTCTCTCCCCTTTGGAAGCAAACACAGCCCTCCTTTCCATGCTATGAGTAGGTGCAGGAGAAAGGATTCAGAGCTTGTTGAGTCTTTGAGTGAAAGTGGTGGGCTGCACTCAGCCTGGGGGCTATTGATTGGGCTGTGCTTGTTTAGATGGTAAGTCATCTTTGGAGCCTGTCCCGTGGAAGAGCTTTCTCCATTGCTGTGCAAGTACCATGGCACAGGCCAGGCTTGATGTCTTTTGTTAGGAATGCCTCTGTTGCATTTCACAGGCCATAAATAACTTGTGGTATTTGTAGCAATCTCAGTCTCTCTTTGAAGATACAACTGCACAGCCTTTTTCCTGGCTTCTCTTTTTTTCTTCTTTTTTTGTTGCTTAGCCTCAAGTGGTCTCAAGTCTGAAAAGTGGTTCAGGGGCCTAAATTTGGCCATCCTGTGGATGGAACTGTTTTGTGGCTTTGAACTTGAAGCTGTATGGAATGAAATGCATAAAAGTTTGTTCTACTGAACAGTGCATTGACAGGGAGAGACCTTGGGAAAACAAGTCCTGGGTCATACCTCTAATTCTGTGTGCAGAGAGAAAGGGAGTGATGAGTAAGTATTAAAACCAGTAATGAGCAGACTTTGATATTCTAGAATATCATGTGGTGTGTGAATACCTTTTGTATTCACATATTTGCAATGCATAGTAAAATATGTGCTGAGCCATCATGTTTCTGTTGTCAGTATATAGGCACCTGTTTTCCCCTCCAATTCATGGGTGGCAGGTGGACTTCCAGCCCTGGATAGAGAGCAATTACAGAAGCTGTGCAGACATTAAATATCCTGCACAGCTCTCCTCTGAAAGCAAGTTACTGAAAAGCATCTGCCTGTTCCAAAGCTGCATCTCACTTCAGGCAACAGTTGCCTTTTCCACGAGTAACAGTTGTCTTTTTCGTTGAGCTGTGTGATTGCACAGTGCCTCTGTTCCGCTGACACCCTTTCATTAAACAGCTAAAATCTCAAGCACTGATTGAAACGAAGTTGTACAACATTAAGTAGGGTTGAATTATACTGGTCTCTTTAGTGCTGCATGAATTTATCCTCGTTGCTTCCCCTGAATCAATGAAAACTGGTTTGTAGGTTTTGTAAGAGAACATACAAAACAGAAATCCAGGAGATCCATGAACATAAATTTGGTTTTCCTGGTCAAATAATAACTTGTGATTTAACAGTAATGTTAGGAAATCCCTAATATAAACAAAAAAAAATTGTAGTCAAGATAGATGATTACTTTTCTTCAGGTGTCTTTCAGAAGACACCTGCTTCTTTTTATATTTCAAATGCATACACAGTTGTTTCCATGCTTCTGTGTACTTTCTAAAAGAAATAGAGCTCATGTAGCACACCAGCTCCAAGTGGTTTAACTCCAATTAGCTTGGAAATGGAAAAAGATGGAATGGTAGTTTTGGGATGGCTTTATGTAGCCATGGTAGTTCCAGCTGGCTGGGGATGTTGGCAATGAAATGCTTTTTGCCTTCTATATATTCTTTCCTCAGAAAGGGTGAGGAGAAAACTATTTGCAGAGGGGTTCCAGGTGAATGTTACCAGTTACTTGTGTTGCAATAAGGATGGGCAGTAGAACAGTGGGACACAATGCCTTACATGCCTTAATGTGAAATTTATCTCCTTTTTTTTCCCAGAGTTTTTCTTACAATGAGAACCCTTCAAAACCACTAGCCATGGCCTGTATGTTGCAGTTAAATATTATCTTTCTCTCATTTCTCCATTCTCACATCTGCCCACTCCCTGCTTTGCTGCCCTCACCCCTTCCAGTCCTGGATCCTCGTTGTGCTTTGTGTCCCTCTCCCACTTGTCTCAGAGCCTCTGTTAAGGCCTCTCTGTGCAGGGAACAGTGTGTCAGTTGTGTCAGGCACCCTATCTCTGCCTGCCGTCCATGCCACACCAAAACCCACTTCTTCCAGGAATGTTCTGTGCCAGTTCTGTGAGTGGGTGATCTCTGTGCTCCTCCCCTCCTGAGCACTGCCCCGTGCTGCTCTGCCCAGCCCTGCCTCTCTCCCCCAAACTGGCAATGGAAAGCCTTTGGCTTTGGTCATAGGCCTCTCCTCTGCCTTTTTTGTGAGTTTTTGCATTGAACATGTGGGTTTGTGTTGATAGGTGCTATTTGAATGACTCTTCACCACATAAAATATAGTTCAAATAATACTGAGGGACTCTTCTTGAAAGAACTTTTCCTGTGTCTGTTTCCTTAAAGGAAGCAGAGCTGTTCAGTGTAGTGTGGAAGACAAGTCCATGTTGTGATGTGTGAATATATCAATGGATTTATATCTATTTTGAAATCAACTCAGGTAAATAGGGCTAAAATCAGTTTCCTTGAAATAATGTGCCTGGTTTGGGGGGTTTAAGACAAGAACTTTGCATTTAAATTCCATGATGATGGCTACTGAGCTGTGCTAGAAATAGGTATAAGGACTGCTCTACTTGGTCTTTGTGCCCCAAGGCTTCTGGGTTTCTGTTTTCTACTACTTTTGCCCAGTGTGTATTTCAGAAGATCCTTGTTCCTCATCCTAAAGGATCTGTCAAGGATTCAGATAAGAAATTTGAGTTTCTTTATTTTGGAGGAAGATTTTGTGTGATCAAGAATGGGAGTCAGCAAGTGACTTGTAATTAGAGCTTGAAGACTGAGGTGTGAAATTTCTATGATGCACAATGAAGGGTTGCTGCTCAGTGGGTAACTGGGTCTGTCATCATCCCAGCAGCATGTCCTGAACCCACCTGGCATAGTTTGCAATGCAGCTGGTTGTTGTTAACATCTATGAGGTAAAAAAGATAATGCAAGAGAGTTGTCTGACTTTTTTTGCCAGTGTCAGGGCTCCAGATATGCCCCAGAGCCAGTATGCCAAACACATCCTGCTAGCATTAGCTCACATGGACAATTTAACAAATACCTTTTTCTGTCATTTGGGTGCAGAAAGAAATGAAAATTGAGCCATGACTAAGGAATAATACATTCTAGTTGCTATTATCATGGTCTCAGCTTAGCAGATTTTTGAGCTTTTTCATGTTTGTCTGTGAGATAACAGGAATAAAAGCCAGCAAAGTGCAGTGCTAACGCTACGACTGCTTTTAGACAGTTTGGCAGGAAATGCTGTTTCCTGTTCTTTTGATGTTCTGTTGACTTTCTCATAAATATTAACCCATCTGGGGCTTCAAGATTTGTTGTTACGGTGGCGTAGACAATGTCAGTGACAGCCAAATTTAAATGTAGCCGTTCCTTTAGGTAGATTGAACAAGTTCTGGTTAAAAAAATACAGAATTATGCTGTAGTTCTTTTGACTGCAGTGTGACATCTTCAGATTTCTGTCTGCATAGTCAAGTTGGAAAGTGGGATTAGATTTGCCTTTAAAATATAGACTCATACTGGTGTGGCTTGCTCTTCTGGATCATATTAGAGCTTCCAGAAGTCCTGTGACAGGCAGATGCCAGGTTCTATAGGCACACAGATTGTGGTGATTGGGATGGGTCTGTGTGAGCCTCATCCCCAATTGGTTTCAGCTGTGAGCAGCAGGTGAGCAGCATTGACAGCAATGAGCCATGGAGTGCCCAGGGGCACTGACCAACCACCAAAGGGAACAGAGGGCACACAGGTGCAGTGCATCAACAGGAGAGGATAAAAGGCTGGGCTAAAGAACAAGAAGGGTAGATGCTTGCAGCCTTCTGAAGTGTTGTGATGTTCCTCTGTGTGGGCAGATGCCTGAAGCCTTCTGATGAGGTAAGGTATTACTGTGTATGGGTTGAAGCTTTCTGAAATTATATGGTGTTAGTCTATCATGACTGTCTCAACTGTGACATGTGCTGTGGCAAGGTTCGTCAGCACTCTGAGTGGTAATTGTAGTGGCATTTGATGTGCTTTGCAGGTCACCAGATAAATTTATATTTGGAATAGGATGATAGATCTATCTACTCCATTACTTTCTTGAGAGGAATGGTGTCCTTGTCTTTTGAGACCCCAAGCAAGTGCTATCCACAGGGGTGTCAAGGTCCCTTACAACCCAAACTCTTGTGTGACAGAGGTGAACCTCTCTTAACCTTTCACCCTGCCTGTGCCTCTTGGCTGGCACAGTCATGTGGGCCCTGGGTCAGCAGGGTGTCTTGGTTAGGGCAGTACCTCCTATCAGGGTACACCAACCAGTCTTTTGGGGCTGGCTTTTAAACTTGGGTTTTTTTCAAATCAGATGCTGCTAGATGAGATTTGAAAGGCAGAGGGTGCTGCTTCCCAGAGAGCTGAGCTCTGCAGGCACATTTGTGCTGGGTGGAAGACGTCTCTAGGTGTCTCCCTGGAAATGCAGCAGCTTCCATTGCAGGTGTTTGTGCATGCCAGTGACACTGTGCCCCAGCAGTCTCCTAAGTAAATTGCCAGCCTGATCTTTTGTGAAGAGCAGTCGTGTTGAATTTAGTGTTACAGCATCAAGAGTGAAGCGCTGATACTGAGTGAGTAATTGTAACCAAGGCTGCCCTTAAGGCTGGCAGCATGTGCTTGGTATTTAGCTGTAACTGTTCCTAATTTGCTCAGCTGCTTGACAAAAGCATAAATGACATCCAGGTGAGAGTTCTTCTGTTGGCTGCAACTCTATGTTACCATGAAATAATTGTAACATTACATAGAAAGTGATAAATGATTGTTAGCTTTAATTAGAGCACTAATTATAAATTGGAGTGAATTTCAGCAGAAATGAAAAAATTGCTATCTCTGTATTTCAATTTCCATCTGAATTGTAAGAGAAAGTTGAGAACATTTTCCCTTGGGGAAAGGGAGAAAGTGAGAAAGGGGTGTGTTTAAAGGGAGTGTGCATGTACCATCATATTTTCTCTTGGATATCACATGTTCTAATGAAAGCTTTGGCAGCACAGACAAGCAGACTTCTTAGAAAACAACTATAAACAATCTTTTGGGTTAAAGTTCCCGTGTTTACTCTGTAACATTTAAATAATTTACTTATGCATTTGCACTTTTTCTACTGGAACTACTTAAGAACATAACCCTGTTGAATGCCCAGCTGTCAGCAGAAGAATGAGGGGGTGGCCTAGGAAGTTGGTAATCTATTTAAAAATCTAATTGCATGTTGCTTGATGCCCTGAAGTAAATCAATAGCTTTGTGAGTGTAAATAGTTGTGATTTCTTGAAAAACACTCTCTGGCTGGTCTTTATTTCCTGCTTGATTGAGAAGTCCTGAAAGACTAAAAAGAGAAAAGGTCAACATTTGGATACCTAAAATTACTAGGGTCCTTGGGAAGTTCATTTAAAATGTGTCATTATAATCTAAAGAATGACATTGCTTCTGTTATATACTAGGTAATTTTTTTAAGTAATGTTCAAAAGTGGTTCTGTAAGAACAGGATATTTTGATAAGTATCAGTTAATTTTACAAAAGTCAATAGCACAGGCTATTAGGACTTCAATAATAAAAACAAATTACTTGTAACCAGACGTTTCAGTCAGTGAGAATGAAAGCTCTTTGCACATATGTGTATTTAGCTCATAGTTTCTACCCATATTTTAATCTCCCTTGGAGTTCAGTATTGGTCTTTCAAAACACACATGTTACTAATCAAAATATTACTCTTCTAAGGATTTCTTCCTGAAATACCAACCAGAAGACATATGTTTATAGAGACTGTGTTAGAACTTAACAAGTACAGGCCAAACAACTTACAATTGGCCTGGTTTTGCTTATTTTGTATTTTGTTGAATCAACAGCCTTGTGGATGTGAATGTTAATGGATGCCAGAAACGTAATGTTCGTTATTTTAGATTTTGTATTATTTTATTATCTTCTGGAGGTCAAATAAAAGAAAGGGAGTGAAATCCTGACAAGAGACATGAAATGAAAACCACATGTTGTACAGAAGAGCTGTCCAGGGGACAGTGTCACTCATTAGCTGCTACAATAGCTGTTACTTGGTTTGATATAGTGAGCACATTGTTGTGCTGTGACAAAAGCCCAGCAATATTATTTCTAAAAGGGGCAGGATGCTTTTGGATTGGGTTGGTGTGTTTTGTTTTCCTTTTGGGGTGCTTTTTCTTTTCCATGGTGATAAGGGCAAAGCTGTGGGTTTCAGGCACTTCCTTGGGTGTGGTGTGAGGAGCTGTGTTTGAGCTGCTCCTTTCTGACAGGGTGACAAGGTCCCAGTGAGCAGTGTGGGTCTAAGGGACCCTGTCTCTTTTCCATGTTCTCTGGGTGGTCTCACTAGTCCATTGTGCAGCCTGGGCTTCCTGGCTGGTGTAAAGCAGGAGGAATGTGAGCCTCCCTGAGCTTCTGGATGTGCAAAAAGGAAAGGGTTTGGGGCTAATCAGCCCCCACGTTGCAATCAGAGGAAACTTCTCTTACAGTATTGGCACTGTATACAAACAGATCCCTTTTCTTGTCTGGTGAGGGCTGATGTTTATGCCAGTAGGATTCTCTGGAGGTGGATTGCTCTGTAGAAATTAATGATTTGCCCTGTGTGCTTTAGCCCAAGAAGTGTCATGGTTAGGTGATACTTGACATGGTCAAACAGGGAAAAGGTGCTTGGCTGGCTGCCCCTGGACCTGTCAGATTTGGGCAGGGTTTTTTGAGTAATATGTAAACAAACAAAAAAAATCAAGACAGCTCTGTAATATTTATAGCCTTAAGAACTTTGAGAGAGTCCTAACTCTTAGCTTCTTTCTTTTGGATTCTTGGCACTGATAATAAAAAAGGAATCTGAAGCCGCATTATTATACTGCTAGTGGAAACAATCCATATTCTTCTTGTGGGATCTTTTCTGACAGATACAAGGATACATCTGCAGCTGCTGTATTTGGGGGAGTGGGGTGATGGGAGAGCAGCACCTGAGACAACACAGTTTCTGCTGGCCCCATATGTACAGATTTTACTTTGCATTTCTGTTTTTTACGTTGTCCACATTTTGTGCCTAATTTTCCCTTTTGCAGCTGTAGAAGCTTATGCTCGGAAATTGAATGAGATTGTTCCTTTTGGTTCCTTGCTTCTGGCTGAACTCTTTGTATATGCCTCAAAGTGAAATTGCCTTGAAATAATAAGCAGGGATTGTACAGCTGACTTAGAGTTGAAAGAAGCCTGATTGGGAGCCTCTTTTGTTCATTTCTGGGTTAGTTTAAAAACAGAGCCTTGTGAAGAGAAATTGTATGGCCTGAATGGTCAGTTCATCACTGCTAGCCTTTGGTTTAAGATGGCTTTGATTGTGTTTGGGGCTGTCCCAAAGAGGGCACAAATTCGGGCTCTGGTTTGTTGGGCTGAATAAGCCATGTTGTTACACATTCATGAAATAAAAGTTTGGAAAGAACTTCTGGAGGTTGTCAGGTCCAGCTCCTTTCCACAGAGATAAGGTTACTCAGGACCTTGTTCACTCTCCAAGGATGCCCTGTTCCTGTGTTTGACCACCCTTCATGGTTAGAAGTTATTATGTGTTTAGTTGAAATGTCCACTATCACGTGTGTTATGTTCACTGTCTCATCCCCTGCTGCTATGTCTCTGGGAAAGCCTCTCTCTTCTCTCTACCCTATGGGAGGGTGGACTGGCAAGGTTTTTCATCAACCTTCATGCCTTATGGCTGGACAAAAGTATTTTCCTCATCATTTCCTCCAGCCTCAGTCTGTCTTGGTGATCTTGTAAAGAACTCACTCCTCTGTGTCAGTGGGATTGTGCTGGGCATCTCAGAGCTGGACACAGCAGCCACAGTAATTTCCTGGGCGCATTGGCTGGTCTGTTCTGCAGCTGGTTCATCCTTGAACGTGGCCAGGCCCATTCATGTGCTTTTAGTGATGTCTCAGCAGGGTGCTCATGTCATTGTTTTTAAACACAGTAGTGGGAGTACTCCCTTTGCTAGAGTTACCTGGCATGATATCCAGAACTATACTGAACTCTGCTGTGCTGGTGTCATATTGGTAGTTGATGATCATTTTGGTATTGGCCTCTGCTTCCAGCTCTTCCTCCTTTGTTTTCAGCTGCTGATTGCCCAGCTTGCAGTAGAAATTCTTAGCTTCAAGGCGTTTGATGTTTTGTATTTAAAAATTATTAAATTAGTCTGGAATGCTTTAGGCAGCTCAACTCCTGGCTCTCTGGGACAGCCCATAATTTTGGTGAGGGACTTTGGAAGGGGCTTTCTTGGCTTGAAAATCCATCAGCCTTCTGTGAAGAGCATGTGCAGAGCCAGGTGGGAATTGCTGCTGACCTCCGTCATGTGCAGAGGCTTGACTCAGAGGCAGAAGGTGCTGGTTACTTCTTTTGTAATGGCAGTCTGGCATCTGAGAGAGAGGAAGGGCATCAAAAGTGGGAGCCAAGAGATGAGTGACTGTATGTCACTGCAGGGGAAAAAATGGTGGGGTTTGGATTCTTTTTAATTTTTCATGCAGACAAATAAGGAAACATGCTGAGCTCCCATTCTGAGTGCTGATGTGCCTGTGTGGATGGCTGTGACTGAGGTGAAGATGCCATTCAGCCTGCTGAGTTCCATGCTTAATTTCTCAAAATTATTTTACTATGTGTGCATTTGCAATGAATATGGTCCTGCTTCTTTAGCTTATCTGGTATGACCTGAATTTAGACCTGTCCTGTGTAGTCTGTGGCATTTGTGTATGAATCCTGCCCTGTTCATCTAATACCTGATTCCACTCTTTCTTTGTTGTAAGCCATTAGTTTTTCTTTGTTAAACAATATGAAAAACGTTAAATAAAAGCATTCATTTATGTTGTTTAAATTCCTACCTCAAATGTTGAAGCATGTGCTTTTCTCCTACTTGAGTTGTTTGAAAACAAAAGGGATGTACAAGTAGATTGGAGTGTGCCAGGAGATACCTTCCTTTGCAGGCTCTCTTGTGACCCAAACCAGAATTATCTTTTCAAAGAGATAGAGGCTGAAAGTGCTCTGGTTGTGGAGCAGTTCGGGGTTTTGTTATTGTTGTTAGCTGAGTTGCAAATACAGATATGTCATTGGCTTGGATTGGAGGCAAATTACAATAAGAAATGCGTTTTCCACCAAGATACCACTGTCTAAAACTCTGCTCTAATCCAGAGTTGAGTGGTTTTTTTTGAAAGTAACTCCAGTCTGTCTCTATTTGTGTTTGCTCTGTATTTCTAGCTTGTATTTGAACAGAAATACTACTTTTGGATTATGGCAAGCTGTGGCTGTTAGAGTGATAGAGAATAGGTTGCACATCTGAAGATGAGATGTCAGCAATGAAAGTTTCTGTGGCTCTTGTCCAGAGTTTGTGAATGTGGGTGAGAGGTTTTGCAGTGGTTTTTTTAAGCCTTTGATCATATTTTAGAGAAGAAGTGTTGGTTTATTGAAGCACGGTGCTGTTCAGGCCATTCAGGATAGAGACCATTGCTGTACAAAGGACCCCTCATCCAAACCCACATCTTCTTCCTAAAACCTCATTAGTGGCTGCTGACATCTGTCTCCCTGTGCCCTGGGGGGTGTTCCTGCCTGGTCTCCCCAGTTGCTTGGTTCTCTCTCCAGTGTTTCCATAAGCGGCAGGGCTGGTGCCAGGCTGCAAATGGAAATTGCATTTGCTCTTCTGTGGGAAGAGCATCTTCCCATGCAGCTGGGTGTGTTTTGTTCTTTAAAATTGATTTGTGAAACATCTAGACAAAAGGCTTTGGAATTTATGCATGTCATGGAGATCTTGGGCTGTGACAGGTAACAGATGAGTAGCACTCTGTTTAGCTGTAAAGAATGCCACAAAACCAACATGTTAGAGTGAAAACAGGCACTGTGATTTTTTAGGTTTTTTTCCTCCATGCCAGTTTTGGTTGTCAGACACTCTCCCATTGGGCTAGTGAAATGGAGGTTCCCTGGAAACAGGATCAGCTGTTGATAATGCAGTTTGAGGGGCTGTGTGGAAGTTAAATGTGTATCTTTCTGAAAGAGGATAATAATTTGCTACCAGTTCTTTTTGGGAACCAGTGGGGTGGTGGCTGCTTTTTTTCTGTTGTGATTTATCTATAAAATCTTTGCTTTGGAAGTCTGAGCTCAGCCAGGGTTATAACTTCTGGTGAAAACTCTTCACAGAGTTTATCTTAATACATTATGTTTTTGTTGAACTGTGTGCCAAAGAAAAGATGAGTTTTGGTAGCTCCAACTAATTCCCCACCAGTTTTATGGGATAATAATCTTTTTAAAAACAAACAAACATTTGCTTTGTAGGTTAAGTAGTTATTTTTCCTGGTTTGAAGTCAAATGTTTCTTTTCCTGTTACATGCTTAAGAAAACCACAACAATGCTCTTAGCTGCATTTTAGAATGTTCCCTGCTAGATCCAGAAGCCACTGAAGTTGAAATAAGGAGGTTTTCATCACTGCCTATGGGTTGCAGTTTTCCATTTTACTTTATCTAAGAATAATCCCATTGATCTCACAGAGGCTGTAATTGTGGAAAACTGCCTGTCAAAGTGAGGAACTTCTTGAAAATCAGCAGGGTGCTTCACCTGAGTTGAAAATAAGCATGTGCAAACTACTTGTGTGCAGATTACAGATTTATTTCACTTTTTGCGTAAAGAGAATATTCTGAGAAACCTCTTTAGAATTTGAAGCTCCAGAGATATGGGATTGTAGACCAGCCTGTTGGAAGTCCTTACATGACTGTTTTATCACTTTGTTTTCTTTTTTGTAAGTGGTTGCAATTTGTTGATGCAATCAGCTGGAAGATCTAATGGGGGAAACCTGTATTTGGGCCATGTACAGTGTGCTAGTAATTAAGAGTCTGTGTAGCACTTTGCACCAGACATCAGCATGAAAGAACAAAGGAATATTGAGAAGAGAAACGCAGCACTAGCACAGGCAGTCATGGGAAGCCTCTTTCTGTGCTTACCTGACTTGTTTTCCTTTCCTGCCATGTCTGTACAGTTGTGTCCGCTCTGAGCAGGTGGAGTGGGGAAGCAGCAGCTGTGAGCTGGTCTTTCGTGTGCTCCTCCCTAGAGGGTGCCAGACACCCGCGTTCTGCAGCCTGTGCTGCAGCCCGGTGACACCGGCCCGGTGGCACTGCTGGCGTTCTGCAGCCCGGTGACACCGGGCCGGCGGCACTGCTGGCGTTCTGCAGCCCGGTGACACCGGGCCGGCGGCACTGCTGGCGTTCTGCAGCCCGGTGACACCGGGCCGGCGGCACTGCTGGCGTTCTGCAGCCCGGTGACACCGGGCCGGCGGCACTGCTGGCGTTCTGCAGCCCGGTGACACCGGGCCGGCGGCACTGCTGGCGTTCTGCAGCCCGGTGACACCGGGCCGGCGGCACTGCTGGCGTTCTGCAGCCCGGTGACACCGGGCCGGCGGCACTGCTGGCGTTCTGCAGCCCGGTGACACCGGGCCGGCGGCACTGCTGGCGTTCTGCAGCCCGGTGACACCGGGCCGGCGGCACTGCTGGCGTTCTGCAGCCCGGTGACACCGGGCCGGCGGCACTGCTGGCGTTCTGCAGCCCGGTGACACCGGGCCGGCGGCACTGCTGGCGTTCTGCAGCCCGGTGACACCGGGCCGGTGGCACTGCTGGCTCCTTCTGCCCGCAGCAGGGCCAGCATCGCTGGCTCTGGAAGGTGCAATGAGCACAAATGACCAGGCTGAAGGGTTCAAGCAGCTCTCACACCCTCACAACCATGTGCTCTCATTCCTGGGTTTCTGCTTGTTGTAACTGGTGTGCTATGAATCGTTTGTGTTGGTCAAGGATAACTTTGTGAGAAGGAAACAGTTTCAAGATGAAACAGCTGTAAATGGTTCAGGAGTTGTGCTGACCAGTTACTGCAGTAAGTACCGGCTTTCCTGGGTCACTGGGAGCAGCTGGTGGGAACTAAAGCATTACAGAGCCTGCGTTTTCTGACTCTTAGTCACCCCCTCTGCTGTTTGAGACCTCAGTGTTTCTGATATTTAACCATTTTTGCAGCACCACTTCAAGACACAGTGCATGAATATTTTGAAATGAGTGCAAGAGAGATGTTATGAGTGGAAGGCACAAATGTTATTTATGGCTTGTACACCTGTGACTGCATAAGCTTTCTTTGAAGTAAATGTGGGATTCCCATGTGGCCTTTAAAGCACTTTTTTTTTCTCCTCCTTCGAAACATACGGCAGCAGTGGCTCAGCCTAGCCCTGCACAGCCTCTGGGCTGGGTGTGAAAGGTTTGGGACATAACTTTTGGAAAGAGAAGACAGGGCTGCTCCTTGAGGTGCGTTGGAAACGCTGCCTCTGTGGCAGTGAGAGATGCCGCTCTGACATGGTATCCTCCACATTGCTTTAAAGCTGTAGTCATAAGAAAAAAGTGCATGGAAAGATCTGAGCTTATACTCAGGTATACGTACTCATAGCTTTTCCTCATGTATAAAATGTGCAAGTAAAAGAGCCCCATTAATGAGGGTGTCTCTCATTAAGCTACCTGCCATGAAGACCATCCATTGGAGTACTGCATGTGTCTGAGCTGGGTCTCCATGCTCATTCCTTGGGGGCCAGTTGGGATTCCCCTGTTTGTTTTGGAGTAACAGAGCATAAGGGTCTTTCAGGCTTGGGTGTGTTTTTTCCCCTCTGCTTTCTTTGCAACTGCCTTCAAGCCTTCATGTAAATAAATACTGGAGACAAAGACCTTTGCTAAGAAAACGTGTATCAGCTCTTTTTGTTTTGAAAGGGTGGGTGATAAATATTTAAGTGTTGAGAAATGAGGCATGAACTTACCAAAATGTGAGTGATCCTTGTTTGCATCAAGGCAGAGACTGTAATTTTGCTGTCATGCCTTGCTTCAAATGTTTGTCTGCTACTTGTATGGACTAACTGAAGAGAAGTTTCATTATAAACTGTGGGTCTGTGTGTGGAGCTGTGGGTGACAGCCACTGGCCACTTGTGTTGCTTGTGTGCTGCTAGGGAGCTGCTCATCATCTGTACCAGGATATGATGTATGTGGAATGGTAATTTAATGGTTACTTGTAATGGTGGCATGAGCCTTGTCATTTGTAACAGTGAGTTCTTATTGCTTGTACTGCTATGCTGCCTTTAGTTCCTCCTAGTGGTTTGAGGCTTCTGTGGGCCAGACTGAACACACTGCTGTAAGCAGTTCCAGGGGTGTTCCTGTTCATTTTGAGGGCTCCTGAGCTCAACTGCCACTGCTGCTTTAGGATTGTCACACTACAAGAGCTTCTCTGGAGCTTCTCAGTATATGTAACGTGAAAATACCATGGAGAGGCAGGCTTGTTTTCCAGATTAAAAAAACCCAACCAAACAAAATGGTGCCTGTCATACTGGCAGCTGAGAGGTCTCATGGCAAAGGGGGCTCTAACCTGCAGCCATCCTCCTTGTTGAGAAGAACACAGCCTCCTTTGGGGGTGGAAGAAGGATCAGTGTTGAATTTGACAAGTCATCCTCTCACTAAAGGATGTTCTCCAACACTTGCCTTTCTGCCTGCCTCTTTAAAGCCCTCAACTGAAGACTGAAATACCAATAGATTGTATCCTGTTTATTATGATCACAGGAATTCAAATACCACAAAGAGCAAGGGAAATTAATGGAATAAAGTAAGCTGTGGGAAGAAAAACAGCTTTTAATGTGGTGTGCTAATGAGGTATGAAATAGGTGTGTAAGAAAATGTTTGGTAGCATCTTTAGAAAATCTTGCCACCTGCAGAAACAGAAACACAGGAATACTGTGGAAGAGAAATAACCCAGTGCTTGGAGAAGAAGGAGTTTACTGTCTGCTACAGACTTAGTGCAAAAGAGAGTTTCCCTCTTCACACCCTGGCTGCCTTTTTGCAGAGCTGGTACCTCTTTCATGTGGAAGCTGAGGCTGGAATGGCTGTATGCTCGGGGATACAGATGCCTTTGAACTCTGCTTTCTTATCATGGACTTCATAAGACATGGCAAGTGTGACCCACTTCTGTTCCTGCACAGCTCAGCTGCTGCACACACCCAGCCCTGGGAGCTGCTGAGGACTGGGTCACTGAAGTCCTCTGGGTTAAAGCAATTGTCTTGCCTGTCTAATTTTTCTTCTCCTTTCTTCACTGAGCTGCCTTTAGTGGTCTCCTTCCCAGCCTGTCCCCGCAAACCATGATGCTGCTGTTACATGTCTATGTAGCATAGCTAAAAGGAGTGGTGGGTGAGAGTGGGCACTGGGAGGTTTCCAGTGTGCATATTCCTTAGCCCAGCATGGCTGCCAGAGCCTTCATAATGGGGAATTAAGGACTTGCTTGCACTAAGGAGTATTTTGCTTCCCAGGGGGTTTCAGTGAATTTTGTTTCTGGATTAACGTGCTAATTAACACAAAATAGTGCTGAATGCTTCACTGTAAGAGTAACTAACACTGTTGATAACTGGTGTATAAACATAATGTATGCTAATGAGATCCCTACCTTTGTAAAACAAAGCTGTTGATACTCTGTATGTGTCCAGGCATTTTTAGTGGCTGGGAGGTTTCCTTTCTGATGATAGCTTATGCCTCTGTGAGATTTCCTTAAAACAGAAGAGATTTTTTTAGCTCCTCAGTGGTTTCTTTTCCCCTCTGCATTAGCTGTTTTTCAGTTCTTGAATTTTGATCAAGAGCTGGAGGCTACTTTTAGCTGGCTTTGGCTTGTTAGTTTACTTGCTTTCAGGCTAAGTGTCATTTTTCTCTCCAAAGAGCCAAAATGCCAAGATTGTGTCATTTCTGCTTGTATCTAATAATAGCTTAATCCACAAATAATTGTAATGAAGTTACTAAGGCTACTGGCAGAGAATGGTGTGATCCAAAGACCCCTGGAATGGATGGGATTCCTCCCTGAGAACAAAGGGAGGCTTTGGGTCGAGCCCTAGGGTGCTGTTCCAGACACACGTGTGTGCACATGTGTGACTGTGTTGGGCTGTGCTATGGAAACCAAATTTCAAAAAAATGCTGCCAACTCTCCCAGCTGAGCACGGGTGAGTGAAGGAGGATGCTGTGCAGACAGACAGGAGATGTGTTAGCAGCCCCCAAGGCAGCAGAGCAGTTGCCATAACAGCCAGCGGCAGATGTTACCCAGGACTGGATTGCTGCTGCTGGAATTGGAGTAGGAACAGAGGTGTCCCAGCTGCCAAGTGCATCCTTGGTGTGGCCAAGGTGTCAGTTGCAGCTCTGGAGCAGGCAGGGGGCTGATGAAAACACAAACAATAGCAGCAGCAGCAGGATTGCTGGTTTGGTGCAGGAATTACCCAGCTGTGCCACTGTGCCCTTGTAATCCCATTAGCAAAGTCAGGCTAACGAGCATGGTAGGAGCCCCCTCTGCAGGGCTTGCTGTGGGAGGGGCAGGGACATCTCACCAGCGTGTGAAGGGTGTGCCCAGGAGCATCCAAGGAGAGGAAGAGCATTGGCAGGAGAGGTGGGTGCATTGGCAGGGCTGGGGGTCAGCTTGTGCAGTGCCTGCCAGTGCTGCTGACTGCTTTCCACATGCACTTAAAGCTGTTTGCTCTAAAGAAATAAAGGCAAGAAATAATGGTGATGGGTTTGTTGCTTTTAAAGGACCGATCTAAAGGATTTACCTTTTCTGGGAAATGCTTTAATTAGAATTATGATGTCTTTTGCCAGATTGCTGAGCAATTAAACTCTACTTAAGCCCAGAAAAAGTACTTCCATAAAAAGTTTTCAGTGTAGTTCCTGGCTCAGATTGTGAAAGAGGGTATTATTTACAAATATCTCATTAACAGACATTATAAAGTTGATTATGCCCCCGTGGGAATTGATGACAAAACTTTCATGGCCTTCATTAGAAACTAAAACCTTTTGATGCAAGGTAAATACAGTTTTGGGTGCACATATAATAAAGTTATACATATTAGCTTAAAAGCAGCTGCTCTGGAAACCCTATTGGAAATTTTTAGTTTTCCTAATGTGTAGGAGAAATCCATTTTCTGTAGGTATTTTTAGTGCTAACTTCCTCTCCTGTGCTATTATCTTACACACTCTGCCATTAGTGCTTGCTGTGTTTCCAGGTCAGCCATGTGATTGCCGAGCATCCCTGCCTGCTTTTTGAATGACTTGCCAGGCAGCAGCCAGAGAGGCACGTTGTTAGTGCTGGCTGCCAGCAGCAGCTTCCCTCAGCCTGGAGCCCCTGATAACACACAGACATCCTCTCTTCTCACCCTCTGGGAAGGTCACAGCTGTGTGGTTCAGAGTGAGACCCTGCCCCTGTGTAGGTGTAAAGATGTTTCTCAGTGAAGGCAGAAGGTTGTGTGTAGGAGCACAGAACAGCCCCGCTGTTGAGAGGCATTTCAGAGCTGCTGCTTCGCCTTGAGCCACGGTTGTTTCAGCATGAGCTGGATGAAGTACACAGATTTCTGCCTTTTTGCCACTTGTTACATTTACAACTCAAATGAACTTGCTGTGCTTCAGAAAATTGCAAGAAGTGGTGAAAACATTGTAGGCAAATCCCTCTGAGCTTTTTTGTGTGTGTGTGTGTGGTAAAAAACCCCTTAGGCAAAGTGTTTTAAAGCCAGCAGTGCTGATAATGAGAGTTAATAACTTTGCAGATATTGGCTTTTTTGCTACGTACGACTTTTTTAAGAAGGTATTTAAACTGATCCAGGCAGTTGCTGTGGATGCCTCTGTGTGTGTTTAATGAACAGCTGTCTCTTTTGAACTGGGAATTTTAATACTTTCAGTTCCATGAAACTGGAGTCGGAGCAGGCGGATGATTGTACAAGAGAGAGGGAGTGCATTTTCTCATGTGAATTCAGGAGCGGGGAGGGAGGGAGAGGAAAGCATCGTAATATTGCGTGTGTTTCTGTTTCAGTGGATCAAATCTTTCCTCTGTCTGCATCCAAGCTATTTGGTTGTGATCAGATGATCAGAGCTCAAGGAAGCGATTGGAGAGCGAGCTGGCTGCAGCTGCACTGTAGGCTGTTTTCAGGGACAAGGAGCCACTGTTTTTCAAACATAGCATAAACATAGAAGTTATTTTGTAGGCTTCAGGATGCAGATATGGGTTGTGCTGCCAGCATTGTTCTGCTCCAAGCCTTTCGTTCTGTGGTACAGAGGAACTGTCCACATATCTGCAGGCGCCGGCGACGAGAGGAGTTGTCACATGAAATTCTGCCGCTGGACAGTGATGATGAAATGAGCAGACCCAGGACTCTCATCATAATGGTATGGTACACTTTAACCAAGAGAGAGGTGACAGAATTATTATTGCAGATGTGATTATTTTTTTTCCTTTGAGTATATATTCATAGAGAACATTGACAGGCAGTTTGTCAGTTTGGTTAGTTTGCTGCTAGATTTGCTGTGTCTATAATGCTACTTTAGAGGTGAAGCTGTAAGCTGCACATAAGCTCTGTGTAAAGTAAATGTTCTTTTATTTAATTGTTGGTGGGTTTTGTTTGTGAGATAAGCAGCACTGGAGCCAGTAGCATGGTTATGCTTTATTTCAGACTTGGAATTCCAAACAGCAGACAGCTTAGGAAATGTTTGCTAAGTCTGTTCATCATAAAAACAAAAACAAACCCAAAAGCCAAACAAAACAAAAAAAACAATCTTTACTTGCACCCAGGATGCAGTTGGAATTCATATGAAGTTATATGCAAATAAACTCCCATATATCTTTGCTTCAGACAGTTTCCAGCAGTACAATGTTTGCTGGATCACTGCTTTCTGGGTTACTGAGTTGCCTCTGTTTTTTAATGAAGGAGGGCTTGGAAGGCTGTCTGTCTCTGAGTGTCATTTTCTTCCTGAATTAAATTTTTATTTTGTCATGGGAATATTATAAACACTATAGATTTATTAGAAATAAGTGACAGGGTTGCTCCTGATTATAAATCACTGTTTCAGAATGAGGAATCCACTTATTGCCTAGTTACTGCTCTTCCTTGCCAAATACACATATGGTGAGCATTTCCAGAACCGTGGAGTAGTTTGCATCTGAGGTGGCAATAATTTGTTACTTTGTGGCTATCACTTGATAAAAATACTACCAAGACACTCAAAATAATATTTTTGTCATTTTTCAGGACACTCATTTATATCATCTAAGTGGTAGAGATTTGATGAAGTTCAAAGTGCACTCCCATGGTACTCTGATCCCACACAGGGCTGTAACTTACTGGTAGAGGGTAACATTAGAGAATTTAATAGCTGTCCTGAGCAGCTGTTTTGAGTAGAGCATTGCTGCCCATGGAGAGGTGTGTGGTGCAGTCATGGCAACGATAGTAGCAAGGACCCAATCTCAGCAGTGCTTTATGTATCACCTGAGGGTATTCTCCAGTGCAGGGGGGAGTTGCATGGTCATAAGGAGGAAGGAAATTGATTTCATCATTGTCAATCTGATGTTAAAGCTTCTTTTGCTCTAAAAGTATCTATGTCTATACAACAAACTTTTTTTTTCCACTTAATGGTTAAATAAATGACCTCAGCAACATTTAAATGAATAAATGGCTCCTTTCTGGTAGTAATTTCAAGCATGATGAAGTGAGAAATGTCTGGAAGCACATCCGAGTATGGATCATCTGTGTAACTTGCTTCAGTCCTTGGAAGTAAAGGGTAGTCTTGGGTGTTGTGGCAGCAAACACTGTGCCAGCCCTGCCAAACCCAGAAATACTCAGCAGCAGCTTGAGTTGTGTTTCTTTGTGTGGTAAGTGCTGTGAGATCAGGGCTCCAAGAGCAAAGGTCCCTGGCTCTCAGGGAGGTGAGGCTTTACCCTGCAGTGTGGAGGGAGCTGTGGGAGGGGAGACATTCTGGTCAAGGTGATGTGTTACCTGATGCTGGATGTGGGCTCTGAGACTCCCTCAAACTCATTCCCCAGTTGTGCTAACAGGGGCTTAGCTTTTCTATGTCAGTGGTTAATGCACTGGCGCTTGTCCTGCCAAAAGGCTGCCCTTCCCCGGAGCTTTGTGGGATCATTTTCTCCCTCTCAGTCCCTTTGATAAGAGGAGGAGGAGTGAGGCTGGGTATCCCTGTCCTGAGGCTGCGGTAGGTGCAGGCAGGCACTTGGGAAGAAGGCTGCTGGGCAGATGTTGACTTTAGACACATCTTTCTCTTCAGGATGTATATTATCATCAAGCTTTTGTTTTGAAGCAGTTAATTATGTAAATATCTAAATGAATTTGCCATTAAACTTTGCAGTAAGGCTTAGGAGTGATGTGGAGACCTGGCAAGCTGAGAAAAAAGTGCTGCTTCAGAGCATTTTGTGGCAGAGTGGATGGTCCTGTTTCCATCTGAATTCATGTTACTTGAAAGAGCAGCATGATAACGAGAGCTGGAGGCTGCTGGGCCTTAATACAACACGTTATGGTCCCAACAAATTAGTTTTTCCCCTGGGTCTGCTGTAGATCATTGAGAATTATGTCTGGATAATAGAGTGGAGGCAACTATATAGATGAGCAAAAGAGTGTTTGGTTCCCAGTGCCATTATGCACATTGTGCAGATGCCAGCAGCTAAACTGATCCAAATGAGATTCCCAAGTGCTCGTGTTTGAGGGCAGTTAGTAACTGGAGTGCCCAAGAAGAGAGGGGAGGAAACGTCAAATGCAGAATACCAGAAGCACACTGATGGGCCTGGGTGTTATCATTTGGCTCCTGCCAGCTGAAGAACTGGCCTTCTGTCTGTTCATGCCTTCAGATGAAATGGTCTTCCTCTGTAGCTTGTGTGCCACTGCCTCTATGTGCCCTGCTGAAAGCAGGAGCCTTTGATACTGATTTCAGGAGACAAACTATGCCTTCTGGTTGAACAGCTGTTTGAAGTCACCAGGCTCTGCAGTCTGTCCTTGCAAGTTTACCTGTCTTGTGTGTAGCAAAAGTAACAGAAAGCAACCCTGAATCAGAGAGAACAGCAGTCAACCCTAAAATACTTCAAGTAAATAAACAGCTCTAGGGATGTGGCCCATTTTCCTTTGTTAGTCACTGAAGGGGAAGATCCTGGTAGGATATTCTTCTAGGAATTGTTTTTGCCAGTGGCACTCCAAACGGGAGATTCTGTGGGTGAACTATATGAGAAAAGAAAGGAAGTCCCAAGCACAGCCTCCAGCTATTGCTTAATGCCTACCTACTAATCACTGTGTGAAGCCTTCAGGCATCACAGCAGGCATTTCTAACGTTCTGGTCCTTGCAGAACGTGAGGATTGATGTCTTTATTCTGAGACTTTTTTTTTTTCTTCTGTTTATTGGTTGAAAAATCTGGTTTTACCCTTAGGCAAGACAGATAAATCATTAGTTTTAGATCTTGACTGGATCCACAGAGCTGGGAGAGATGTTGGAAAGAGAAAACTGTAAATTCTCTGTCAATTAGTATGGTGTGTCATCTTCCCTTGGATGAAATACTGGAATGTGCCAGAGACATGGGAAGTAAGTGTCCAAACAACCTCTAATATGGTGTACAAGTTCAATCAATTTGTTCAGTGACAGTGATTTAATTGACCCTTGTTTTCTGGACCTTTAAGAGCATGTCTGCAAGAACTGGCTTTCAAAATAAGACTGAGATTATGAGGTTTGAGGTACTAAAAACCTTTCTAGAGTGAATGCAAATGGCTGTACATGCTGTTTCCACAACAAAAAGGGGAAGAGGAAGATGCCTGAAGGAAGAAAGTGAAGTACGTGGGTTATGTAGGGCTGTTTGGTGTTTTAAGAGGGGCTCTAACATTCAAGATGATGGTTTGCATTTGGAACTTGTGACTTGAAGTTGAGCTTTATCTAGTAGGTCATTCTTTGGGTTTATTCATGCAATTTATTACAAACTGTGCCAGCTGAGGCACAGTTGGTAAGAGCAAAGTGTATTTGAGGATATGATCCTATTTCCCCTATCCCCAGCTTTCCTGCCCTTGGTAATAAGCTATATAAAAATGTAAAAATTATTTTGCATTTTGAATAAAATAGTGTAACTTGAGCTGACTTATTAGCTTGAAAACAGCAATATTAACTTAATTAATGCTGCCCAAGCTGCTTCTCGGGTCACTTAGTTTGTAAGTGAGTTTTTACTCTTCTAAAAGCAGTAGAGAGAACAGAAGCATGGCTTTGAGAATTTTCCATCATCTAGTATTAAAGTTTGCCTCCAGAACTGTGTTCCTTAAGTTTTGTTTTAGAGTCTGTGTTAATTTTCTACTTTTAGTTGAAATAATTTTGTGCACTCATCTCATTTGTATGCATTTCTCTCCTGAAGGCCTGTACAATAGAAGTGCTATCAATGGGTGGCAACTCTAGGAATTGCAGGATGTCCAACTCATAACTTACTGGTTTTGAATGTGGGAATGTGTCTGTATATACTCAAATGGTGGGGAATTGCAGTGCCTTTTGGAGGCTCAGCCCTGGGAACAGAAGGGTGTTATCTTCTTGCAGTGTCTTGGAGGAGGGATTGTCTTTGCAAAGCAAGATTACCCAGAGCTGCAAAATTAAAAAAAAAATAGTGAAAATTTTCATGACTTCTTAGCTCAAGTCAGTAGCTTCGATGTGTAATAAACTTTTAAGCAGCAATAAGCATAGGGAGCTTTATTTGACCTTAACTTCCACTTCAGCACTAGACCCCAGCAGGAACAGAAACAAGCCCATGTTTGAATAAATGAATAACATTAGAGTGTAAAGAGGAGAAGTCGTAAGTGATGCACAAAATGCAGTTCTGCTTCAGAGTAATTTTGGCACTGTCCTTGTTACCATTGCAGCTCTCTGTGTGTTGTGCCCAGTGCCCCTCAGAGCTGTGAGTGACTGCCAGCCCTTCCTTCCCCTGGGCACCAGGGACAGTGTCCCTTGCTGCTCCTCAGCAGCATGTTGGGTTTGTTTTGGTGTTTGCCCATTCAGACAGCAGCTGTGGCTCTGGGTAGAGTTTCTTATATACAGAGGGGAGGAAATGTGGGTCAATTTTCATTCTTCAGTGTTGCAGTACCATGTAGTGTATGCATATGGTTCAAGAAAAGCTGGTGTTAAAAGTGGCTTTTTACCACTGAGCAAATCTTCTCCATCTGACTTTGGTACACTGAGCAATGTTTTATATTGCTTTCACTTTTTAATAGTGTTGCAGCAATGTGTATAGTTTGACAGTGTGTGAAATGTAATTATTATGAGTGTGTTAACCAAATTTTTTATGACAGCTTATGAAGAGTGTGGGCTCAAAGCAATAAAGTGATGAAAACATTCTCCTATATACGAGGAATTTATTCTCTCTTTTTCTAGGGAAAAAAGAGAGAAGTAAGCTATTTCTTTTTAAGCAATGCCTACCTGAAAGAGTAGGATATAAATTAAAGAGACACGGAAATTCTGCAAGTCTCAGTCCTTGGGAGTGCTTTGGGAAGGTGATTTATGCATTTCACAAAAATCCCAATTTAGGATGTGTGTTCAAAATACTACTTGGGAGAGAAGAAAATTGACCTATAGAAAGGCAGGGGAACTTGATTAAAGCCAGGAATACAAAGAGAGAAACAAACCTGCCCAAGAAAAGTAGGGAAAAGACAAGTCAAGTTTTTCAGGCTTTGGCCACCTGCAGGCACAGTGCTGTGGCACAAGCACATGATAAAGCTGTGCACACACGTGCTTGGTTTGTCACAGTTTTGTCAATGATGCTCTGCAGTTCAGCTTGGCTCCAGCTCTCATGGGCTTTAGCAAATGCAAGCTTTCTGTATTTCCCTTCATCATTTTGCTCTTTGGATTGTCACACAGAGGAAGGTGGGAGAGTTAAGAAGATCCCAGTGATCTGTGTAGTCTGGGATTTTGGAAGGAACAGAATGGCAGTGTGGTGGCAGTGTGGTGGCAGCAGGGATGGTGGCAGCAGCCCTCACATCTGCCCGTGTGCTCACTGTCTCTGGCCCAGGCTCTGGCAGACTGGGTCTCTCTGGCTGAATTAGGGGAGTTGCAGCTGCTTCCAGAAGAGCACAAAGGAACAGTATATTAAGCTCATGCTTTCAGAAAGTGATATTAGTGCCAGCCCTCAGCCCTTGGCTCTCCCTGGCCTTAACTCACTGCTGGCTGCAGCCCTGAGAGCCAAGCAGGGCTTTCTTTTTCCTGCTATTGTCAATACAGAATCCTCAGAGTAGCACTGAACTGGGTTTAAATGCATATGGCTGAGTCCAGAGTCCATTTCAGTCCTTTGGCCACAAATATGGGATATTGATTTAGCTTGGAAGCAGCTCTGCCCTGTAAGAGGTGTGCTGAGTGCAGAAGGGAGCCATAAAGACACCAGGGCCCTCAGAGAGCACTGGCCAGCCAAAAGTACTGCCAAAGGAAAAACTGCTGGCAGGGAGGGCTGCCGAGGTAAAGACAGTGTGTAAGAGAGGAAGAGTTAAGTGATGAGAGAGAAGCCAAGAGGGAAATTTCTTCTCATCTGGAATTAAATAGGCACACTGCTGTTAAACTTTGGTCGGATACTTGATTTTAGAGGGCTACCCACAGTTGCTCTGTTGGTATATCATACTCTAATGCTGCTTTTTGCCTCCCACCTTGTTTTCTGCAAAAGCTTTGGTTTTACTTCAGAATGAGTCTGTCTCTTCCTCACTGATATTAAATTCTTCTCCCTTGCCCTTCTTCCATCTCCCCTTCCCAAAGTGTAAAATCATCTTCTGCTTTGACTTCACCCTAAATATGCTCCATTCCCCTCCCCTGCCTGAGTTGGAAATCTGCATGGAGTGCAACAGAACTGTTCCTGATATTTCTCACTTCCGTTAAATTTCTTCTTTACAGCACCAATCTTAATACACTTCTTCTAAACCCAGTTTAAATAAACCAGAATGCCAGTTTAGCACATTTCAGACAAAAACATTATGCAAAGTTTCACTGCTCTTGAGAGACAGAGATATATCTCTGAACCTTGATCTCCATGCTTCATACTCTTCCATCCATCAGAACTATTTGGTTTTGGGGTGTGTGGAGGGTCTCTGTTGCTCTGTAACCTCTGGGCAGCAAAGCAAGGTTGTGTGGTAAGAGGAGTCACTTCTCTTCATAGCAGCTGCTCAACCCTTCCACCATCAGCTGTCAGAAAGTTGAATGGATGAGTAGATACTGTGAATGCACCTGCAGCATAAAATTAAGTGTGGTCAACTGTGTGCTGCACAACCTGGTGTGGGTAGCTTTGTTCTTGTTTTTTTTCTGTGCATCTCAGGGGGATTCCCACCTGATTTCAAAAAACCTCTCAAGAGACTCTGACTTGTAGATTACATTTCCTGAGCCATACAGGGTTTTGATGAAAGGCAGCAGTGCTTCATGACTGTCAGCTGCCTGCTGTCATTGTGGGGGTGAATACAGACCAGCTCCAGTTTGCACCATCTCCTGTAGTGCAAGGGGAACTGGACAGACACAGGCAATGGTTTTGATGTTCCCTTGACCAAAGAGAGGTTTGTAAAGGCAAAACACAGGATTTAATTTCTAGGTTTACACAGCATTTCAGCCTGTTTGAGGATGTCAGGTAGTACTGGCAACTCTACTTTTATGAGTAAGACAAAAATTAAGTACTGAAGTGCTGAAGTACTCACCTGAACTCTTGTTCCCTGCAGTAATGTTCAGGAATATAGGAGCAGGTTTGTTAGCTTCGGAGTGTTTGGAGCTAAGGACGATGAAGGAAAATGGACTGTTGAGGAAATATGGGACCCATTTCTGGTCTTTCAGCTTTAAATCTCTTCCTTGAATAATTAAGGCTTCCAGCTTGAATTAGTGATTGGAGTGAGCAATACCACAATAGTGAAAGGATTAGGATTCAGCATCAAAAAGCAAGTCACATGAATACCTCAGGATGTTTTGGGTGGCAAGGGTTTGACATCATCTCAAGGCACTGTTCCAAGTCCAGTCCAGCTGAGGCTGGCTCCGACCATGGGCCATGATCTCCTGTGCCAAGGTGTGGTAGCTGTACATGTGTGCACACATTTATAGTCAGACAGAAACTGATTACTTCTGGGGCTCAGTTATTTCTCTTATTTTAAACTCTGTAAGTAAATATATTCTATAAAAATGTACTTTCATTATCCTGTTAATGTGGTGCCTCTTCAGAACAAAATGTTATTTTCTGTCCAAACAGAAAGAAACTATGTGCAATATCTTACTTTACAATTGCTGTCTGTTAATAATTATTGCCAATTTGTGGTTAGCTTAAAAAATAATAGATTCTCTGCGTGTGGTTTTTGATGAAAAATAGCCATTGTGATGTTTGTTGGACTTTCTGCCTCAGGCATCACTCCGAGTACAGTGTATGGAACCAGTTGAATTGAATACTTCGTGTCTTTGGTGTTTGTTTTCCCTCACTTCTCATCTGTCAACTGCTGTGCTCATTTTCTTTTCATTAGTATTGATACTTGCATGAAGACGAGTCAGCCAGATTCAGTTCTCAGTTAAATGTGTGCAAATCCAGCAGAATAAGGTTTTGACTTAAAGCAGTAAACCAGATCAGAAGTTTAATTCTGTGCTGCTTGCATGTTTCTCTCTTCAAAAAAAGAAATCATGAAGTTAGAGTGGAAAATGTGTGTGGCCTGGCTGGATCAGTCAGTGGTTGGCTCTGAAATGGGGATGCTGGGAGTTGAACATCATGCCACCAATCACTCCTCACTTTCTTTGGCGTTTCAAGTAAGGGTTTGGTGTTATTACCTTGATGTTTTCCACAGGTTGTGACTTATGTGCTAAAATTAGCTTGTGCAGAGTATAAGCCTTAGCAGTAAAGAGATTAATTACTGAAATGTAGATTCCTGGAACCAGATGCTCCCCCATCGTCTGAGATGTTTCTGCCATTAGTAAATTATGTGCAAACATTCATTGCAGCCATCACTATAGGAGATCTGATCTTAATGAGATTACAGGGAAGTTCTTGAGAGAAACTGCTCTTGGAATTGGGCCTATTCTTTCTCATTTTTGGATCCTTCTCTTTATGGCTTGAAGTTAAAGAATAAAAAGTGCTCACACAGCTGATCTTTCTTTTCAGTGCATTAGCCCTTTCCCTGTCTTTATTCTCCCATGAGCCTGAGGAGAGCTTTTCTCACCTCCCTAGAGCTCCCCAGAAAATGCATCCAGCTGCCTGTTTGGTCTCTCCACCTGCCAGGTGCTGCTTGAGCCTGACTTTGCTCATCCCAGCTGTGACTCTGGTTGGCTTTTGCAGTGCTCCAGTTCCTCCAGCTATTGTCCACTGTCAGCTCTTTGGTTTAAATAAGGGCACAGCCCTTAAGGAGGTGCAGTGATCTAAGCAGTTACCGAATAGCTTGTTTGTTGGCAAGAATGTCCAGTTCCTTTGGCCTTTCAACCTTACAGCTGGCTCTCCTTTTATCCTTAATGTTAGGAAAGAAACCAAGTCCCTTGTTTGCTGTTTGCTCCCAGGTGTTGGACATGTGCTCCCTAGGACATCCTCCAGATGAATGTGAGCATCACATGTGTCAAAGGCAAAGGGAAAGCAATCCTCACCTCGAATCTGGTGTACCCAGCAGGACACATTCACTGTTGCTTTGCACTTTCCTGTATTTCAGATACACAATATATTTTGTTGTTCATGATGCAGCTGATTCTTTGTGATGACCATTTGCCCCTTGCAGCACCTGATTTTATTTGTGGTGACAGTGCAGCAAAGGTGTCACTTGGGGAGGGACTCGTGACTGGCGTGTTTGTGCATCTGTCACCTGCCTTTGTTCAGAAACCCTCTGACAGACAGCATGCTCATTCCTCAAACTCATCTGCAAATGCAAAATGTTTTAGCAGAATGTATGGAAGTATACAAAATACTCATAAACACGGTTTGAACTAAAGAACTATTTGGAAATAATAGAAATGTTTACTGACATGTGCTTAATTCTGCTTTTTATATAAAATATTAAAGTGAATCCAAGCCTGGAATTAAACCAATATGTTTTAGCCTGTTTTCTCTGAATCTAAATGAAACTGTAAATATCAGTTAATAACATGTAACCCTGAAAGGTTTCACTGTATTAAAAAAGCCAATTCTTGAAGAATGCACCAAAGCAGACCTGCCCAGATGAAATGTTTGAGATGAGCTGACATAAACGTTTGTACCAGCTCCCACTGAGAAGTTTCTTTGCACAGTATTTTTAAGCTGCCAAAAGCTTTTGTACGTGCTAAGTGCTTGCCAATTTTTCCTTTTTAAAAGAACTCAAAGGCAATTTTAAGTTACATGAGCCTGAAGAAAAAATCTGAATCGGTGGCTAAACATTGTGTTTTGTAAAATGCATTCAGAACACAACGGTATTTCTTGGAAATATTTTCAAAAAAGGTTTTGTTCCTACAGTCAGGACGTGTCTGCAGTGTTTCAGGCAGAACAAGGAGCTGAGTGAGGAGAAACTGCAGCAAACTCTGCTTTATTTCCCATCCACATCCTTTTCTGGCACTTGTTTATGCCTGGCTGTAGTGTGTATTTGTAGGAAATCAGAAGTTAACCTTTTAGTTTCTGATTTTCTGGCCAATTCTTTTGTTTCCAGCTGAAGTGGTGCTTAATAGAAACAAGAGTCATGATGTTCGAGCAATTTCCCAGTAAAAGGGAATTTTTTGGACTTTCCAGAATTTCCATATTAAAAACCCCCCAGAATTTCCAAATTAAAAAAAGACTTCTTGGTAGAGAGTCAGTTGTCAGTGACCAGTTCAGGGTTGATATCAGGCCAGAGTGAAGGTGCAAACAATTGTGGTTTTGTGTTGGATACAAAGAGCACGATATGAGAGAGGGGAGAAACACAAGGGGAGGAATACTGGCCTATCCCATTGGAGAAAATCATCCAGAAAGGGTGAAGGAAGAGGAATCAGTATGATTCAGCTCTCTGCCTTGCAGGGGCTGGGACCTGGAAGCTTGGAACAGTTTTACTGTGTTAAAAACGACATCATTTTGGAGCTGTTTTCCAGTTCACTGAGAAATTGCAAATAAATTTTGCTTTTTGGTCTATCCTTGGATAGAAGAGTTCTATAGCAACTTCTTGGGAGGCCTTTAATACCACACAGAATTCAGACAGACTTAGAGGAATTGGAATATTGCAGAGAAGGGTGAGGAGAATCAGCAAAGTTAGTCCATGACTGCATTTGTACATAAGGGGTGGACCTGGACTGGCCTGAGAAATAACTGTCAGGGGATATGATGAAAGTCATACAAATCAAGAGTAGTCAGAGGCATGTAAGCTTTGCTTGCAGTTTGTTTCTCAGGAAAGTGAGAGAAGAAGGACTAGACATCATCAAATTAAACTTATGGGGGACATGTTTGGGGGAAAAAATGTACAGAATTAACATTAAAACAGAATTTCCTTGCCACAAAATGTGTAGGTTTGAAGAATGACTGCAAAATTTGTGAGAGAAAACTCTTTGAGAACTGGTAAATATGCTGGTGCTGTCTCAGGCTGGGAACCTGCATGAGTGCAGATTGAAAGGGTATCCAGGAGAAATTCTGTTCCAGTGACCACGTTCTGTACTTCTACCTAAGCACCTGCAGACACAGGTGCAGAAATGTGGCTTAAATCCTAACCATGCTTACAAAAACTGAAATTTGGAGTGGGATAACTGAAGGAGTACAATTTGATGGATTACATTATATCTCTTTATTTGGTCAAGGTTGGGTTACATGTAATTTTAATGACCTTACATGGGGCACTTCACTCAGGGGCACTAAGCACTGCCATTGGGTATTTCCCTTATGGTTTTTGCCTTCTTATTTTGGTAATACTGAAGATTGCTTATTTTTTTATGTCTCAATTAGGATAAGCAGTTTTTAATTAAGAAATTAAACACAAAAGTCTGGAAAGGTGAAACAATTCTCTGGGTTTACAGAAAGTTGTGTCAGAGTGAGAAATACTATATCAGATGTTGGCACAATTTGATGATGTTTTATTTTCTGTGTTCCAGGAGAACAAAAAGAGAAGGGCAATGTCAAAAGGACACAAATTGTCTTTCTCTCTTTTCCACCCACCAGATTTAATTAATGTAAATCTGACTTGCAGAGTTTTATACTTCACATGGGTTTTTTTTTCTAAAATGAGAAAATAATCTTGCTTATTTGCTTTTGAAATTTGTGTGCTTTTTGTCTCTTCCACAATGCCATTATTAACTTTCAGTTATAGGATCCAGATGATGAATTATTACATGCAGTTGTTTCTCAATTGCTTAAGATACCCACAGGCACTAGAAGAGGATATACAGCATTTGTGACATTGATTGTAAGTTACAAATATACAATATCAAGCACAATAATGATTGTAGAGTCAGTTGCACATGTATGGAGGAGTGTTTTAGTGTTTAAAAAAAAAAGAAAATGAGAGGATTCTAGGATATTTTACATCAATGTTATAGCATTGTAGATGTTGATTGTGACCTTGAGTAAATGAGTTGCCCAGCCTCGTTTTGCTTCATTTATTCCAGCTGGAAAATTGGGTGAAAATGTGGATTCTCTTTATAAACCAGATGTGTTGATCTGAGGTTTCTCTTAGTAAAGAAAAAGAAAAAATCATTTTTGCAGCATAGCATAGACCTGAATAAAAAGGATTAAAATTACGTTCAGAAAAGCAAGCAACAGGAGCCAAAGTCACAGCTGCATTTTTGTGTCTGGAGATAGTATAAAGTCAGATCATTAAGTTATTTAATCACCTTTCAGGTCCCTTCATCACTATGTGTGTTGCTATCAAGGGCTGATTCCAGTCCAAGTAGATAAAAACAAAAGGGGTAATGTTTATTTGAAATTTCCCAATGGATAAAGCTAAAGCAGAAATTAAAGTAATTGCATATTTTGCTTTTGTACACATCAGCAGAACAACATTTGTAGTGGGAAGTTTTTTCTTGCAATCCGATTGCTGGTGTCAGAAGCAGCAGAGTAGGTGCAGCCCAGTTTGTGCCCAGGCTGTGCTCAGCTGTGCTCTCGTGGGGCTGCAGTGCCCTGGGGAGCCTGGCACTGGCACAGGGCACCAGCTGGCAGCACCATGGCACAGGACCAGTGCCCTGCTCCCTGTGCTCCCTGGGGCTCTGTGCCCAGAGGGCTGATGAGGCAGGAGAGGAATGGCAGCAAACATGAGAGCTGAGGTGATGGTGTCTGCAAATGAGACCATCATTAGGTTCTCCAGGGCCCTTCTCATTTTCATTCAGCCTTATGGCAGAGGAATGTGTTATATCCTGCCAGGTGCAGGTGGGTTTCCAGCTTGGGAAGCTGCTGGGATGATGCTGCTGTCCCATCAGTGTTCCTCTGGGGTGAGCTGACAGAAACGTTGTGGTGGCAGGTTGGGAGCAGGATGGGGTGTGCAGGGGGAGCAGCGTTCTCAGGCTGTGGGCCAGGGAGGGACAGCCTCTGCTCAGCCAAGCCTGCTTCCCTCACAGCAGGATGTTCTTTAGGAGCTGTAAATTCAGCAAAGGGAGGTAGCAAGTGACTCTTGGGGTGTGGATGCTAGCAGCCAGCCCTTGTGTTTACATGGCAGGTTGGGATGGTGAAGTGGCTATCTGGTGCTGTGTGAGTGATCAGGCTGGCAGCTGCCAAACTACTGTCCTAAGGCCTTCTTCTCAGCCCATCAGGGACCCCTTTGGCCATGGGTGATTCTCTGGCAAGGCACAGACTGGCACAGGCAACCTGTGCATGGCTCCTGCCACCACCAGCTGAGCTGCAGGGGCTGTTTCAGCCTTGCATGCAGGGCAGAGACACACAGCAGCCTCTGCCAAGGCGTTGTGTGTGAGTGCACTGATGATAGCTGGGGCACAAAGAGAAGGTGAAGGCACAGAGGGAGGAATTGCTGAGATCAGCACGCTGACCTGCCTGGGAAGAACAGAGATGGATTGACACAGGCAGAGTCTCTGACATCAGGGAGTGCTCTCTGGAAAGATCTGTTAGCAGAGCTCTGACAGATAGAAGGGCTGTTTTTCATGGATATTTATGCAGGGGCACCGTTCCCCTGCCTTGGAGAGCTCACCTTGTGTGCTGATGTCGTTTTAGCTGTGATGGATTCCCAGCCCTTTGCCTGGTCAGAGTGAGCTGTATGGATGTGTGGGCAGAATGCAAGCACCAGCTGCTCTAAAGGCTTTGTGCAGTGTTTGCATGCAAGGCTTGATGTTTCAGCTTAAGCTGTTGAACCATAGGTGGAGTCATATTTCTTTAAAAAAAAAAGGTGGTTCAATTTCAGTTGATTCAATACCAGAATGGCTTTGCAAAAGGTTGCTGTAGATGTAGTTTTTCTAACTCAGTTGTTTTTACCTGTTTACATTGTTTTGGTTTCATATTTTTACCTTTTTTTTAAAAAAAGGACATGTTTATATGTGTATGGATCAATAGTGAGCATTTAATTCCAAAATACAACCTTTTGTTTGATTTGGGAGTTTTTTGATGGGGGAGGAGGAGAGGAGAGAATGTTCAGTCTTTGACAGAGGGATTGGGATGGAGGTCACTGGTGCTTTCTGTGGTCTTTGTTAGGTGCTAGTGAAAAGCAGCTGTCTGTCCCTGGCCCCGGTGTAGTGATCTGCTTTACCTGCCCAGCATGAGGCTTTTTGCAGGGCAGTTTTTGGGGCAGTCACACACCACTCCAGATCACAGACCATGCAGGTAAGGTCAATGTGGTGTCCAGTCCCTGTCGCCTCAGCTTTAGTCTCACAGTTCCATTAGGAGATTTTTGACAGTCATATCTAAAAAAGACCACATCCAGTGTGTGGCCTCTCAGTGCAATCAATGTCCTAGAGAGCGTTCTGACCACAGAAGGACAGTGTGTGTAATATCTGATCCTGCTGGCTTTGTCCAAACCCAGACTGGCTTCTGGCAGCATTGCCCTGTTCAGGGTGTCACAGACCATGGGGGACTTGCTGGGGATTAACATTGAACTCATGAAAAGCAGCATCAGCCTGTATACCTGCGCTGCCTGGGTGCTGTGGGATATTAACTGTGTAAATCTCCTCATTATTGGCCTCAGAAGATGACTACACCAGCTATGTCTCCAAGTTTTGAAGAAAATTATGTGAAAATATTAGAATTTAAAAACAAAAATACAAAGAGCTCTGTGACTCCCTCCAGGAACCATGATTTTTCTTCTCCCCAGTACCTGAGCTGATAGTTGCCTGTTCCCCATGTGCCAACCTGTAACTGTGGTCACAGAGTGCTGGACTGTTTCTGGTCCTGCCAGGGGCTGGGTGTTGGGCAGGGCTGCCATCCTCTGGTTTTTCTTCGGTGACTTTATTGTAGTGGTTCTTCCAGGAACTCTGAAGTGCTAGAAGTGCCACAAGCCATTCAAGGGACGTAGGGAGGCTCTTATCTGCCCTCTGCCAAGCTGTGAAACATCAAGTGTGTGAGAAGATCTCTCTGTCCTGGTCTGGGCTGCACAGAGTTCCTCAATGGCAGTGTCACTGTCATCACAGGGGTCTTAGTTTATACATGAAACAAGTGTTTTTATTAAAATTTTGTCTTTCATTTAAGAATTTAACCTTAGCATAGGCATAACATGCAGTTGATGTAGCTTGTGCTAGCAAAAGGAGCTTTCTTAGTTGTTAATTAAACTTTTTCTCCAATCTGTTAAACAAAAGGCCAGAGTCAGGATTATACAATTATTCATCTATACACTGGCATAAGTCAAGATTGTGTTTTTGACTTGCACTCTGTTCAAGTCAGCATTGCTCCCAGACAGAAGTCCTGAGCTGAAGGGAAGCATTCATTCCCTGAAATTTGCTATGAATTTGATGTTTGCATGAGATGTTTTTTTTCTTCTCTAAATCTGGGTGGAAAAAATGCCAGTGTGAGAAACAAAAGTATCAGTCCTTGATACTGCTTGGTTGGTGTTGCTAGATTGTATTACTTGAGAAGTACAGTATAGGGAATTATTTGCTACACAGCAAATATTCAGCCTGTTTTGGGGTGTCTTTTATGTCAGTTGAAGGTGCACACTTTAGGAACTGAATTTTTGTATCTTTCTCTGGCTCCTAGCAAAGCACTATTGAAATGCATTTTCCAATGATCACATGATGTGCTGTAGCAGTGAATTTGTTTTGTTCAATGCTATTTTTTTTTACATGTTGCTGTATATCACAATTCAAATCAAAGTAAATGAAGCATGAAAATTAATAGATCTAAAAGAGAAATGAAAAATTCTAGAAGAAGTGGAGGAAAATGGAATTAAAGTAACTAAAGAAATTGTGGCTCCCATTGGAAAATTAAATGCTAGTGGTTCTGCAGCAAAAGGATTGCATAGTTTTTTTCCTTAACTGGAGCAGAGATTCCAAATATCATTATTCTTCCCATCTGGATATTTATACATTTCTGAAAACTGCTGGGAGCAGATGAACATGTCCCACAAAGCAGAGCAGAAGGCAATTAAACACTTAATAGACTACTTTACATAATGGATTGTTTTTTGAAGGGCTTCAGCATCCTTATTTGGACTCTATGACTTGGGTACAGCAGTTCACAAATGTGAACCAAGGCTTGTGGTTTTCCTGGGGCCAAATACCTCTCTTCTTGGAATACCTTGAGGTATGGATAATTCTTCTCACCTTATACATTATAGTTCTGAATTTAAAAGCAGCACAGGAGCTTTATTCATATTAACATAACATAACCAATTTTATAATAATCTTAAATTATCTGGCATTTTCTGCTGAAGAGATAGAGAAGTGTTGAGGAAAAGTTAGGAAATATTTTACAGTCACACTGATGCTAATGAAATTTGCTTTGTACTTTGCTACAAGAGAAAACATTATTACACATTTGAATGGTTTTGTTATTGTCTGTTACAAGAGGGATTTGCATCCAAAATAGATCTAAGAAAGTGGAGTCTTTCTTTGCAGTTGTTTACTATTATTTTGGTTTATATCTCTGTGTGAATGCTGTAGCTTATTTGTTATTTCAGTGCTTCAACTTTTTAATGCCTCGGTGTTGAGAAAATACAGTGATTTTAGTATTGTTCCTGAAAACCTATCTGCCAGAGATATGGCAATAAATGAGGATTAATAATAGTATTAGGAATGAAAATTTTTTGGACAAAAGACACTCAGTGGAGTAAAGTGGATGAGGACCAGCTGGAAGCTTGAACCTAAGTTCATCTTTTGTATTATTTTGGAGTAATTCAAGTTCATTAAAGTTTCAGGATGTGCTGGTGACCCTTATCTCAGTGGAAAGGGCACCCTGGACCGGCTCCTCTGTGCTGTGGGAGGCAGGGAGCTGAGGAGAGCCTTGCCAGGGAAGGGAAGGATGAACTCTGCTTGTTCTGTGTGACAGCTGAGTTAAGGAGTGGATAAGCAAAGGAGCCTCAGAGGAACTGATAGCTGCCCAAAGTTAAGGCAGCAGAGCTGATGATTGCAGCATTAAATTTAACTTCTGGAGGGAGCTCTGCTCTTGGCAGCTGCATTCCCTGTGTTACATGAGAGGCACCAGGGACTCCAGCAGAGATAGCGTGGTAGTTTGAGAGAAAACAAGGGTGATTCCAGCTTGGTTAATGCTGTGCTTCTATATTGGTAGCTACTTGAAATGTCTGCATACCTTGGCAAAGGGTTTCTGTCGTCTTTTTTCTTTCCTGGGGCCAGACAGATGCCTTTCACCACTAAGTAGGAGTGCAGTGAAATCTGTTTTAGGGCATCACACAGCAGGCTGGTAGCACTCAGTTTAAAGGAGGTGATCTTCTCAAAGGCAAAGCTGAATGACAAAGATAAGGCTGAGATGGGGGGTTAATTCAGGGGTAGCACCATGTTTTAACTTTGGAAGAGGAAAGCAACGGATCAGACAGATGTGGTTTTGTGGTGTTCGGGTCAGACGTGCTGGGCTCAGTGTCTCTGCTCTCCCAGAATGGAAACCTAGCATATGAAACAATCCTTGGAACTCCTGCAGAGGTTTGTTACTTTGGATCAAATGTTACTAACCTTGAGAAATGTGTGAAAGAGTTCCTAGATTTTGTAGAACTCAGAATTATTTGTTGGAAAGGAAAAAAAGGTGCTCAGGATAATGTTGCAGATCTCAGAGTAATTAATTAATTCAAACAAGTTGTGAGAATGATGCTTATTGTCCAACTGGCAGAAAATACAGAATGAGAAAGTAGAAAAGCTATCCCTTTGTCCTAGCTATGCACACAGATACTCAATAAAAATAAGAACCTAATGCATGCCTCAGGAGGGCTGTGTGCATAGCGGAGGGCAGCATTGCTGCTGCAGCAGGATGAATCCTCAGCTGGAACAAAGAAGAAAAGGGTCTGTGTGTGTGCCTGCACATGTGTGGGCACTGAGGGAGTTTGTTCAGTTTTAAAAGACCTTTGTGCCCTGCCAGCCTTCAGACAGCTGAGCACTGGGTGAGTCTCCTACCTTAATTAAGAATTTTTTGACTGGCCATGTCACTGCTCCTGTTGCCAGTGCAGTTCTGAGGCACTGAGTGAGGGTTTCTGCATTGCCAAGGTGCTGCTAGGATTACCCCTGTATGGGGCAGTGGGCAAGGGGAGCTGCTGGCATTTCCCATGTGTGGGGCATTTGGGGAGCAGGCTCAGTCTGGCAGCTTTACTTCTCCTGAGGTGGGAGCAGGGTGTGAAGCAAGAAAGTTCTTGCTGGCAGGTTACAAGCACTTCTAAAACCTGCTTTTTACAAGCCAAAAGTGTATTTTGGACATCAGCATATGAATTTCTCTGTTTTCCCCTTTTTTTAACTGTCTGCAAATTTAGGAATTTGCAGGGCTCTTCCTCTTATTGGTGTTTCATGCTACTTTGAAAGGGGAACTGCTACCTTGGTCCAAAAGCAGCAATGGCCCTGGCAGCACAAAGCTGTCACTGCCTGCTCTGTGGTCCAAGTCGGCTGCAGAGGGGCTCTGTAGATGATGGCTGTGCTGTGAATGGCTTTTTTAGTCTTGCAGACACACACACACACACATGAAGTAAAAGTGCAGCTGTTTTGGCTTTTGAATCGGGGAGGGTGGTGAGGAGAGAGGATGCGATGGTGTTTGAGACAAAGATAGATGTTCACTTGCAGGGCTTTTTCTACAACTTCCTATTTCGATTTGCATTAGAGGTGGGGACTGGGTGTATTTATGGTTTAATGAGACGCTCTTGCCTTAATAGCAGAATGTTGTTCACAGGAAGAAATGAGTTATTGCTGGTTTTCTTCTTCTTTCTGTTCAGTTACTGTGGATACAGCATGTAACTTTTAGACCTACTTCTGCCTTGAACAGCATATGCAGCTTCCAGTTGTTGTTCTGAAGCTGCTGAAGGAAGGAAGTTATAGGAGCACAGTTTTTAAACAGATATTTGTTGGCTGCTCTAATTCCTACGGACACAATGAGCTTTCGGGGGAGATTCAGAAGGGAGGCCAGTGAACTGCGGAGGAAGAGAAGGACCACTAGGAGAGTGAATCAAGGAGAAATTCAAAGATTAAGCTGTGTGAGTATGCACCCTTCTTCCACCTCTTCTGAGAAATGGCTAAGAAATTGCAGGTTACTCTTAGGACTACACTTTGGAAAGAGTTGGATTTATTGCCTGTTGTTTATGTAGGAGGCACCAAGCCTCATTCAGTCTGCGATTAGGGACTGAGCACAGAGAGTTCAGGAGTTTACAGAAGTCAGGCACATTAGGGAGACTTTTATAGCCTCGCATTGCTAGTCAGAAGCATTTGAGAGCAGCAGTGTTTGACAGAGTCTCTGGCACCTATAGCAAGTGCCTGGAACTTCCATGAAAATTCATAGTGCTGCTTCTGGAGCGGAAAGTTCCTCTGTGCTATTTCAGTGTTCGTGATCTGTGATGGGCACCTCTCAAGGGCAGGAAGAGGAGGAAGACTGTGCAGGGAGCCACTGGAGAAAGCTCCGGAACCCTTGGTGGAAAGCTGGGGTGAGGTTCTTTCCTGTGGGCTGCACAGCAGCTTTGCCCCTGGTGGCTTTGGGACAGGACTGAGCCTCCTGAAGCTGCGCTGTGGGGCACTGGGAGGCTCACATTAACTGCGCTGTGCCTAAACTTTCCTGGCTGAAATTGAAAGTGCAAACAGCAAGAGGTAAAATGCTTAGAGCCTGCTGTTGAGGAGTCTTAGGCAGGTACTGGTTTTCAGTGTATTCTCTTCCCTTGGAAGTCACCTTTAGCTCATAAAACATTTGATGGCTTCCCCAAGAAGAAACAATGAATCTTTTTCCTCAAGGCAAGAGGTGTTTGGTTTTCTTCCATAGTTTTGTTCATCCAATTACTCTGCATGTGCATGCAGAGGGCTCTTTTGAGGCTTTTCAGCATGTTCAGTGTAACAGAATCAGTGAGAATACAACCAAGAAGAATATTCTCATTTTCTTTTTTAAATAGGAAGGAAAAGAACTTTGCAGTTGTAACACTTGGTCACCAGTTAAGATGGTTTGTGGTTCATCTAGAAATGTTTGGGTTTGCTTGTGACTAGCTGCTTTTTTGGATAGGTACTTTACATGGAAGTGGCTCTTTTTGACAAGGCTACTTTATGGTGTAGTTTCTGCTGCCCTGAGCCATTGGCATGCAGTCAAAGATGACATGTTTGAGCTTCATGGTCAAGGGTCCCAGGAATCAGCTGCTGGTGCTGCTGAAAGCATCTAACCCTGGCAGTTCACAGGGCTTTGGTAGGAGGTAGGCACTGCTTACTTGACTTATCCTCTTAAATCCTGGTGAGGAGAGATTTTTGTCATTTTTGTACAAATCCTGACTGTACTTTATTAGTGCTCACCAGAAGTGGTTGCAGCCCTACAGGAAAGGATGGCTGGGAAAAAAGTGCAAATGGTAACAATAAGCCAGCAGCTTGCCTGCAGATAAAGAGGAATATATTTGTTCCCTTTTGCGTGTATCCTCAGATAACAGAAACTGAGCATTCAATTTAATGGTGCTAAATAGAAATACCAACAATGCATTGTAGTTTGACCTAAAACATAGAGAGCACTGGTAACCCTGGGCCTGTTGCCTGTAATTGGAAATAGGAAACAAGCCTGTTTCATCAGAGGCTTGTGGGTCACGCTGCACTTCCCCTGACGTGGATGGCTCCTTTATGTCAGCTACCCAGCTCAGCTTTGCAGGGCAATCTGTGCTGATTTCTGTTCTTGTCAAACATAAGATAGACTAAGATGGGTCACTGTGCCATGTTACTCTGTAGATGTATTTCTCTGTAGTTTGTTTAGCCCTCAGGAAATGCCGGCACACTTGGCTTTACTTTTGTGCCTTGCAATCTGTGTCTTTCTGCCCAGTATTTCATAATTGGAGCATGTTAAATCTTTGGCCTACAGGCACTTTTTTGCCATCAACCAGTCTCTCCTTTATGCATCAGCCGTGTGCACCTCCACACAGATTTCAAAGTGATGTCAGCTCCCACTGCAGCTGTAAAGGATTTTGTGTATGGGGACCTTACTCAAAAAGTGTATTTATTCAGATACTCTTCTTAAACCTCTGATTTCTGTAGGTAGACTCGCATTATTGGCTGGAAGCTCCTTTTTTTTAAGACTAATTAGTATCTGATTAGCTTTAATTGTTAGTAGGGTGATGATTGAGTTCAGTGTGGTTGACCAGATTTTGCTCTTATTTTACATCCTGTGTGTGTAAATGCATTGATAGCCAGATAATTGACTGGGAGGGGAGTTGATGTCAAGGAAACAGTCAAGTCTAAAGTCATTGTGAGAACTCAGTTTACAGTGGTCATGTACACATGATGTTAATTTTACAGATAAAGCCTCAGTGGAAATACTTAAAATAATTTACTCAGATATGTAGCATGAGAAATACCTATCACTTGTGAAGAAATAAGTAAACATAGTGCAAGTAGAGAAAGAGATATATTCACTGAGTAAAATGAAGCAGAACATCGTACATGAGATTTGCCCCATGGGACAGTGACTTATTACTAAGTACTCTAAAAGTTAAATGATATCTTTGAAAAGCTTATTTAGAGCTAATGCAAACATTTTTGTTAGTTGTTTTTGCTTCAAGAGCTTCTGAAGTGGTTGAGCCCTTTTCAAAAGAGTTGTTTGCTTAGTCAACAAGTCTAGATCTTCATACATCTAAATTTTAGGTTTTAATGGAAAATGAACAATGGATGTTTGCCTTTGCACTGCTTTGCAACTTCATCAGACATACAACAGTGATCAAAGTCTTCAGCATCAGAGTGTGATCTAATGAACAGACATTAGAGCTTTTCCTTCAGTCCTTGAAAAGAAAACTCGTCTATGTATTCCAAAACCAAAGTGTGCTAAAAAAGAAATCTTAAGTTTCAAAGGAAATAAAACTGTTTTAAAGACAGTCTCATGCTGTGCATGGTGTTATGTAAAATCTACCCCATTTTAGCAGCAGGTTTGTGCTGGATGAATGTGGTGTAGGAATGCCTGGCACATCCTTCTTTTTGTACTCCCCTAAACCTGTACACTGATAACCATGGGTAGATCCCTCTGTCTCCCTAATTCATCCAGTTTGCACAAACAGAGAGGACCAGTTTGCCTGTTGCTCTATCTACTTCTATTATTGCTGGGTAGATGCTATAGGTGTCAGAGCTGGGCTTCTGCCTCTTCTAGGAGTGCTGCTTAAGGGCAAAAATTGGGAGTATCTTTTGTTTAAATGTAGATTTTCCTGAGCCTACAGAGACTGTCTATGTGAAGTTATATATGTGTGTGTGTGTGCGCATGCATGCTCCAACAGACTTGCAAGTGCTGTTTACGTCAACTTTATACTGGAAGCTGACAAGCTTTGGTCAAATCCACTGTGTGCAGCTTGTAGGCTGGTTTTGCTGTTTCTGCTTGAGGCCATGGCCCTGCCTGCCTGAGACTGCACTGGAGGAGGCAGACATGAAGCAAAGTCTGTTCCCAGAAGAGCTGAACTAGACTCACTTCAGCATCCCCTTTGTGGTGCACAGGGCAGCACAGTGCCCTTTTCCTTCCCTGGGCTGAAGTAATCACTAACGAGGCAAGTGCCTGAGTAGAACACTCCAGCTCTGTTGGCAGCTCCTCTCTGCTCCCCACAGTTCCCATCCCTTCTGCCCAGTCCCCTTCCACCACATCCTACCTGTCCCTTCAGATGTCTGCATGAAGAGCAGTGAATTGCGTCATTGGCTTTTGCTTGCTTTCTTCATGAATAGATTCTGTGTGGTAGATTCAAAGAAAGCCTTTTGTTGCTAAAACTGCACTTTTTTTCCCCATGTTTAGGTCAGGTAAGGGGAGAGAAAGTGGCTGAGTGTTGCTAGGTGAAAGGTCTATGTAAATTATTAAAAAAAAAAAAACTTACGATGCTTTACAAAACTTTCTTGTTTTTCTCCTGAGGTGACCTATGGACAAATATTTAGTCTAGGCTTCAGAAGTCCTCACTATTTAGAAGCTGTTATTCTTGACATTTTGAGAAGCCAACCAGTTAAATCCAAATTTGAAACTTAGCACTTTCTTGTCAGTGGCTGATTTTAGTAGTTTCATGATTAAATGAAATTTTTTAACCTCCTTCCTAAGGAGAGTTTCAAGATACTCCATAAGCAGAGAGAACGAGTAAGTTGTTGCCGTGTTACCCTGAATGTTTTTTGCAGATTATACTGATAATTTTATCAACTGTCCAAAAGGACAAGTGCTAGTTCATGAAGATGGACATTCCAGAGTCACAAGGCTGCAATGCCAGGTGCATAATCATGGTTGGGAGGCAGAATTCAGGAAATGCGTGTGGCTAAGTCATGGCACAAAGCATCTCCTCTCACCCCCCAGCTGGATGCTTTGGCGACCCCACAGTCCTGTGTGGCTTCCACAGCTTAACCAGAAGGGAGGTAGCTTTATGAGGGCTGGAGCTTTCAAAATTCATAATGAAGGAAGGATAAGTTGTCTTGAGAACCAAGAGGTGCTAGAAAGAGTGGGTCACACCCAATTGCCTGAGAACAGCTCTCTGTGGTTTGAGCAGCCTCAGCCCGGCCGCTCATCGCTCGCTGTGCTGGGGCAGCTCCCTGTGCCACTGAAGGCTCCAAGGGCTCCAGCTGGACCATCAGTTGACATGAAAGTTTTGAGTTAGCTCGTCCACATGAGAGGTGTTTCTGTTTTTCAAGTCATGCTGAATTCTCTGACAGTAATTTTTAAAGCTGGAACATAATACAAAGTAGACGTACAGAGATTGTGATCCATAAAACAATGGTAGTGTAAGCAATTAGGGTTCATCCTATCCCAGCTGCATTTGTACAAAGTAAGTCTCATTTAGTGAAGCAGGTCACTTACTGGTATCAATTGGAATTTTCTTTAAATAAAGAGGCTTTAAAGATTGAAAATTACTTTTCACTTTTGTTATTCCCAGAAGGGTCTTCAACAGGTTTCCTTTCTTTTGCTCTGCTTGAGCTGATGGGGATACTATAGCATTTTGGCAAGTAATTTCTGAAGCACTAGGAATTGGGGGTTGGATTCTTCATAATTCTTTGTGATTTTCGCTGTAGCAGAATTGTGTGGGAACTGGAAATCGCTTTAATGAAATTTATTGGCACGTTGGCTTCAGTGCTGACACTGAAGAGTATATTAGTGGTGCTTTGCAGCCCTGACTGGATTATTTCCAAGTGCAATTCTCCAAGGTTTACTGAAAGTCATGACAAATTAAACATTTTGGACCTGACAAGTAAATGTATTTTAAGGTGGGAGAGGGATGTGTCTAAGAAAATTTTCTTTGTACCACTAATTTTAATAAATTTGTTGACTGTGGATCACATACTGAGCCAAAGGAAGCCTTTGTAATGTGGCCAGAGAGTTTGGTGACTGTAAATAGATGCAGAACAGGCCAAGCAGTCATAAAGAAGATCTGAATCTAAAGGAGAGACCTGCCTGCTGGTTCTGGCTGTGCCTCCCCATCCACACCTCAGACACCTTTTGCAGACCTTGAATTGCCTGCCCTGTGCTTGAAATGCAAAACTAACTTTCCTTAAAGGAAATCTCTGTTAGGTGATGCAGAGTGTGGAGGGAGGGCAGGCCTGTGGGGTGAAGCATTTTCAGTGGGTGATTCCTGTCACTCCCAGCTCAGCAGCTTGAGGCTGGTGGGGTCCCCTTAATCCCAGAGTGGCTGTGCTGTCTGTGCCCCTGGATACAAGGGCTGCTGTGAGACTCCCTGCCAGGAGTACATGGGCTCTTGGGCTGCTCACCCATGGTCTGGTGGGGGAAAAGGTGCACCCCATGGAGATATCCTTCCCTTGGAATTCACCCCAGGCACCAAACTGCTCTGCTGCCCTGTGAATAGGGACATACCTTGGTCCTACAGAAATGCAAAAGTTTTGGCGATTCTGTGAAACCCAAATTGTTTTATGGCTTCAGCTTTGGCTCCTTGAGTGCTCAGGTAGCACAACTCAGAACTGCAGGGCCAGCTGGATCTCCGGCATATCTGAGACAGGGTTAAATTCAGCCTTTATGCTGCATTTTCTCCAAAAGTCGTGGAGTTCTGGCTGTTCTTTAGCTTCAGTTTGGACAGACTTGGCAAAGAAATATTCAGCTGAAGTTGGCCTGCCCTGGTGGAATGTAATTAGCTACATATATTAACCATATGAGAACATAGAAAGACATGTGTTATATCAGAGGCACAGTGTTTAACTGGGGAAAGGAAAAGAAGAACAAAGGAGTGTGAGAAGCACTTCATGTTGGTGTCATCCTGGAAAGCAGTTTTATTTGCTCTTTTGAGTTTTGGTGAGATTGGGTTTGGTTCATAATATCATTAAGAAGTCTAAAAAAATGAAGGAAGGTGATGCTGTTGTTGTAGTAAGTAGCCTTTTCTCTTTTAAGTGCCCATTTCAGTATTTCAAATGTATATTAGAATAAATTGTCATTTTTGACAAGCCACAGCTTGGATAAAATATAAAATCTGAGTCTTGCTTGATCTTTATCAATCTGGCCATCACAGTAGTTTTGACTCTCTTTATGAACATGGATCCTCCTGTCACAGAGATAGGGTTAGAGTAACTGAAGTCCAGGTAACTGAATTTTATCAACTTGACTTCTTTCTGTTTATCTGTTTCCTTTTTTTTTTTTAATTTCTGCTGCATGGAAGAAAAGGAATTAATTTAAACATCTCTATTAAATTCAATAAATTCTAGATAATTATGATTTGGTGTCAGAATAATATGACATTAAAGCATAGAAATCAAAGCAGTTAGTCTAGCTTATTTTTAGAATTGGGAAGTTCTTGGGATGACTGTTCAGAGACTATTGGTCTCTGTTACATCATTTCCTCCTTCAGACAGTGTTCACAGAAATGCAGCTTTAGGAGGATGAGATATAATTATGAAGAAAAGATGGGTGCTAGCATCAGTGTGCAATGTCTGTGCATCTGGAGGGAAGTCAAGTACCATATTTGATTCTGTAATATCATTTATGTGGCTATTTTGGGTAATTACTACAGGGAAATATAATCCTTTCTTACCTAGACCAGAAGATGATGGCAATAAAGCTATATATCACTGGTGGAATCTGGCTGATTTCACCCCTGTGAAACTGTATTGTCCTCTCATGGTGTTGGCTCTGATTTAACATCTCTCCAGTGTTCCAAAAGAGTGTGGAAAAGCTGCCTCAACAACATACAAAGCTGCACTACACTGTCAGGGTGTGAAGTAAATGGTACTGCTGAGATGTTGTAGCAGGTGAGGAGTCAGAGAGTGCCTTTTTACTAGATGTATTCACAACCATTTCAGCACAACTAAATTCATTACTCACTTGAGATGGAGAATATAAAAAGCATTACAGAAATCCAAGCCAGCATAATTCGATTTTGGCACGGATTGCCAGGTTGGCCTGTTTCCAAAAAGAACAGACAAGTTAAATTGAGAAGAGGCAGTGCTGTGGTTATTAAATTAGCTTTAAATCAGCCCCACTCATTTGCAGATCTCTGCTAGTGCTTGCAGGGAGGAATTTGCTAATCCCAGCATCACTGCTTCTGTCTGCTTGGGAGGGAAAAACCGAGCAGCCCCCCCCAGAGCCGCAGAGATAAGCTGCTAACTAACCAGCTGCCACTTCCCATCACAACTGCAACACCAGCACTGCACTGCTGAGCCCTGCCAAGTCCAAAATACTGGCTCTGCAATGCATGGAGTCAGTGTCCACAGAGCAGAGTCTTCTGGTCTGTAAGAACATGCAGAATTGATGGAGAGAGGCATCATGTTTATTATACTATCATGCTTGATGCTGGCAGGGAATGGACTAAATTATCTCTGCAGCCACTGTATTGACAAGGATGGGCTATTACTTGCATCTATGATTTATGAGAGCTGGCATAATACAGTATTGCATTTTACACAGGATTTTGCTGTACTGACATGGAAGGAAGTAATTTTTATTGCATCAGTAGGAAAACATCAGCATAAATATTGAAGTGCTTCAGTGAAAAGTTTTGCTGTAGGTTTGATAATGTCATATCTACTTGTATTTAGTTCAGATGTGTAATGTTTCTCCAAAGACTTCTCTGTTAACATCTGTTAAAATGCTTCCATCAGATCATGCCCTTTGGAGCACTGAGAGCAGGAGAATGAGTGCTGTGGGAACAGAGATGTTCATATGCTTGCTGTGTTCCTCTGCTCCGGGGTTTTCTCGAGCTGTATTTTTGTCTCATGTAAATGACCTTGCAGCTGCCAAGGAGAAGTTTTGCCCTGGAGTGTTAGAGCATCTTTCAGCAATGGCTTTGTGAGCATTGCTGGTTTCTGAAGAGCAAAGAGAGGGCAATGTGGCATAGCTTACCCTGCCTCCACTTGCACCCCAACATCTGCAGAATATTAACTTTGAGGGGGATGTAGCTGCATTCACCCCAACCTTACTGGGATTTCCATGGGGAAGAAGGAATACATCTTCCTTCTGCCAGCCCCAGAAAAAGGGTGGTTTCCACAAGCGTAGAAAACCTGCAAATGCTACACATTTTTATGGGATTTCCCCATATTTCAGGAGAAGTCCCAAAAGCTCTGGGGTTTCCTGGCTCTTCCCTAGTCTATGACTTCAATAGGAAGGTGACTACTTATGTTATTTGTTTTCTTATTTTTTTTTTAGTAAATTCTGAAAACTGACATTCGTGATGTTTCTGAGGAGCATCTGACCAAGATTAAGATTGTGTTGGCACATGTCTTGTTTTGGAGAGCATATATTTTATGATTTCAGGGGCGTATCTGTCTTACTAAGAGTTGAGATTGTTGCAGAATCATTAGCCTGACAGTATCAGCTCTGGGAAGGGAGGGTTATCAGCGTAGTCAATGTCACGAATTTTCTGTAGAAAATGTTCGTGTTTTAGTGAAACCACTACATACGAAAAATGCCTGTGTGAAGCACTGGTGCCTCATAAATGTCAGTGCATGTATTTCTTTTACTTTGAGTCTTCTGGTAAATGGTTGCAATAAGGTTTCCTACTGAAGGTAACAGTTTGCTTTCTGCTGAACTTGAACTGAATGAACTTTGTTCAGGCCTAGGTATCATTACCAAAATCGGTGGTACAGCATAAATGGTACACTCAGTGTGCACTGGTGTTTTCTCTTCATGATTCTAACTCCTTGAAATGTATGTTTTTAAAGTAATGTTTAATAAATAGATGCAATGACAGATTTAATGACAAAAAGTATGAAACTCCTGTCAAAAGACACTGCAGTGACTTACCAGAGTTTGGAAGGGAATGAGAGCAAGCTGTGTATGGTGACGTGGCCAAGTGACCCCATTAAGTTCCTGTGGGGAGCCACTGTCAGCAAAAGACAGAGAGACCTCCCTAAGGGTATGGCTGACACTGAGCCCAAGAGCTCCTTGAGCAGGACTGGATATTTGTGTGTCAGCTGGGACAGGCCAGGGCTAAGTGCTGGTTTGGGACAGCTTAAGGTGAAGTGGCTGGGTTATTATGAAATCTTATGTCCTGGTAGGGCTCCTTGTCTTAACTGGACATCACAAAACCAGAATCCAGTCCTGTCACAGAATCTAAATCAAACATTAAAGCTGTTTTCTTCAATTTGTTACTGTTATGTGTTGATCTTGCCTGTCTTTTATAATCCTTGGATGTCTCAGCATCAGTAGATAGTGCTTGTGGCCTGTGAATGCTAAATAGTAATGATTTTTAGAAATTTATTATTCTTAAGTGTGCAATTGGAAGTGTGAGAGTTAATAGATCAAGAAGAGAAGTAATAGAACTGCTCCTTCAGCAGTTCAATCTAACTTTTTTCAATTGCCTTGCCAGACTTTGGTGGAGCTTTGATGCTTTAAGCAGGGAGCTGGAGTAGATGACCTGCAGAGGTCCTGAGTTGTTTTGTGATTCTTGCAGCAGCTGTTCAGCAATTGAATAACTTTCTTAGAACCTGTGTATTCCTGTGTTTTAATCTAATTTATGTGGCTGTGTAACTGATACTTAATTAAGCTATTCATAGATGCATTTGATGCCAAGGGGAGTCTTGGACTCAGTATAGAAGGGACACAATGTTCATAAAAGATTTTGAGATTACAGAATAAACAAGAACTTTCTAGGACAAAGTCAAAAGAGAGAGGGACTATTACATTTGAATCATTATATATATAATGGACCATACATGAATGAGATAGGTAAAATCATATATGATGGAAAATCTCATTGCAGAAAGTTGTTTTATGGAGATGTCAAAACTTTCTTTTTCAATACACCTTGGTTTTGATTTAGGGAAGACAGAGGGAAATTTTATATAATTTTGAATAGCCCAATGAAAGAACAGTGGCTAAAATACTACTTATCTAATGTCCTCTTTTGAATCAGACTAAGACAGTAAATGTTTCTGCATTTGCTTTCCACTAGTGTCCTTTTTCTCTCTCATCACTTTCATTTCCATCCCTTCTGGCAGTTCTCTTGCCTTTTCTCATTCACTCTTCCTGATGCTTACATCTTTGAATTGAGCAAATGTTCTCACTCTAGTACATGACTCTTCATTTGTTTAATGTATTCTAGCATGTCAGGCAGGCTTCTCTTTTTCTATTTTTGGGTTGTGTTTCAAGACACTGTGACTTTACTTTTTCCTGTGGTGGTTTCTTACTTTAGTGCTGTTTCAGGCAATAGTAGTTCTGCTATGATGATACTAGCCCTGCTTTCTGACAAGAGAAGTTGTGGAGGTGGATGACAGATAGTTTACCCCAGGAGAATAACCTGGGATTATTAGCAAGTAAAACAATATGGTGGCTTTCACAAGCTGCCAGCAGTTCAAAAGGTGAATTGTGTAAGACAGTGAAGAAAAAGTAGGTTTCTTATTCTGAAACACATTAGCTCAAAGTTCTATCTATGTTCACTTCAAACTGTGTCCATCAGTTTTCTTGATGCATTTATGGAGAAAGAGAGAGAATTCCTGAGACTTCCAGGTAAATTAACGTGGTGGTTTCATTCTCTGTAATGAGCTGACAGATTGCTCTGGAATTTTGAGGTGGAGAGTGGCTCTTACAAGTGGCCCAACTTCCTCCCTTCACTCTCATGCATGAGCTCAGATGCAACAAGCTGAGCAGAATGGAATGAAAGGAGAAGTTATTCATGCTTTTGTGTACAAAAGCAAAAATGCCACAGATCTCAGTTCATGAAGGGGGAGGAAAGCAAATTGTGTGTAAAGAGATCACTTGATCTTTCTTTTTTTCCACAGCAGGAAAAACCCAAACTCTTGGAGCCTTTGGATTATGAAGCTGTTATCACAGAGATCGAAAAAAATATTGGGGACAGCCAGTTCAAGGATCTGATATTATTCCCTGATGATGACTTTTCAGTAAGTACAAGGCAAATATATGTTGTTCCTTTGCTTAGGTTTGTGCTGTTCATTGATTTAATCTCCACTGCTAGAGGGAGAGCCAGATAATTGTCCAAGGCCTCTCTAAAATTTTCTTAACTCATGCATAATGCCATACTTCCCTCCCACCAAATTCACTTGATTTTTGAAGTTTTTCTTCTCTGACATTTATATATGCGTGACTTTACTGCTCAGGATTAGATAAAGTTTGAAGCCCTGGTTGTTCCCAGATACAGATGTTCAGGAACCCACTAAACAGGTTATTCTATAATGTATACTTGTCTGTTTGCTCAGCACAGTATTAGTTTGGCCAGTCCTAGAATTTCTCCATACCATTATAGTCTAATTTAACCTGTAACTTCTGGTACTGTTCTGTCTGATGTATTTGACCACTAGATAGAGTCTCTGGTGCTGAGGAAACTCTCATGGTGGAACACTGAGGAGCAGTAGATCCCTGGCCCCACAGCCATGGAGCTGCCTGACCTCATCCTGGGTTCCCCATTGCTTGTCCTGGCAAACTGCAGACACTGGGAGCCTGGAGGGCCAGGGCAGCACTCCAGGGGCAGTGCTGGGTGCTCAGAAGGGTGCCTGGCGAGCTCAGAAGGGTGCCTGGCGAGCTCAGAAGGGTGCCTGGCGAGCTCAGAAGGGTGCCTGGGGAGCTGTGTTGCCAGGCAAGTGCATGGGCACATTGCCTGCATTGAACAGCAACTTCTGCAAAATCACCCCCTTTTTTTTTTATAACATTTAGGTTTTGATGAATAGGCATTCTCTAATGGAAAGACATTTCAATTTGTGACCAGTTGTAACTGCTCTGTGAGGGCCCTTCCCATCAGCTCATGGCACTGCTACTGTCCTAGGAGGGCAGCTTAATCTAATAGACTGCTTTGTTTTACTAAATGGCTCTATTTCCTTGGTGGCATTAACTGAGTTAATGTGCTCATGGGATTGAGAGAAGCTAAACAGAATAGATTTCCTCATTATTCTTAATTCCTTTATCCATTTTGCACATTTGTCAATTTATGAAATTGAAACTTAGCATTACAAAGCTGACTAGACATACTGTGTGCTATCTCAAGGCCCTTGAGCCCTTTGATTTAGAGTAACTGAGCTTAAGTCCATGGAGCAAATCTTCTCAATGAAGGAAGAATCTTGTCCTACTGCTGAAGACCTCTGTCTGTCAAGATTCTCATAGCCTTATTTTCATTTTATTTTGAGCAGTTGTTGCCTGGATTTTTAGAAATTAGTTCTATTTTGTTTCCTCTGTGTTATGCTTTGCAACTATTTGGCACAATCTATTTTAATTCAAGAAATAATAATAAAAAATATATTAAGGCAGACAAGAGAGGTAGTTGCATGGTAGAGGTGGTCTGTACTCACAGAACTGCAGACCATGGTAGGTAGGGTCCATATCCTTGCCATGAACCTCTCTCATGTTTGTTATCTCCTGTTGCAGTCAGTGTCAGTGGCAAGAGCTTATGTCACCAGACAGGACTGCAGGGCTTTTGTCCCAGGCAGGCTTTCCAGTTGCAAAGTATCTATTTCCAAAGTATCTATCTGCTGAAATATTACCTGAGCATAAAAGTCTGGGTCAGCCACTTGAGTAGAAAGAGATCCATGTCTGACTGAATTAGGAGGTGCCCAGGCTGGCTCTGAGTGGGATTTAATGTGATAATGCCCAAGGAAATGGTGGCCAGCTCTGTTTGACTCCTAATGGTTACACTTGCTGCAGACTTCATGTCTCATGTTGATACAGCCCAAATTTGGGCCTGTGGGTGAGCACATCCTGGGGGCAAAAGTCTCTTCAGAGTAAAACCCCTACCAAAAGAGTTGGCTGAAGTAGTGAACGTAGGAGAAAATTCTGCTTTTAATAATGATTTCCTATTTTTGGATCTGTCGTGTTCACCACGTGCATCAGTTATGGGTGAATTATTGTAGCTGTTGTTTCTTCTCAGATTTGTTTCTCTTTTTGACTTGCATTCAGAGAGAATGCTGTTATTCTCACATGACTTCTGTTGGTCATTTCCTGTTGGAATTTCAGGTTCAAAAATTTCCAACATCTTATGTGAAGTCTGTGGAACAGCAGAGAATTCTTTATATCAATCTGAGCCTGATAGACTGTATTCCTCCATTCCCTGCATCTCCACAGAAGGTGCAAGATGTATACATGACAGATGCCTTCTCTGGTTTTATTCCAGTTGGGGAAAAGATATTTCACTTCTTTTGTAACCGTGCTTAATAACCCCCTTAAAAAAATAAATATTTGATTCACATCACTTCCACTTCCTGTTCTCCTAGCAATTCCCTCCTTATAACTCATTTGCCTGCCTAAAGTCCATTTTTCATTTCAGAAAAAGCATGTCAGCTCAGCTTCATTTTTCACCTGTTCCTGGATCCCATGAACAAATTTCCCTCCAGTCGCTGTGCTGTGAAACAATGGCCAGTGGAAATGTCTGCAGCGGTACATCGGTGCAGAGCTTACACTGTACTTCTTGGTGGTAGTGGGAATGAGGTGATGGGCTTCCTGTTGTACCTGTGAAAAGCTTGGTGATGATCCTGGTAGTTTTGCATCCTCACCATTGGGTTGCTTTGCTTCCTTCACCTTCTGTTCCCTAAACCTGGCCACACTCTCCTTGACAACTGGAGCTGCTGCTGTCTGGGATTCCTATTTCTCACTTCTCCACAGGGTGTTTGCAGAAAGGAAGCCATGAAGGCAGTGTTACACCTTCCTTCATGTTGGTCTCACTCCCACCTTTAACTTTGACATCTTAGTGTTCCCTGGGTTTGTTGTCATACATTTGTACTTCTGCTCCTAAGCACTGTCATACATCCAAATGAAATACTTGCTGTACCCTTTCACAGGTATTTTTTTATCTTTTCTTCCATCCTTTGGAAATTTACCAAATGCCCAGCAGTCTCTTTTCAAATCTCCAGAATCTGAAGTCTTGCTTAAAATCACTGCTGCTCTTCCTTAGTGGCAAGGAGTGCTGGCAGGATCAGCACTCCTTTGCTAATAGCTTTTCTTGTGTGGAGGTTTACATATTTGTAGCTAAATATGTTAACTGTATGTTGGTAAATATAAGTTAATTGTATTAAAAAGGTAGATTAAGGTATTTAATAGTCACTTAAATTTGTATGTTAAATTCTCTGGGTCATGGAAATTTGTTCCTCCTTCTCACGTATGACTTTCCTAAATCTGTTTGAAAAGCAGAACACAGACTTTTTTTAAACTATTTATATAAATATGGCTGAATGCCTGGTTTTCAACCTGCAACAGAAACAATAATTCATTGCCTAAATTTAGGACAGGTGTAAGATGGCAAAACTTGCCTGCATAATGCAAAAGCTATTGAAGTTCAGTCTGATGTGCTCCTGACTCTTTGGGCTTCTGAAAGCCCACCTGGGAGCCCTGTTCCCTCCAAGCATCATGGAGGCCTTAGAAGAAGAGGGGCTGAGTTGTGAAATTGCTGTATTTGCCATCACTGCAGGCATGATTGTTTCCAGGCTTCTTTTTTTTAGCTCTGAACAAAAGCCAAAATCTCCCTGTTTTTCAGGTTGTGCAGCCTCTGCTTTCTAGATGCTGTGCAGGCACAAAAGTTGTTCATTTGGATACAGAAGTTCATAGCTGAACCAGATGCATCTGTAAGGGGAGGGAGCAAGACAAGGACCCTGTCTCTTAACATGAAATGTGCATGCCATAGGGGCAACTGGAATGCAGGCCTTGGAGACTCCTTGGAAAATCCCCTGGAAACCTGACTGTTACTTCTAAGATCAGAAGATTTACAGTGATGAAATCATGAGTTATTTCAGATAGCACATGACATAGCTCCCACTTTGCATGTGAGTATCTGCTCATTCCTAGAGGAGCCGAAGTGGAGTCCATTACTGTCACAATTAATGGGGTTATGGGCATCCTTGACATGCAAGTTTGCATGGGCTGGCAGAGCAGGACAGTGAGAGCCATCTGGACTCCTAGGGAGGCACTCCAGCTGTAAATAGAGAGAGCTAATACAGTCAGCAAGGCAAGCTGTGGGCAAAGCATAGCTGCTCACCCTGAATCCCTGAGTCAGGGAGTGATAGGGCAAAATCTGTCCTTTAAATGTGCTCTGTTCCTGCTTTCTTTGCCCCACACAGGTGATGAGGTCTGTGCTGAGGCTCCAGTCTCTCAGGGAGCTCTCGACCACAGCAGCCTCAGCACTGTGGTATTGGTACAGCATAGCTGCATCTCAGTCTTTGTTATTTTGATGGACTATGTCATTGCATTTTTGGTAATGTTTAGTAAATCTGTTTACTTGGATGAAAGTGGGGCTGAGCAGCTTTTCATTAGAGAGCCTGAACTTCAGCATTATCAGGGAGGAACATGTCAGCCAGTGTGTAGTTAGGTCTCTCTAAAGGGCAGCCTTTGCAGGAAGTAAATATCATTGTTGGTGCATCGCTCTAAAGATTTAACCACTGCTAATGTGCTCTCAGACTAAAAGCTGTTCAGAATAGATTGAGACTGAAAATGCTTGAAATGGCTAATGGAGTTTGAACTCCATTTTCAAATGTTAAATTCACCATGTCACTGGGAAGTAGTCACTGCCTGAAAACATTATTCCTGATCAGTGTTTGAGAAGGAGCACTATTAACTTCTGTGCTTCACTGTAGAAAGTGAATGTGGCAAGAGAAGGTGCTTAGTGAAGTTACACCTTATAGCTCATCCAACACCTGAGACCAGCAGCTTATGCAAATGAGACAGCCTGACAGTGCCAGAAATCATGGTTGGATATAGGATATTTATATAAAATAAATTAAAAATAATTCAGAAGAATTATAGACTTGAATGCTTTAGGCTGATACCTGCATTATTTGATTACCACAGTTTGCATGTGCAAATGAGAGGGTAATTGGTCTCTGGGTCGAACAAACAATTGCCATGATTGCCTAAACATTAGAAAATTAGGCTGAATTCACAGCATATTTATCAATACTGAATTCTCTAAATAAAATCTCTGATTTTTTGGATGACTGTTTCAGAAGGATATATTCTGTTGTTGGGATTTAGTTCTTTTCTGAATAAAGCAGTTTTGGTGAATAACGCCATGCCCGATCAGCCTTTAAGAGCATTTAACTTTGAAAGTAATCAACTATGAACAGGAAGAGCCTTTGTGGCCAAGCTTTTGCAGCTAAGTGGTTAAACATAACCAGTTCTCAGAAGGGAAGTTCTTTGTAGTTTTAACACGAGTTTAAATATAACAATATGCAACATTTTCCATGTCCCAATTCTTTGTAAATAAACCTGTGATATTCTTTGTCAAAGTCTACAAAGGCAACAAGCCCAGTGTTACCTGATTTCTTAGGTTTGTAGGGCTGTGGTTCTTTTCTTTCCTTCAAGTGCAGTTTTGTTGAGAAGGACAGTGGGGACCATACCATAGGCAGAACAGTGGGCTTGGGTTACCTGTCTTGTTCAGCTTACAGTATTTTTAACAGGCTGTGTAAGGACAGGGAGGCAAATGGCCCCACTAAGGCAAATAGTAGCTCTCTCAATCAGTGTGTTCATATCAGTTAACAAGAAGTGTTGTATTAGGTAAAAAAAACTGACTTGCTCTATGAGTTGCCTATAAAAAAAGATACTTGAAACTACTTTCTGTGCAATATGTGGAGCAGGACAGTTTTGCTGTGGGCAAGCAGAGCAGGTCTCTGAAGTTTATTCACCACCATGACAGGGTCAGAGTGAGGTACAGGGTGCATTACAAGCTCATATCAGGGGCCACAGGGGCACCCCAGGCTTTCCAGCCGTGCTCAGGGATTGTGTCTTGTCGTGACTGCTTAAAAAACTTCACTGCTTAAAATGTCACATGTGTGTGAAGAAAAAGGAATAAGGTGCCTTTCAGAGACTGAGAGTACTGCTGGGAAGTCCCTAAGCAACCAAGAATTCAGACATCTATTACTATGCATGGCCTGAAAAGTCATACTCCTCTATCTTTTGTCTCTTTTACTCATCGACTCAATGATTGTGTAAATCACTTCATGCAGGCATTGGTAACACAGATGGGTAGAGCCCAGGAACACACATTTTAGAAAACTCTGCTCTGTTTGTCAGAACAATGGGATTTTTTTCTCTTTCTGGTGTCTGTGAGGCCCCCATCATTTTTTGTAAGAGCTGTGGTTTAATCATATTGTGTCCTGAGCTCTCCAGATGAAGCAGAAGTTTGGGGAATCCCATGATGTTTCTGCCTGAGTGATATGTGCCTTTTTTTCATAACTACTCATGTGGAAAGTGATGGAGGGAAATCAGAGCAGTTCACATAAACTCTAAGGAAAAATGCAGTCAAAAATATGCAGGCACTTGTTATGTAGAGTTTGGGTGCTTCAGTTTATGGAGAGAAAACATCACCTTTTATTCTGAGGGTGAGGATATGGAGGAGAGCCTCCAGGGATGCAGGAGGTACTGCAAGCTGCTTCATGGAATTAGTAGGTGGTGATTCTTCATACTAAACCAGTTGTATGCCTCAGGCCTTCCTCTGGAAATTGTGGGTCTTTCTGTAATGGAAGAGAAAATGTGTTTGGGAAGTCAGATTTGTCTGGTTTCAGTCCTTTGCTATCCTGAATGACAGAGTTACTCCATTGAGAGAGTATAATCTGGGCTGCTGGGCATTGATTTTGGTTGTTTTCTCTTATGGCAGAGAAAATGAGTGGGACAGATCTGTAGGTTAATTGAAAACACCCCAAAGCTTCCTCCTGTGAGCTTTCTGCAAAGTGGCTGCCTTGGCCAACCCCAGGGTCACACAGGCACTGCTGGTGGCCCTGGCCTCTTGCTGGCCTGCTGGGAGCCAAGAGCAGCTTGGCTCCTTGTGGAGAACTTCAGGAGATCCACTTCTCTCTGTGGTTTCCTGCTCTGGGGCCTGACAAGACAGCTCAGCCAGCAGCTGCTTTCAGAAATAGGGCTTAATTTGTGGAGGCTGGAAGGGGCTGCAGGCAGTGCCAGTGTCCTGCTGCCTGTGCCCACAGGTGGCAATGTCCCTCTGAGAAGCTGCTGCCTGGTTCTCCTTGCTTTCCAGCCATGGAGCTGTCCTGTGGCACTCCTTTTCCAGCTTCCTGGGGCCACTCTGCTCTTCTTGCGTCAAAGCTTTTAGTTCTGTCTCCACATTCCTCCCCAAAAAGCATGAGGTGGAGAAGGGAAGTGGAGGAAGCAAGTATCACTGTTGGATTTGGCACGTATGTCTGGGAGAGGATGTAAGGAAAACTTGACTTTTTTTTATCAGAAACCTCAGAGGCTGAAGGAACTTTGCTTGGAACTGTTTTATTCCCAGAAATCTACTTGAACACTGTTCTTGCTCATAATTAATGCCTTAGCTGATAGTATTGAATGGTGTGTGTGGGCAGGAGCTGGGTTGCAGTTGTTGGTATGCATGTGTGTTGGCTGCACGACAAAGTGAAAAATGCAAGCCATGATAGCAAGGTTCTTAACCTCTTCCTGAGACACAACTGCTCTTCTGTTTGGCTTTGACTAAATTGCTTTTTTTTTTGTTTATTGTCAGATAGACACAATTTCACTGGAAATCAGGACACTGTATCCTTCTGTACCGGAAGATGCAGAACAAAAAGCAGAAAATTTATTTGTTAGAGAGGTGAGTATCTAATTTTAAATGCAACCAAGAGTTTGGGGGAGGTTTGCTATGTTTATAATTAACATCTTTTTTCTTTTAATACGCTTTAGGTGATTTGAATCGGGTTTCAATTTTGAAGGCCAGTAGGAGGGGGGAGGGTTAACAGCGTGCCTGCAGTTGCCCATTATGAGATGTTTGTATCCAGAAAAAATGCAAATGCGCTGAATTAGCCTGTCATTGTGCTGTTTTCCAGCTGCATTCCCTGTCACCACTAGTCCACTGTTATTGATGTTGGTATTTTTACATCACTGCTAATGATTGGTGATCTGCATGTGCTTTGCACTTTGAAAATATTGATGCCTTTCCAAAAATAGGTAGCCAATTGGCACTGGTTTAGACTCTTAGGTGTTATTACAAGGTATGTATCTCATTTGCAGGTGTACATATGAGGAGTAGGTGCACTGTGAAGGGTGTTTAGGGGTTTCTATTTATTGTCAGTATTTAGAGTCTGTTTGGCCTTATCATAACAGAAAGTTGAACAAGTTCTTCCTTGACAGTTAGAGGCCCACCAGGAGTGAAAAATTGCTCTAACTTTAAAAAACCCCTATGGTTGTGTTGTTTCCATACCTGATTTCAGATTGTAGGAGAAGATTTCTCATTCTGCTGCCTCAGGAATATTTCGTGTTGTCACTGGTTTTATCATTTTGAAGGACTTTAGAGGAGCTGGTTGCACTGTTCAAAGGAATTTACTTTAGATGAACCCCTGAACATTCCCATCTTTCATTATGGATGTGAAAAATAGCTCACCATTTGCATTTACAAAACAGGTTTATGAAACCAAATTTTTGGCCAGCTTTGAGAAGGAGTTAAATTCCAAGCACTTATGATTAGCCCATAACAAGATGGTTCTCAGCCTTTTTTTCACAGATTGGGATTTTTCACACCTTGCTCCTGGTCTGAAAAAGTATTTCATATGTGCTATAATTGCAAGGGGAAACTGTGGGGAAAAGTCAGTCACAGACAAGCACAGGGATTAGAAATCCTTAAGTCCAAAATTAGGCAGAAATGTAGCTGTTGAATTGTATGCAATGTGATGTTTTACAGGCTGGCCCTATTTCTTTTCAGCAGGTCTAAAAAGAGCAACAATAATTTACTGCCAGCTCAGATTGCCTGAACTTGGCCATTTTTGTTAATCTGGCAGCAGTGTTAAAAGATAACATAGCTTGTGGAGTTATCTGCCTTCCCAGAAGCCTCAGTGCCCTTTCAGCACTTTGGGGTCTGCTTTTTATTTTAAGGTTCCACAAGTTGCAAGGCCAGCACTGTGCTCATGGCTTTACAGAGAAAGTGGAGAGTCTAAAAATGGAACACGGTGCACAGTGCCTGGGAATCGCTACAGCCGAGTACGCCAAGGGGATGCTAATGGCAACCTGGTAAAACACATATTGAGTGTCTCTATTAGCTCTCTCTGCACTACCAGGGAGCCAAGGGGAGGGGGACAGGGGAGCAAAGCAGTGGAAAAAAGCAGTACTGCAGGACTAAGGCTGTGCATGGAAGAGTAGCAGGGTAGAGACCCTGTTTAAAGTAGTAATGCATATGTTCCAATTTGCCACAAAGCCAAAAACTATGCATGTGTATACACAATAAATTAAACTCGATGAAGAGGATGGTTTCCAGTCCAAAATTAGGCAAAACTGAGCACAGGGTTCTGTGAAGGTCTGTGATGGTTGTCCCCTGCAGCAGTTGCTGGGATGTTACTGCCCTAGCTGCAGCCTGTTGTGTTCATGGCAGGTGTTCAGCACTTTGGGATAGTTGTATAGGAGTGGAGTTGGTGGCCTTCATCTCTGTCTTGGAACTGTGGAAAAGCCAACTCTTCACTCACTGAAGGAGTCTTTCTTCAACAATAGCACAGTATGAGCAGTGAAGGTGTCCACCTTGTGCGCACTTGACTGACTGTTGGTCACCTGGACTTGTGGCAGCCCCGGATCAGATGCCTAATTCCTGATGAGACTCTGGGGAATGTCCAGCTCCACATGCTGAAGCCATTTTGGTATCAGCTGTCTCTGACTGCTCACTATCGCAGTACTTCAGCAAGTTGAGACAAAGACATGGAGCAAGTTGGTGAGCTCTAAAAGAGGGATCAGCTCTTGGAGGAGAAACTAATTTCCTCCATATGGTGCAGTGTGAGGTACTGAAACTTTTTAAGACCTTAGGTCCACAATCTCTTCTCTCCTACTTCTGGGTGCTTGGTGGTGTTCAGATGGTCTTGTCTACAAGACAAGGTCATTTGTAAAGGGTTGTCAGAAGTCTGTGATAATGCCTTAACACCCTGGCTGTCTCTTCCTGGCTGTGTGTTTCCCACTAGGGGCAGTAGGAAAGCTTTTCCTCCGCCTCTAGCCCTTTCATTGCTATAGCCCTTCAAGGATGAGGGGCTTTTTCCCCCAGCCCTTACCAAAATCCATACAAAGCTTGGGGATTTGATCAGATTTCCCTTCCTCAAGCAACCATAAACATTACTTAGAGGCACACCAGGAGGACTCAATTGCCTGGGCAATATCAGTTTGTGGATCCAAAAGAGCTGACAAGACAGATGGACACAGATGAGGCTGATGTTGCTGAGGAGAGCTTTCAGTATCAAAGGCATTTGATGCTGTCCACCTGTAGTGGGGGGTTTCTGCCTCTGGTTCTCTATTGAGTTCTTTTAACACTGCTTTTGCATTCCTCAGGAACTCAAAACATTCCCTGTTTGTGATATTGAAATGTTATTGCAATGGGTGAGGCAGAATAATTGACTTTAAATAAGATGTCTGACCACCTGTGTTTTGCTGAAACTGCAGAATGAAAATCTAAAACAAAATAAAACCAAGGCAAATAAATAATCCCTTAATAAGTATTTTATGCCTGCAAAGAGAATAAATATTTTGCATTCTACGATTGATTAATATCTGAGTCCCTTTATTAATTTATACCTCCTAAGTATTAGCTTTATTTTAAAGTTAATACTTTGTGAATTGATTATTCCTATGCCTGTAGTTGTATTGGAATATTTTCCTTCTGGATTTTTTCCACCTTAACTTTTCTTAGGCAGGAGCAGCCTGAGGAACTAAATCAGGTTCCAAGAAAGGATAAGTTTCCAGAAACTTTTAAAGCCAGAATAAAATTGTCTTCACTGGTTTGTTGTTTTAAGTATTCCTGACTTCCTTTATCATGCTGCTTCCTTCCAAATTCTGAATCTTCTCATTCCTCACAGAGTTTGCTGCACGTCTGCTGCATTAATGCCAGTCAGCACTGTCCTCATGGTCCATAATTTTGGCAAAAAGAAACATTCACTTCACTGGAAACAAAATTTAATTCTTCCTTATAGATAATTAAAACATTCCTAATATTACCTTTCCTAAGGCTGTATCCTGAATATGTAGATCCAATGGGAATTCTTGGGATTTTCCCACATTTCATTTGGAAATATAAGGAGATACTGCGCTTTGCTATTCAAAGTTACATTTAGTTTGAGGAACTTAAACTACCTAATTGTAATGTATTTAATCCCTTATTGGTTTGCATCAAGCCAGTATTTTCAGGAAGAATGCAGGCGTGGGCACACAAATACATGCTGTTTGTGTGTGTGTATCTATAGGAATAAAATTCTAGGTATATATAAAAATAAAATGCAGAAAGTAAATAAATATTAGTTGTCAACTCTCCTTTAAGAAATTAGTTTAAGTCAGGTTATCCTTCCAAAAAAAAAAGGTGGATGACTTTTTTGGGAGACATGTTTGCAGAGAAGGGCTGTCCCCATGAATGACGAGAAGGTGGGAGCCGTACAGAGGCAGAAGGAGGGATCTTCCTGTATGTGAAAAACAAATCAAAATGAAATAACAATGTAGGAAAATTGCAATTTCATTCAGTGAAGGATATAGTTATTTTTGTCTGTGATAATACAGTGTTCATGTGGGTGTCTCTGAACTTTCCTGTTGAGGTTTTCTAGATTCACAAGAGGGGGTTGTCACTTGTAGTAAGCTTACAAAACCCTTGCTACTCATCTGAGGGAGTTTTTATTTGAGGTATTGCAGGTTGGGTTTACAGGATCTGTAAGTAATTACAAAACATGGGTTTTATTAATCACAATGTAAAAAAGCCACAGCCTCCTGTATAACTCCTGAAAATGGTGGTGTGCCCATAGTGTTGATTTCAGAGGCTTTTTGATTTCCAGGCCAATCTGCATTGTTCTTACCTCTTTCCAAGAATAAAATGGGCACTTCTGTTGACAGTGACACCCAGAAAGTTTTGTTGTCATTAATCACAGTGTAATTTTCCCAGTCTTCAAAATCTAAGTTTTTCAGTGCACGAAAGAACTGTAGTGTCAAGGCTAGACATAGATTATTAAAGGATAGTGAGTCTTTTGATAGCACAGAGGATAAATACTTGTTAAAACGTTTGATACTTTAAAGCAGTAGTGCGTTTCAATGTTTTGGCTTGTTAGTTGCTTGTGTCACTGGACTTTATGTGTGAGCTGTTATTTTGGGAACACTTTTGAGAGCCCCAGAATGAAGGTCCAGGTTGCAGCAGCTGCTGGTGATGCTGCCATGCTCACTGGGCTGGATTTCCACCCCGGGTGATCTCAGCTCCTTCCACCTCCCAAATCCCCACACATTTCCTTCCTTTGGTGTTGCTGCTGAGGTCAGAGGAGGGAGGGGAGGCTCTGTGAGCAGGGTTGTGCACGTCATGGCAGAGCACAGAGCCACCTCTGCAGCTTCCTCTGCAGCACCATGGCCACAGCCAGCTCTGAACGTCCTGGCTTTCTGTTCCAGGCTTCTGCATGGGCTTGCCCTGCCCTGTTCCACCTCAGACACAGCCACTCTGCCCGGCTGGGGGACAGAGTTTCTCTGTGCATGCAGCTCCTCTGCAAGGAGCCCTCTTGTTCCACTAATGACTTCTGTTGTATGTGCATCTCTATTTCTGAAGGCCACATACTAGTTCTGTCTCAGAGAGGATATAAGCAGGGAAGTTGTTTCCTTTTTGTTTCCCTCACTTCTCCCTTTTTTTATTTTTTCTTTTTGTTTATTTGGGGTTTTTTGTGAATTGGCTGGTTGGGGGTTTTTTTCCCTTCCAAAAGGTTCCTTTCCATTGCTGGGTAAATCTTAAATGTCCTTTTCACAGTGGTAGCCATCATGCTGTCATCACCAGAACCAGAGATAAGAAGTTACACGTGGAAAAAGTCTGCAGGATTGTCTGTCTCTGCAAGGAAAAACTAGGCCATCTGGACAAGAAGAAAAAAAAAAAAAAGAAAAATTTAAAAAAAAAAAAAGAAAAGACCTTAGTTTGATAGGGCCCCTGGGAATGGGCTGTGCTGCCTGCCTGGTTAGCAGAGCAGCAGAAAGTTCATGCAAACGTGTGCCAAGCCTCCCACATCCCAAAACTTCCATTTCTCCGTCTATATTTTTCCTCCCCCACAGTTCACTTGAGCTCAACAGCCCCTGCATTGGTGCCTCTGTTCTTTGCCAGGAAGTATCCAGCTCCAGCCTCTTCTTGAAATCTATGCCTCTATAAAGGTTTTACTTGCTCCTCAAATCAGGTTTGCAGGTATTGTTCCTCATTGCTAAAACTTAATTTCCAGTAATAATTTCCAATTTAAAAAATCATTCTAAGTCAGTATGGTTAGCAGAAGAATTTAGTTTTCAGTTGGGATATTCTGAAGAGAAAATCTTTTTTTTGGAGTTACTATTTGAGTTAGCTCTAGTTTCCTCACAGAAGCTAGTTCAGAACAGTGGTAGCTGTTGCACTGGGTTGGCCTGCCTTTTGTGAATTTATTGAGTGATACTTGAATGTGCTGCTTTGTCCCCTTTGATTTTTATTTTGATTAGCTTTTTCTTGGAGGAGCACAATAAACCTTTATAGTTACCAGCTAAAATACTGTGGCCTGCTTTATATGTTATTCACCACTGCTTTTTTGAACACACCAGCCTATAATGTTTGCAATAAAAGCTGACATTGAGAGCTCTCTGTGGGCTTTAAATGCATCTGTTAAATAAAATACTTAGTAATGAAAGTACCACAGGGGAAAAGTGATCCTTTCTGTAGAAGGTTCTCTTGGTTTACATTTGCCAAGGAGAAGAGGAGTGATGTGTGAATTGGAGGTTCTGGACTCACCCTCACAATGCTCTGTGAGCTTCTCCTTGGCTTATGTAGAATAGAGAATATTTTTCTCTTGTAAGAGTATTCTTATAGCCTAGCTGACTGTCACACACACTTAACACAAATACAAGAGTGACCAAGTTGTTTTAGGAAGAATCATAAAACAGAAAGTTGGGTGTGAAGTGTTTTGTTTTTTGGGGTTTGTTTTAATTATCTCTACATTCAGAGGCCAAGTGCAATCGGTGCTGGAGTGGTTTGCAGGGGTAGCTTTGAACCTGACCCTGGCAAGTGCAGAGAGAGTTAGTTGTAATGCTGGAATATTATCTTCATTCTTGGAGAATATGGCATTGTATTGTCTAATGGTCACACTTTTTTCTGCATCCTGTAAAATGATGAGGTCTTGTGTCAGATGAGAAGGTAGATACTGGATCCAATGGAATGTGTTTACTGCCTTTGGTTGTGCTGAACTTCCAGGGACAGAAGTCCTATAAATGTGCACCCACTTCCTGGCCACCTTTTCCACACTCTAAACCAAATAGAGCTGTCACAGAAGACTCTGAATACAAAAAAGATTACTTCCTAAAATAATTTATGGCTACATACTCTGCCTGTTTTGCACAAGATTTAGAAAAAGAGATCTGTTAAGCCAGTGCTGAGTAATCTAGACAGCCCATCTCAGGTTTGCTCCAGCAGCCTGATAACCCCCTCTCTGTCCCTCTGAGGCAGAGAGCCCTGTGCAAGCAGTGACCCCCATGGGCACTTCAGAAGGAGCTGGGAATGAAGAGAGGGAATACTCCCAGCTGAGGCAACCTTTTTATACTAATTTATAATTGTCCTTTTATTCTTTTTCCTTCTACTTTCCCTGCACAGCTCTTGGTATTTAGACAGCTTTGATTGATCCATTATTCCATTCTGTTTGACTCCTGGAGTCTCGTACCTTTCTGTGAGATTGTCTTTACTGTTCCCACCTCAGATTCCTTTCAGTCCTGCTGCTTCTTCCTCTACTGTAGATCCCAACCCTTTTCCTTCCTGATATGCCTCCTTTTCCCTGTGGTCTTGGGCAGCAACTTCTACTGTTGGGTTCTAGGCTTGATCCCTCTCTTTCTTCCTTTCCATCTCAGGTGGGCTGGTGCAAATCTTCAGATAGATTGTGGAGAGAAAATAATACAATACTGTGGTGAAATCTTCAGCATACTGTACAAATATCAGTTTGCAATTTACACTCTGTGTGAAGAATCACTGGAAATTCTGACATAGTGTCATTTTTCTTGTAGATGTGCCCCTTAGCAATAACTGTACATATTTCATGCATCTTGTTGCCTTTCAAAATGTCATGTTGTGTTTAACTGTATTGATAAAAGTTCTGCATCAAATAAATTGCACAGATATTCTGGTCTATTTGACAGCACAGCCAAGCCTTTCTGTATAGTTCAGGTTTGGCTTCCTTATTTTAGTGAGATTGATATACAAGGAACAATTTTCAAAGGTGAATGCGAAGCCTGCAAGAAAATTTTTAGGCAGTGAAAACTGCATGATGGCATGACTGAGCAAATTCAGTGTAGAAGGGAAAATGAGACTGGTGAAAAATTATAATCCTATTAATATATTCCTGAATGTTATTAAGAGGTTCAAGATCAGTCCTGAAGGGCAGAGTAAGTAGAGCACTTGTACTGCAACAAGGGAGAATAAAAAAGTAAGGCAAATGTATTTACAGTGGATTACAAATGTATTTACCTATGGCTTAGGTAATCAAACAGGATGCAAATAGAAAATGTGTAATCAATGTCCATGGAGGAAGTCAGGCCTAAACTAGATCATGTCTTTTGAGGCAGTAACTATAATTTAATGATGCTTCATAGAAAGCAAATGAGAATCAGTAAAGCATGTTAAATTGCTATCAGCTCCCTACTCCATCTTGTGTGATTCAGTGCATTTGATTTTAAAGGGAAATTGTGCTTCAAAATATGGAAACATATGACTCTGGCTTTCCTTTAAGAACTGAGCACCCAGTTCTAAAAGAGAAGACTATGTTCTCTAGCATGTGGGCTGCCCAGAACTTTATCAGTTCTCTAGCCTTCTTGAGTCTAAACCCTTGTAGTAATTCTATTGTATTGTTCGTGTTTCTTCTTTTTAGGCTTGTAAATACTACAGTTCCCACTGGCATGTTGTGAACTACAAATATGAATCCTATTCAGAAGATTTTCGACACTTACCGCAGTAAGAACTCACATAAGTTCCCTTTTTTTATTTTTTTCCCCATTAAGCTTGTGTTATTTGCTAAGCTTTGTCCATATTTGCACGTTCCTTTGTCTTTTAAGCTGTGCTTGTTTTACCGTATTTTCAGTGCCTTGCATTTTTAAAAAGGGGAAGCAAAGGTCCTTCAGAAAAGTTCAAGACTCTGCAGAATTCACTGGTATCAACAAACTCCATTAGTGCTGATTCAAATCCTTACAAGTGTATTTGCGTTTTCAGAGCACAGTTGATACAGGAGAGGTGGCTTTTCCTTAATAATGCATAAATGTCACTCACCTTTCACTGGGATTCATTCTCCTTTTAGTTTCCCTGTGGAACAGAGAGTAGGATTTCAGTGCTTTATGGCTGCATTGTACAGGAGAGCTGGGTGCACTGATGGTACAAGGCAGTGGAGGTGTGCCAGTGTCAGGGCAAGGGGCATTTCTCCTGTGCTTGGAGGCACACAAACATTGAAATCACTGGAAAAGTGCTGGGACGAGCAAGAACAAGTTTCTTGACTTGAGTGGAAAGAAACAAAGAATCTGGTGCTTATTGCTACATGCATGAGTTTCTACCCATACTCTTGTTTCTGGTAGTTTGTGTCCTGCCCCTGAGGAGGGTTTTAGAGAGTAGTTACCAGAATCACCAAGTGCCAAATGAGCTGTTTTACTGCCTCCTTTCATGGAGTTTATGTCATTAAAATTGACTGGATGAAAAAGGTTTTTACCTGCACATAAGACAGGAATGCATGAGTGCTCCAAGCTTGGGTTGGATGGAACCTAGTACTAACTTCATTGCTGCAAGAATTGAAAAAACTCATAAAATTGAGTCTTATGGCCCAGTTAGGTGCTGTGTTCAGAGGGTTTTGCACTGTAAACCTTCCTTTAGACCTGCATTTGCTCTTGTAGGTTGGCATTTTTATGAACAGTGTACATGGTAGTACAAAAAGCCATTAACAGCAGTTTTGCTAATCAGAGATTATAAAAACCTCCTTTCTTAAATACCCAGCCTGCTGATTGGTTTAGAAAATTAATGCATTTAGTGCTCAAGAAAAATGGTTGTAGCACAGCAGTTTTCCATTTAACCTTAAATGTCTTCACTCCTATGAAATATGCATGGGGCAGATGTGGGTGCATTACTATGCACAAAAGTACATTTTAGCTGATTACATACATCCCCTTCTGAAAAGGATATTTTAGTGTGGTGCTTAATGGGATTTGCTTTCATGGGTTCATGCTCCAGGGGTACCAGGGTGTCTTACACCTTACTCCTTCCCCCATCCTGGCACATACATTGTACTGAGGATTGTACTGACACGAGATCTTTTGTCTTGTGTATCTTAGGGAAGGTTTGGATGCCACACTTGTTGATATTTTAGACACAAAGTTATAGCAGGGCTTGTCTGCATTTTGTTTGCTGGAAACCTCCATGGCTTTTGAGCTTAATATACCTCTAACAGATCTGATTTGAGATCCACCTCATTTCATGTTGTCTCCAGCCTTTTCTACCTGGATTTGCACGTGCACCTTACAAAGTTTGGTGTTTTAGACTAAACCTTTTCAAGAAAAGTAAAGAGACTTGATATGTCCTGATCATTGTACTGTATCTCACTGTTGATAGTTCTGGATCTTTTTACCACTTTTTATTGGTTTTTGTTTGATTTGAAGAAACCTGCTGTCATACTTTCAGAAATCTGAACATATTCTTGTATCAATCCGTTTATAGGAAGTCATTGTATTGGCGAGCACTGGATGAGTGTTAAGTGTTTAGCTTTACATTGTGGGAAAGGAATATCATTTACAGTACCAGTTATAACTGTGGCTGAAGTAGTTCCCTTCACTGAGGGTGTGCTTTTATTTCCCTGTGGGATTTTCCATGCATAAACAAGCATATTGGGACTCAGCAGTGCTGAAGGACTTTGTGTGCTTGAGGCTGTGCTGGGTCACACACTCGTGCAACACCTCGAGTAATGGCTGCATGGTGTAGCAGATTTTTGTCAGAGTTGTTTTTTCTGAATGTTGACCCTTTCTGATTGGAAGCAGCTGCTGTGTGCTGCTGAGGGCAGGCAGTGAGTGCTCAGCATGTCCACTGCAGCCCTGCTGTGGCACCAGGACAGAGCTCAGCGCCGTGTGCATGACAGGATCAAAATATTTAGCAATTGCTTTGGTTTTTCTCTGTGTGTGTTCCTCCTTGGAGGTTTTTCTCAGCTCTTTCTAACCCCTTAAATTCCTCTCTGTGAGCTCTCACTACCTCTTTTACACCATGTTTTATGCTTTGTGCCGGTGTTCTTGCTTTTTGAGCAAGTGGACGGGTGGGAAAAGATATGGGGTTGCTTAGTGTGTGCTGTGCTGACTGCCTGGGAACAGAAAGAGTCATTAGCAAAATTTTTGCTGCTGTTTAGCAGGAAACCTGGAACACTTGGTAGATATTTCAGGTCTGGTACCTCTTTTATTGTAAAAGAAATTTTAACAGCTGCCCTTGGTTGCATTGGAAAACCTGCAATGGTTTTCCATCACAAATATCCTGACTATTAAAGCTTTACAGATTTCAAAAATGCCAGTAGATTGTAACTGTGGTTTTTATTCAAAACATTGATCAGTTTTTTTGCAGTAAATAAACTGCAAAACTGGAACAAACCAAAGAGGGAATGAAACACTCATGTTCTCTGTGCCCTTGTGATGGTATGGGCACTTCATGGGAACACTGGTTTTGATATGGGGAAAATGAAAGGAGATAGGTATTGCTCATTACTCTGATTTTCATTATGTGTAATTTATGTATGAATGAATAAAAATGAAAAAGGTCAAAGTTATCTTTTTTTTATTATTTTATTCTGGAAAAGTCAGTCTTCCTAATAAATAATAGATTTTAGCGTGAAAACTTTTTAGTTTTCATATCACAACTGCAGGTTTTCAGGATGAGGTTTGTAAGATTCAGGAATTTGAAAACAGTACTGGAATTTTTCAGGGCACTGAAAAATCTATTTTTTTCCATTTAAAAATACACTTGAATTTTTATTGCGTGTATTTGGCTGTTACTGTTTAATTCTGCAGTATGAGAAGTACTCAGGGCCTAAGTACAGTTATTTATGTGCTTAAAATTAAGCAAATGCTTAAGTGCTTTGCTTTTTCATATTCAGTTGTGGGTTTGAGTATACAGTATAAAGACCTTAAATGGCATCACATCAAGAAGACATCTGTGTATTGTGAAAAATTGCTTGAAGGTTGTGCTCATCATATTGAATAGAAAAAAAATCTTAAAATCATAAAGTGATATAGAAGCTTTAAGGTGAAAGTTCTAATGGTCTTGGTTAAGAATTCTGTTGAAGAGCTCAGTCTCCTTCCTTTGCCAGCCTTGAATGGGATCTCTCTTTGGAAATTTACTTGGGTTTGTTGCCTGTTCTGGTCGAAGACGTGCAAAGAGACCAAGAATTGGTGTTTTATCATTTGTGTAGAAGTGTTACAGCTTCAGAGTCTTGGGGGAAAAAAGATACATGTGGCTTAGAAAAAAGGTATTTTAAAAATGTTATGGTTTTAAAGGAGACAATAGGATCACAGCAAAAGGTGTACTGACATTGCCATGGGGGCTCAAAATGGTTACCTCCCTGAAAATAGGAGGTACATGATTTGTTATTATTAATTTAATAAATAAATACCTTTTCCCCCTGCCAGAAGTGAATGTAGACCAGAGAAACTGCCATCACATTCCTTTGAAATCGATCATGAAGATCTGGACAAGGATGAAGTATGTATTCTGGTTTTGGCATGTGTTGTTTTTTTCTACTGGAGAAGTTATTTATTACTTTAATTTCAAATAAAGAATGATAATGGAGGGTCATTATCTCCTATAAAATATTTCATACTTTAAATAGCTCTGAAATTAGTGGAACAGCTTTGTCTCATATCATCCCATGTAGGGGAGGGCTATTAACAATGTCTTATTTTAAAGGAGTGAAAGAGTGATTAGTTGTTATCAAGCAGATGTTCACACATTAGTTTTTTGTCTTGGAATTCAGAAAACAAGACTGTGCAATTTTAACCTTGTCTTCCCTATAGGACACAACATCCCACTCATCTTCTAAAGGTGGTGGTGGTGGAGGAGGAGGAGGATTAGCAGCAGGAGTTTACAAGTCTGGATGGCTTTATAAAGGGAATTTCAACAGCACTGTCAACAATAGCATTACTGTTCGGGTAAGGAAAGAACATTCTTCTTTCTTTATTCCATTTGCATTTTTTTTCCCCATGGAGGCACACTTTTTTGCCATTGTCACTTAGCTGTTTATATCTCAGGTTTATATCTCAGGGTTGATTACATTGTTTATATATCAGGTTTCATTACATTGCTTTAAATGATAATAAAGTAATAATTCATTTGTCTGCAGAATAGTTATTGAAATGCAGTGAGGAGTTACCTGTTATTTAAACCCTGTGAATAAAGTATCAATGAAAATAATTTGCAGTACAACAATTTTCATGCTTTTTCTTTCCCATCCCTGCAGTCATTCAAAAAGCGCTACTTCCAGCTGACCCAGTTGTCGGATAACTCTTATATTATGAATTTTTATAAAGATGAAAAAATATCAAAGGAGCCAAAGGGATGTATTTTTTTGGATTCTTGCACGGGAGTTGTACAGGTAAGTTCCAGTTTGTTTCATTGTAGTGTTTTAGGTGTAGGATGCATTTAAAAAGGCAAGTGGAAGAACATGTTCATTAGCAGAATAATGGTTTCATTGGCAGTTTCAGGAAATGAAAGCACCAATGGTTTTGCTCTTTAATTTGGTGCGGATGCTCAGACTGACAAGTTACAAAAAAGCACAGCTGAATTTCGGTAGCAGACCATGCACACACTCTTTGTCCATGGTAAACATGAGGAAAAAATACTGTGAAATTTTTGGGAGGGGTTTCTCTGAAATTATTTTCTGAGATGTCAGATTTTACCTCATGCTTACTAAGAGCATGCTTGGTTATTGTGGGATAAAGAGATTCAGGTTACAAAGCATTGCCTGTTGGGCAAGTGTGAAATTAGTCTTGTATCCTGAGCCTCCTTGAAGGTCATCGCGTTGGGAGGTGGTAGAGTCTTAATGGCATCAGGTAGGACAGAACCTTATTGTTTGTTATGTAGAAATGTCCAAATCAATCTTTTTTTTTCCTATTGTTACCCTTAGACTGTGTTCTTAGCTTTTTTTTCTCCCATCTTGTTCTTCCCTTCCTCTCATTCTAATAATATATTTCTCTTTTTTTCTTTTGTTTCATTCTAAACCAAGATGTTACCTTGAATGGTATGTGACTATTGACTGCTCTAGCCCAATGCGTCAGTGAATAAGGAGAAATACCTTTTATTTAATCCATACTTTACAACTTAAACCGGTAAAGATTGGTAACAGTGCTGGGCAGGCTGATTTGAGGATTGCTTTGAAAGAAACCTTTCAGGTGACACAAGGGAAGGCCCCTGATAAACAAGAAGTTTTTTTGGTTGTGATGTCCCTCCTTTACCTCTAAAACCCATTGGAGCAAGAAAAGTGATCATTTCCCAGTGATTCACCTGGGAACAAGTATTTGCAGTCCCCAGCTCTGTGGGCAGTGGCCATTGTCCCAGTGCTGTTCAGAAGGGTGTTTGTTTTTCCAAACAGGGGTGGGAGAGGCTGGAGATAAGCATGTAGGACAATGATGTTTGCCAGTGTCAGTCCATTGGCTTGAGAGACCCTCACAGGCAGCCTGGAAGTGTAGCAGAAGCCATGGAGGAGATTCTTAGAGAGAAATCCTGGTGAGAAATTGCTGCTTGCTCCTGCCTGCAGCAGGGGCTTTCTGTAAGCTGGGTCTCGGCCAGAGTCCAGCCCTGTAGGGTCTTAAATGTGTTATGCACATATTTAATGCTACCCCAGAGGGTGCCCTTTCTGCTGTGCTGTTTCTCATGATGCTCCAGGAAAATGTCTCGGTTGCAAGATTTCTGCCCTTTTCGACTAACTTCTGACAAAAAAAAACCTCAAGAAACCTTTGAAATCCTCCTCCCCCTAAACCTTTCACAGCTGCTTTCTAAACCTACAGTGCTCCTCCAGATTGTCCCACACTGGTTGAACATGGGTTCTCCTCTTGCCTGCCCCCAAATACAAGTTTCTGTGATAGGTTTGGATTGACATTTAGTATAGGACTCACAAATTTGAGCTAGCTTCACTAGCAAGAAGTTAGAATCTTAGCCAAGGGTGTACTAGGGTGAATACCATCAGCTGGCCAATTCTGTGATGGACTTGGAATCATAGGGCAGAAAAGCAAAACCTGGCTTAGAGTTGCCATAAACAGGGAGACCAGAGAATGTGGAGAAAGAGTTGAGTAAAACTGAATTTTTAGTGAAAAAATGGGATATCTACATTGTGATTTAATGAGTTTTAATACTACTATAAATTGTTTTAAGTCTCTATGAATGACTTTGAGCTCCTGTTTGATTGAGATAGAATATCAAAATTGTAGTAAATATCCCAGAGAAATCATCTCCAGATAAAATATGAAATGCTTCCAAAACAATCCGTTAGTTTGGAAGAATGACCCTCCAGGCATTAGACTTAGCCTGATGTTTCATTTATAGCTCATTCATAGTCTCTTTTTTGAATCTTCTATTACTTCTTTCTGGAAGAAATTTTTTGAACTTGAAATTAATTGTTGAAGATTAGAAGTTAAGGTCCATATGCCATATGGAAGGAGTTTTATAGAGGAGCAAACTGAGAAATGGTACATTGTTGTTTTTGGGTTGTTTTTTTTTTCCTTTTAACTGATCAGGAAGGTAAAATAGTTGACCTTAGATTTGAAACAAAAACTTTGCTGTAGATCTCATCTGCTTGCCAGAAGTCTGAAGTGCAGATGGAAAAGTGGATATTGAAGTTTTCCTGCCCTGCCTGATGTTTTTAAGGTTCAGCATGCAAAATATATTGCTGTACTAGATAATGTCTGATAGTCTTTCAGTACCTGATTTAAAGATCTTGGCCATGTCATAAAGGGAAAGATATAAAATATGAAATAAACCCATTAATTTTAAATGCTTTTGTCTTATCTCAAGTAAAATTGAAACAGAGTATTCTTTATAGATTGTGCATAAACTGGTGTACATAGTTTACTTTACAAGTAATCTGGCTTTAAAAGTTTTAAATGTCCATTACCTAAGATTCTTGGCATAGTTTTGTTTAACTTCTAGCTCTTGGTGAAGCCCTTCTATGATTTATGTATATGTTATTATTTTATATGTATGTAACAGGTTTTAGTGAAGTTTTACTCCTTGTTTTACATTAACTTGAATGTATGGTTGGAGGAGAGGAGTAATTTCAGGATCAGGATAAATACTGAACACCCAAGAACCAATTGCTACAAAACCCAAGCTTGTTCTTACTCTGCACTTGATGAATTGAAATTTATAACCCTGAAAGAATATTCACCTCTACAAAGTACTTGAGAGGAAAATGATTTCCTATCAAGAGAATTTCCAGTAGCAGAACTGAAAAATTGCACACGTGCACTCATATGCACACAGACTATCCCAAGTCAGTTTGAAAAGCCAAGATTTGTCTGACTCCACTGACCCAAGTAGCTCCAGAAGAAGTAGTTCAGTCTTAAGTGATTCCTGATCTGGGTCATGACATGCAAAGTAAGAACTGGGGCAAGTGATTAGCAACAGATTGGGTAGGAATCTTCTAAATCATCTCTGCTGCTGGAAAAAAATATTCATGGAACTTGCTTCTCAGTGTCCTGGGTTCTCATCCTCCTCTGCTAATCAGTATCAGATTTTGCCTGTGTTCCTCTTAAATAAAAGTATCATTATCATCTCAGCATCTGGCTTAGAAACCTCTTAATAACTTGTTCATATAGAATCATGCAGAAAAATACTTCCAGTATGGAGAACTACAGGAGACCCCTGTGATGTTATTTGAGACTGTTAAGGAAGAAAAAATGGAGTGAAATGACCAGTTATGGGGTGGATGATTTTTTTTTTTCAGTTGTCAGCATCACTCCGAGGTTAAATCTGTCAACAAAATGATGGCAGTCTTCTGGAATATTGAAATCACAATGGTGGCACTGATGTCCATCATCAGTCAGCTTTAAAAGTTCAGTGTAACAATAGAGGATGGAATGCATTACTGTTCTCTCAGATATAAGCAAGGAGGAGAGAAAAGTGATGCAACTGCTTCCTTAGGACTAAGAGATATGTGCCTCACTAATTGGCTAAATTTGAGAAATTAAGCACATTATGTTAGATCCCATCACTTTATTTGATTTTATTGAGCTGTTTCAGTAGCTAAGTACCTGTAAATTCTTATGACAGAAATTGATAGACTTATCATCTCCTGCAGGTAAAATCTGGTGACAAAGAACAGCTCTCAGGACTCAGTCTATTCCCATATACTGGGCATTTGTTCTTATTTTGTGCTTGAAAACGATAGCATTGCAAAGACTGATCAGCATTATGCCTCACCTTTACCTTTTGTGAAAAATTGTTGAAATCCCCTAAGTTGTTTTTAAAATCTGTCTAAGAAAAAAATAGCTGTGGGAAGTACCCGTTGTAACAGTTACTGTGCAGGAATTTGTCCTGTTGCAATCTTCTGGAAAGTCCTATTCCCACTCTCCCCCAAATATTTATATGACTTAGCAATACTTTGATTTATCTTTTTGGGTGTCTGATGGGCTGGTCAAGTGTAAGAACTTTTTTTTTAGAGCTGTTCTCTCCAGACCACTCCAACTCATGTAGCGGTGCTGCATTTTGTGACCAGAGGTTTTTTATTGTTCCACATGGGAGTTATTCCCTTCTGAACTATTGTCCATCTTCGATTTCTGTGGGTAAATATAGGACATACGTCTGGCCAGAGAAGCTCTTAAATGCACAAATGGACAGAAATTTGTGTTAGTATCACACTATTTGAATTTTCTTTAAAGCCACCGAAGTTTGCTTAAATGTGATTTTTAAGGAGTGGCCATATACAAGTGCATAAGATGGATGCCTTTTTCAGTACTTTTTTGTATTAGTCCTAGTGTTTATTTTTATTTTCCTTTTGTTCCAACAGAATAACAGGCTTAGGAAACATGCCTTTGAGCTGAAAATGAATGACCTCACATACTTTGTGCTGGCAGCTGAAAATGAGCAGGATATGGATGACTGGATTTTTACTCTCAACAAAATCCTGCAAATAAATCCAGAGGGAACCATTCAGGAGAGGAAGAGTGCAGATCTCACTGATCTGAAACTTGGTAAGAGTGAAAAATCTCTTGTATTGCCGGGGGTTTTTTAAACAAGTGAAAAAAGTGGAACCTTCATATGAGTATTTAATCATTTTAACTGCCTGAGTCTGTAATGGATTCTGTACCTATTGATTCCTGACGAGGCAGCACCAGTCTTGGCAATCCCTGAACAATTTCAGCTAACTCCCCTCAGATCATTTTCAAATGGCTGGAGGGGAGGTAAAGCTGTTCCCACAAAGTCAGCAGGAGCAACGTGGCTCCACTTTGCATATGCAGCTCTTTTTTAAATTTAGTCCTCTCTGTCAGTGATCTTGCTGGTACTTTGTGTTTTACTGTCCTGGAACTCGGAAGGTTTAAAAAGGTTTTGTGCTGGAGAGTGGTTTGATCAGTTCTTTTTCCAACATTATGCTTTCTTTAAAAATCTGGAGCTAATAATTTAAAAGAAAAAAAAACAGCTGTGGTATATGGCTCTTTCTCTGAAAGCTTATTGACTTTTGCTTCTTGCTTTTTTGAGCTTGCATATTATGCTCTCACTGTGGAAGAAAGAATTGGATGCTCTGTTGTACTGCAGTCTTCATGTGGCAGTAACTCATTCCTCCACATAATAAATCCACATACAGTTTGGATGCACTCCAGCTGAAATTCTAAGGCTGAAAACACTTGAAACCTTAATACAGATGTAAAATGCATGTGCTCTGGGCCGAGTCAAAGCTTTGCATCTACATGCATCTGAATCTTAGGGATGTTCAGAGCTAATTGAACTCTTTATCCTGATGGTTATAGTAAGTTCTAATTTTGGAAGGACAGGATACTCATATAGACAAAGATGTTTTTAGAACTTGGAGGCACAAGAGACTTGCACTTCAGAATCAGAGGAGTACTTTTGAAAATGTGACCCATAAAGAATATTAATAAAACAGGAAGAAATATGTGCATAAGAGGTCAAAAACACAGGCTAATAGAAAACAGAAGTCTCTACTGATAAAAAAGCTGATAACAAGCAACAGGAATGTGCTATAGAGTTAATTTGTCAAAAGCCATGAGGTCTTCTTGGCAAGAAGAGCCCTAAGTGACTGTAGTGACTTTTTTCACATGGGGTTGAATTACCACGTGAGAACAGAGCCCTCCCTGGTGAGCTGGTAAAGCCCAGGGCTTGTGTTCAGTGCTGTTCTCTGCACCCACAGGTTTGCAGCTCATGGAGTGCAGACTGCATCCCTCCCTTTCCCAGAGAGAGGAGAAGGTCCTGTCTGCCTCACTGAGTGCTCCCTTTATGGGAATCCCAAATCTTTTGGTTGATGTAAACCCTTGGTGCTGCATCAGAAGGGACTGAGAGGAAAAGGTGTCTTTGTCATGGATGTGAATATTTGTCATGGGTGAATGTGTGGGATGGTTCACTGAGTAGTCAGGCCTGTTGTTTGGAAGCTTAAATATAGACTAAGATAGAGTGAGCAGCAGTGAGAGAGGAGGTTGAGGAGGACAGAGGTTTAGAGAGCATCGCTTCCATTTGGAGAGATGATGGATCTGAAAGGAGTAAAAAGAAAATGACATGGAAATATGGGGTTTTATCTTTTAAACCCTATTGTAATAGCAAGAATAATAAAACCATTTTGTGTTTATTTTTTCTTCTCTTCAAGACCCTGCAGAAGTTCCAGTGAATTATGATTGCTCTCAAGAAGAGGCAGATTCTTCAGAGAACACCTTGCACCCAGACTTCGCAAAAGTAATGGATGTTACACTTTTCTTTACAAGTCTAGTGGAAAGAACTTCCTAGGTGAAAAATGCCTGCCAATACCTGATCATTAATATTCTGAAAGGTTGAAAAATATAGTACAGTCTATTACAATTGTTAGAGACACACAAGTGACAGGAATAATCCTTTCTGAGCACCTCATCCTTTTGTTTAAGTGAGAAAATCTCCACCAGATACAAAGAGGAGGTGCTCCACAGTGTGTTTTGATTTAGATCTGTGAAATCAGTAAGGGTCCAGTCTCTTCAGTTATGTGTGAAATATTTGCTCATCTGAACTGCATTTCAGTAGATTCTGGCCCTTGGAGAGCCAAGATTTCCTGTGTGACTGGCAGGGAAGTGAGCTCTGAGCTGCTCATTGCCTTCTGTAACTTCATTGAAAGATGCATGTGCTACCAGGGGAGGCATTTTGTCCTCTAGAGCTCATAAACTGCTTCATGTGGATGAGATAATTCTGTATGGTGCTAAGAAGCTTTTTAATGAAAAGCTAGATTGGAAATGCTTCACTGCTTTCTCTTAAACGAGTGTTCAATCTGTTTGTAGCCTTCTGCCAGTGAGCTGCTGTAGATGCTGTCTGCCTACAGAGCCAAATGCTGTTTGAGGATGTTGCACAGATTTGAGCTGAAGGCTGTCTGTGCAATTGAGGACAGAGTTTTACTGTAGGTCATATTCATATATGTGATGTGGTCACCTAGAATGTGAAAAAGCAATAGAAAAAATCAAATCACAAAAAAAGAAAAACCAAAAAAAAAAAACCAACCAAATTAAATGTATCTGAGTTTATGTATTAAGGGCAGCAGAAGTGTCTGATCATCTTGTCTGTGGGTAGAGTCTTTCTAATGGTTTAGTTGATGCAGATATCTCACTGGTGCCTGCAAGGCTATAGGAGATGGTCAGCTTGTTTTCTGATGCTTTTTTTTGCCCTTTATATGGATAATTCCTGTTCCCCCACCCTGGCTCTACAGGCCTGGCTGCAGCAGTGTTCTGTGGCCTTTCCCTAGTCCATGCAGATGAACATCCTGGTCCCTTCTCTATCTAAACCAGGCTACCAGAGCCACATTCAGTGCTGCTTCTGCAGCTCAGGCCATGGGCAGGGCATGTTAGGAAGTGAACACAGAGCTCTTCGTCCTGCTGGGCTGCTGCTGCTTGTTACTTAATGTGTACTGGCAATACCATGATGTTGTGGGAGACAGGAAACATTGAACAAGAGAATATCCTGTGCCATGTCAGCTAAGGGTTGTACTCAGTACTAGGCAACCAGAAAAGATGAACACTCTTTTAATATTTCAGAGATTAATTTTTATTTTTTTTAAGTTAGAGAAAAAGTGCAAAGAAAGACTGAAGGAATTGAGCAGTTGAAATATCCCAATGGATCTTTAAGGGGAAGGGAATGTGTGGGACTTACTTTACATATTGGATAAATGAGCTTAACCAGCGAGGAAAAAGGTTTTTGCAGTTAGCCATAAGGATAAACTTTTAGAAGGTAAGGTGGGAAAGCACCAGGTGGCTTCAGAAGGTGAAGTTGGTTTTGTCAGAGACCTTGCTATTGACTTAAGCATGTATCAGAAAGGAAATGGGTCTATCTGATGCTCCCTGTGGCAGAGGGCTGCCAGCCTTCCCTTTGGGTGACACTGCAGTCTGTGCCTGCTCAGCCTGTGAGGCTGGGTGACATTTGCTGCTCCCCTTTCTGCCCTCCCCTAGCTCAGGTGTTTTTCTGTGGGGCTGGTTTCTTGGGGGTTTATTTCCCTCAGCTTGGGAATCTCTAAACTGATTTTGGTGCAGAGATCTGACATCTTCCTCAATGGATTGTGACTGCAGCTCGCTTCACAGAGAGCAGCAAGCACAACTACCTCCCAGGATTTTTGCTGGAGAAGGCAGTGAGAAGCACAGAGAGAAGAAGAGAAAACAATGCTTATCTCTATTTGCTGCTCCTGTTGTATGGCACATGTGGAATGTGTTATGGAGATTGTTTACCCAAAGTGATTTGTTAATTGAACACCAGTGATTCCTTGCCCAATTAGGTCAAAGCTGTGTCCTGGCTGTCTCAGACAGTCACAGGTTTTTCTTTAGTATTCTTTTAGTGTAGTATAATATCTCTTTAGTATGTAATTTAGTCTAGTATTAGTGTAATATAACTTAGCTTAATAAAGCAATTGTTCAGTCTTCTGATTCATGGAGTCAGAGCACATTATTCCCTGCGTTGGGGAGGCCCCAGCAATGATCATGGATAGCATATGTGAACATACAAAAACTTGAATTACTTAATTGATCTATTTTGGGATTCCTTAGCAGTGTGTCCTGGCCTGAAAAGCCCTGCTTCACAAACAAGGAGTCCCTGGAGGTGCTTGGGGATAACTGCTGCAGAAGGGGAAAAAGTTGTTCTGAGTGAAGCATTGATCACTCATTTAGAAGTCTAACAGCTCTATGGATTTCTGTTCTTGTGCAGAAAACTAATTTATTGTCTGTCACCACAGTACATCGCAGAAACAGAAGAAACAGTGAAAGCCTCTCGAAACACAGAGCGACTAAACCTGTTCTCTTTGGATCCTGATATAGCAGTAAGCAATTTTTTTTTTTTTTTAATTCTTAGAATTTTCAAAATACAGTTGACATGAGCTAACTGGGTTAGCTCAGCCAGCAGAGTGGGTTGGACTTGAGCAAGCTGGGTACAGCCAAGGCTTCAGCAGTGAAGAAGGAGGGGAGCTGCCTGCAGCCCAGAGATTTCTGTACAGACTCTACACTTGGGCTGCAGCATGGCTGAGGATGGCAGTGACCTCTGGAGGTCACCCAGTCCAGCTGAGCTCAGCTCTGAATTAGTTTAAAACAAGCATTAAAGGAAAGTTTAACATTTAATGTCAGGATTCAAAGAAAGTTATTTCTTGCGCTAAATGTGATTTAAATGGAAATTTTATTTTAGTTGAAAAGAAGGCTTAAGTAGCATTGGGATCAGTGTGTATTTAAACTTGAGTCTGATGTCAATCAACTATAAGACCTTTATTCCAAGTATTAAGCAAATTAAAATAGTGATGTGGTATATAAGTAATGAGGAAAGAGGGAAATGCCTGGAATCTCTTTCTAAAATGTGCTGTTAATAATCTGAAAATGTGAGGGGTTTTAATCTATATGAGGAAATTAAAAGCTGAAGTTTTAGAAAGAGTAAGTAAACAAGAAAAAAGTAAGTTCTAAAATTATAAGAAACTAATTTAAATCCCTAATTCTGCCTCTGACATTATATATGTCCTCATGCAATCTTTTTTGTTTGCTTCCTAATCTATAAATTAGGAATAATACTTGTTTACTGTAGTAATATGAAGAGACCAACAGTGAGTGACTTTTGAGGGTTTCAGGTGTTTCAGTGGTTGCAAAAAGCTTACTTTGTTTTGGAATATGATGCTTTTTCCTATGAATAACAAATTGCCCTACTTATTTCAGGCACTGAATCCTCAGAAGAAGGAGTTTCCAGGGACAAACTCAGTGATAAAGCCATTTGAAGAAAAGCCTGCAAAGAGGATCCTGGTTACCTGCAAATCCCTCAATTTGAATCTCCAGGCCTGTGTTACTGAAAATGAAAATGATCCCTCAACCAATGTAAGCTTTTCTTATTTCTCTGTGATTTTTTTTTTCTTTCTTTTTTTGGTTGGGGTTTTTCTTCTTCTCATACATGTGTTACTTTGCAGAGAGAAGTGAAAGGAAAGCTGTATCACACATGCATACTGCTCCCTTTGGACTGAATAACAAAACTGATTAACTTTTCAATAGATATTTTGAAGCTGATTTATATTTCAGACTTTTAGCTATAATTCAGTGAAGGATTAAAATGTTTCAAACCTTGAGGATTCTTAGCACCTGCTATAAGAAGAACAAGTTTAAACTGCCAAGACCTATGTAGGCAGGCAATGGAATATCAGTTGCTGGTGAGCTGGGGGGTTTTTGTTGTTTTTCAGGGAGAGACAAGGAACCAAGCAGATAAAGTTACAGGAGAGAAGGCAAAATAGAAAGGACAAGATGTTTCATCAAGTGGAAAAATCCAGCTAAAGCCAGGACAAACCAGAAAATTTTGCTTATTCTTACTGTAAAAAAAAAAAGAGCTGGGAAAATTGAGATGTAGATGTCAGTCTATAGCTTTTAGTTAGTTCTCCTCTGAAGCAAATGAAGTTATGAGACATCAGTGTCCCAGCAGCTCCACTTTCATATATTACATATGAGGCATTGATTTGTTTGTTGATTTGTTTGTTTTTCATTTGAAGATGACCTCTAGAGTGAGTGCAAATTCAGCATGATGTAATCAATATCTATTTTTGGCAGACTGGAATAACTGTTTAAATAAAGCCATGATAACTGCACCAAGGGCATGCAATATTCCCTGCAGAGACTGGAAAAGCAAAGGACATTGTACCTGCTGTGCACTGCTCTTTATCTCCTCAGTTTAAGGTTCTGGTTTCTGGAGAGCTCAGGTGGTGTTATCCTGAGGCTGATTTATTCTGTCAGAACTATGGATGCTCTTAGGAGGTTACTTTCAGTCACAGGACTGAATTCCCTGGTACTCTGCCATAGGATAAGTGGGCACTGTCAGAGTGGTTTGAATGCTCTTGGTTTCCCAGCAAAATGGAACATGTGTTTCCCACAGAATAATACACCCACGCTTTTGTGTTTGTACCAGTAAACATTTTCCATCCCCTTACATTTGTCATCTTTGTGTTGCATTTCTGACAATCCCTGGAAAGCCCACACTCGCTCTTCCCTCTTTTATAGTGACTCTCAATCTACATTTTAAAAATCCTACAATGTGTTTTCTGGGGCTCTATTCATTTACTCTAATAATTAGTTATCTATTTGCTTTTGATTCTTTGAGTTTCTGAGCTGTCAGCTCCTCTTCTGGCACCCTGTTAACAAGCTTTCTTTAAAAGCCCCTGAAATTGCATGGTTGGAAACTAATCTGGGGTGCGTATGTGAACATGTGTTTTTAATGTATCTCATAATTTGTAAATAATATTTGTTTACTTTCTTTTTTTCTAGTTTCAGAAACCCATTAAAAGATAGTCTTCACCCCCATCCTCTCAGTTATCACTTACTGTGTTTCTGGTATTTCCTGCAGGTAGAGCCTTTCTTTGTGAGCGTGGCACTGTATGATGTCAGGGATGGCAGGAAGATCTCTGCTGATTTTCACGTGGATTTGAACCACACTCTGGTTAGACAGATGATTTCAGGTTCCTCAAGCCCGTTGGAAAATGGTGCAGTTGAAAATATTGACTCAAATGAAATGGAAGAACCACAGGTTAAAGGGTTCCCAGAAGAGTGGCTGAAATACCCCAAACAGGTATTCCACATGTGACTTACATGGCTTAGTGACTCGTGTGACTTATTTTAGTTTGGTAATATTCCTTTTCATTGGAGAACTTTTGCATGCTATGTTCTTGTTTTCAACAAAATTCTCTTTTGTGCGTCAGTTGTTTAGATCCACTTGCTGTCTGAGCTCCCTATATAGACTATTTACAATCAGAACTGACAAAAGTTAGTGTCTCTTATTTAGAGAAAGCACCCATATTCCCTGTGCTGTTTGGGTCCATTTGCTGGCCTCTCCCAACCAGCCAAACAAAATCACAACTCAAGGCAGTGCCTACGTGCTGCAATAATCTCAGAGTGCTGCCACATTCTTGCTGTTGCCATAAGCTCTGGGCTGAAACAGCGTGTGTTACCTCTTCTCCTCCTTTCATTGCCCTGCAGAATGACTGACTCAGGCCAGCTCTTAGGTGCTGCCCAAGAGGAACAGTTAGGCCGTACTAACATGGTCACACTGCTTTTTGACTTGAATCAGTCAAGACTTGAATCATCTTGTTTGCAAGGTGCTGCATGTGCACAAGCTGACTTCAGCAGTAGCACAAAGATTTTCTTTTCCATCTGGCTGTGTTGAATAAGTAGAGATAATAATCCTTAATAATCCTTTCTGGATTTGGTTTGTTACTCTTTCCATCAGCAGAGAGCACTGGCTCAGTATTTCTCAGTATTTCCTTTCTGCAGCATCACTGTATACTTTTCAGCTCTTCTCCCTTTTATCCACAGGCTCTTTTCTCCATAAGTAATCCTCACTCTGAGATTGTACTGGTGGCAAAAATAGAAAAGGTGCTGACGGGAAACATTGCCAGCAGTGCCGAGCCTTACATTAAGAATCCCGATTCTTTCAAGGTAATGTAACAAGAACATCATTTCCTCCTCTGTGAGCTTCAGCCTGCTGAAGGCATTGCAAATCCTGCTGACAAACCTCAGGTTCCTGAACAGGACAGGCTCCTGGGAGCCCCAAGCAAATGCCCAGGTTCCACTGGCTGGATGAATGAAGCTCCATTTTGTCTGCAACTTACGAATCCATCCGTGGTGCATTGCTGTGCTGGTTCTGCCTTAGTACAGGGAGGTTCTGTTTCAGCAATGTTTTAGAAATTATGAGCTGTGGAACATTATACAGGAGAAAAGTTGGGGTAGGCACCGCTCTGTCTCTGAGAGCAGGCACTGCACCTTCATTGAGTAGTGATAGAAAACTGCAGTAACAACTTTAATGCAGTTCTGAATAAAGGAGTGGTGACAGGGTTTAATTTGTCAGCAACATCATATTCATCTTGTGATATCTCTGCTGTCCACCCCAGAACCTTTTGTTATGAACAGTATCAGGCCAAATTATTGTAGGACATTGTAGCCTCTTCATCTTGGATGTACTTTATGCAGCATTTAAGATGTTAGAGTGATACTGATGAAATAATTCACATTTCCTTTTTTGCAGTGTGCACAGAAAGTGTTAAAATCCAATAAACAGTTCTGCTGCAAGCTGGGGAGATACCGTATGCCCTTTGCTTGGTCAGTGAGGTATGTATTCATTCTTTTCATTATTTTATAATCATCTTATAGCTTATTCCCTTGGACTTCTATCTTTTTATTCTTTTCTGCTTTTTCTGCCTGTAGCTAAGCAAAGCTTTCTCTCTGGTCCAGGACCCCAGAATATCCTGCAGGCTTTTTGTTTCATTGCCCTATTTTTCTCACAGCTAAACGTCAGTTACTTGCTCATTAAATGTTGCTGTGGTAGAATCTTTTCTTCAGGTATGTAGTGAAATTGCTAGGGAGCAGCAAAGGTACCTGACAGAATATCAATTTATCATGAGCTCCACCATTCATTGGGTGCTAAAAATGACCAAAGAGATTTCAAAGTCACAGTTCTCATAAGAATTTCCTGCAAAGATAGTTGTGATCTGAAATAAAGTTGCAGTGGTCATCTAGAAAGTAGGTGCACAGGTTCTTGGGGCTCTGTTCTTTTTTTGATGACTGTCAAGCTTTAAGAAAAATCTAACCAAGGACTTGAAATGCTTTGGGGGTCATATGGAGGGATTACGGTTCAGGTACTCCTGCATTTTTTTGTGGTTAGTAGGTGATGGAGGACTTGTTTTCTCATTTGGTCAGCTGGGTTTTATTGCAGGTCAGTGCAGTAAATTGGATTTTTAGTCTTTCTCTCTCCCCTCCTGTATAATTTTGCTTGTCTCACCTCAAGACTGAGGGCCCCCTGTGCCTTTTGATCCCTTTTTACCAAATTTGGCTTTTTTCCCCCTTTGTTCTCCCTTCAAGTTTTGCTGCTGTCCGTATGAGGTCGAGTCCCCTAAATATCTGCCAAGCTAGGGTGCACTGAGAAAATCCAAATTCCACACTCATTTACCTCTGCTTGTGTGTTAACATTGCTCAGGTCTGACTTTGGTAAAAGCAAAGTATAAAATCTATTTCTGTTTTCACAGCTTGAAAATAGAAGTTTCCACACGAGGCTATCACACTACAGGGGGAAAGAAATGGTTTGGCTACGATAAATAGCAAAACCCTGGGTTTGGAAATGTGTTTTCCAGTTAGTTCATTCTGGCATTAACCACACTCCTGTTTTTGTGTGGAAATTTTCCTCCTTGAAGCAGTTACAGATGGCCACAGTGCGATTTTTACGTATGCGTTCAGCAAGCCAAACTCTTGACAGCTGAGTATTGCACATGTGACTGAAACTCTTAATTAGCTCCTGTGGCACCAGTCTGTTAGCATTGCTCAAAAGCATGACTCAGGGTTCTTCCCTGGGTTCCTGCTGGGAAATCTGGTGTCTGTATGCTCTTGCAGGTATAATTACAGTACGTGTTAGAATTACAGTGTGTCAGAGTCTCATATTCCTGCCAGAACTGCCAAAGTTTGCAAATATCTGCCTCAGCTACATATTGTAGATGTGGGGGGAAACTTCATTCACAGAGATTAGTTTTTACGCTCTTACTCCTTCAAACCTTCTCCATCCTCATAAACTTCATGTTTTAGAGCCTAATATTGGAATCCTTCAGCAGCTTGTGCTGATGCTGATTTGGTTCAGCTGCCGTAGGTTGAGGTAGCTAAAGGCAGTGAGGCTGTACTGATTTCCAGGAGCTGCAGATCTTCCACTGAATGTCTAACCCTGGAGGTCAGCAATTGTCCCTCAAATAAAAAACCACTACTTCAAAAGTAACCTTTTTCAAAATTAAATTGTGAACAATGTGCAGGTTTTCTGTGCTTCACTAGTGTTTAGGACTGTGGACAGCTAACAATGTCAGAGGAGCAGAATGATATAAACAATTAAGTACTGAGATGATGTTTCAGTTTTTTTAGTGCAATCTATTAACTTGCTTTCCCCTAAATTACCACTTTTAGAATCTCCTCAGGAGTTAAATTCAGTGATTTTTTTTGTATTAAAATACCTCAGTAATTAGGTACCCAGCACTAAGGTACATTGTTAATGTGTTAGACAAATACTGGACTCCTGGACTGTAGAAGTTTTTAAATCATTTCTTTGTTTTGACGTGACAGTTGTCATTCTCAAGTGCCTTGAGTATGATCCCTGTGACAAGGAGCACTCTTGTTCCACCTGCAAGGATATAGCAAAACATGGGATTGCAGTTATTTAACTGCAGCTGTAACACATTCAATACTTGCTGCTCTGGCAATTCTTCAGCTTTAATGAACCTGGGGAATGAAGACACCACTACAATTTGACCTGTGCATAAAATACACCTTTTTAAGAAGGGTTATCTTGTTTTCAATGGACATCTAAACTACTCATGTGGTTGTAAGAACTTTATATAAATGGAGTACCTCGTGTAAACTGGAGAGATAAAAATATTTCCCTGCTTTTTAGTTGTTTCATGCCTTTAATTTTGTCCTGGGTGCATTATTTAGGCAGGGACATGCTGCTGAGCCAGTCCTAGAGGCAGAGCATGTGATAGCCAGGGAGCACTGATGCTCTGGAGCAGTGGTTGTAGGCAGGATGACTTTGTAAAGCCCTTCTCCAAACCAGAGGGAAGGAGTGGGCAATGGTAGAATCTTTGGGTTTGAAGATACCTTGAGGATCACAATTCTGTGTCCCTGAGCCTCCTGGAAGGCAGTGCTCAATACCACTGACCCAGAGTGAGCTACTGCCAGTTCATTTCCTTTTTCACTTGCATCTGCAGTCCTCCTTGGTGAGTGCCCCTGCACCCTGCTGCACTGAGCAGGGGTTTGCTCAGTGTCAGAGCCTGCTCTGAGATCAGTTCACAGTTTCCAGCAAAGCTGGGTTTGCTCAGCATCACAGTGCGGAGCCCAGTGGCACAGCAGAAATCACTCACCCAGTGTTTTGGTCCTCTCTGTTAGTCTGGAGGAGGAAGCAGTGCTGAGTCCAAGAAATACCATCATGTCACCTATACTGTAATCATTATTAAATCTTTCTCCTTTCTTTTTCATTTTTTCTGACTGCAATTTAATAGGATCTGTAGAGTTAAGTGGTGGCTGCCAGAAAGGAGGTCTGGTTTCTCCCTAGTAAGCTTTTTGACATGGTTTGTTAGTGTGGACCTTATTCCCTGCAACAGCTGGAGGTACAAATCTGATAGAAGAGAGTTGATCATTCTTGACAGTTGCAAAGAAATGAGATAGGGATGCTTCTCTCAGTCAGTTGAGTAAAGATATGGTGCATTTGTGCTTATTCTTGGGCTCCTCTTCCAAAGGTTTGCTCCGTTATTTTGCATCTGGCAACAATTTGTCCTGGCATCAATTCTTCTTCTCACTGGCAGTGGAACAGAGAAGTAAATTAAGGAAGCAAGATTGGCCAAATGATTCACAGAACAGCACTTAGTGTCAAGAACGTTTTACTTTTGTTAAGCAATGTTTTTTCATACTGCAGTTGAATCCAGGGTTCATTAACTTGCATAGCTGTTACATTATCCTGTCCAGCCAGCGTGTGTGACCCTTGAGGATATACAAAGGGCACTGCAATGTCTTAATTAAATCCTGCAAGTGTCAATGAGCATGAATGGAAATGTCTGGAAATGTTTTCCTGTGCACACAACAGCTGATATTTATTGTTCTATTATAGATGGATATCCTTCTTTTCCAGTTCATTGGGCACTTCGTATCTGGTTCATCAAAACTTTAGTTGGTGTTCCACAAACTTGTTTTGTGAGGGAATGCTAAGCCACAGTGAGTTGGTGTTGTGCTCCTGGAGGGCACAGGGCAGATCAAATGCACAGGAACATTCATTGAGGTGTCTAACCTGGTTCTGTAAAAGCTTGTGTTTCATTGTGGTAAGAGGTGGTGGTTGAGATTTGACAGCTAGCTATGATTTCCATTCTTTGAAACTATAATGATTTTCCTTGGATAATAACTTCTTGGATGAAATTACCTATGGATGAAACTACCTACTGATACACTGAATTCTTCAAATTTATTCCTTGAAATAAGGAATCAATGTCTTTGTGTAAGGGAGGAGTCATGTCCATGATGGGTGAGAGGCTCTTGCTCAAACCAGGTGTGAGGTTTTTGCAGGACTGGGATGCACATGGAATAAACTGAAATTGCCTTTGTCCTGTAAGCATGAAGCTTGGCAGGGCTCTCTTGGGTGAAAATCCACAGAGAGGCCATGAATTTGTGTAAGAATTCCTGTCACAACCTTGTTAAAAGATTACATGAGAATTTCAAATGCTCAAATATACACATACATACATATATATGAATGAGTGTTTATAAATATGTCATTTTTCTTTCTTTATAGGTCAGTGTTTAAAGATAATCAGGGAAATGTTGACAGAGACTCCCGATTCTCACCCTTATTCAGGCAAGAAAGTAATAAGATTTCCATGGAAGATTTGATTAAACTAATAGCAGAATACAGAAGGTAAGGAAAAGTTTCTAGTTTGCTTTGAATCTTTATAAAACTGTGCAGAATAATTGTAACTGAGTTTTTTTCTTCATTTACCAGAGTGTGCCAAAGTGGCCATGTTAAATTATATTACATTAGTGTTTTTCACATTAGGTTATTACCTGCCAAAGAGTGCTTGAGGTTGGACTTTCCAGGAAAATTGAGACGTCATTTGGCACATTAAAATAAATGTTATTATAACCTAAAAATAGTGATTGCTTAAATCAGCTTTTATCAGGGGACATGCAGGTGAAGTACCCAACATTATCTCAGGGGACAAAAACCAAAAAAGAGTGGCAGAGGTACAAAATCATTCTTTTGTGGGTTTCCCAACTCCTTGCTTTTGTTTGTTTGAATCTCCATGGCAAATTTCAAAGAATGGACATCAAAAGTAAAAACCTTCTCCAAGTGTTTTACAGCCTGTAAATTTCTGAGGAGGTTTGGCTGGGTAGTTTTCATACAGGTATAAATCCTAGAGCAGGGTCTGTGTTTATACTGGATAAGTGACATGAGAATTGAACCATGTATTTCTGCTCATCTCTTCTGCTCTAAATGGGCCTAAAAATGAATTAATCTAAATAACTTCTGTTCCATTTATATGAAAAGATATCATAGAAAGATTGAATGTCAGCTACAGGGAGTGAATTAGGCCCTTAACTTCTTGTGCCACCTTGCTGTTAGTGGTCAGGTCACTCCACTGACTCTTCATTAGTGTCAGCACTGCTGTGTTTGTGCTCCTAAGTCATCTCCTGGACAAAAGAGATTTAGAGTTGTGGTTTTGGCACTGCTCAGATTGCTCAGGCACAAGGAATATGTCTTGGTCCCTTTTCAGCATGGTGCTTGCAGAAGCCACAAAGCTGTGAACTCCTCTCATCCAGTGCTCACTGAATTCCTTTTAGGGAATATTTTATGCAGGTTTTAGAAAGTAAAAGTAAATAAGTTAATTCTCATAAATTTTGCTTCATCACTTCCTTTCTTTTCTACAAAATAATACTACTTGCAAAGAGAAGGCAGGAGTGAGACTAAGGAAAAAACAAAAGAAACCACAAAACAAATCATATCTTATTTGTGCTGTTACATTTGATTAGAGTGTAATGCCCAGTAGGTATATGTTAAATGTGTTTAATGTAACTTAAATATCTTAAATAAGGGTCTGGTTTTCATTTTCAGTTAATTCCTGTGATGTTATGATCTCTGTTCTCCTAATTTTCTAAAATGTTTTCATTTATCTCATTGCAGAGCAGAGAAGATTAGCAAAATACAGACTATACCTGGCTGTTTGGACATTGCAGTTGATTGTGTTCCTTTGGAACATCCAAGTATGATTCCACTTTAATTATTCTAATTAAATAGTAGGCTTTCCATCCATAATTGTGCCTTGAGACAGTTCTGACAGAGGGGTGTCCTTTGTGTAGGAAAACGTGTGCAGGGGAGTGGTTTTGATTTGCTGTCATTTGATTACACCACTCTTTGGTGTAATGGCCAGATCCAGCCCAGTTTTCAGTGTCTGTGAAAGAGAAGAAAGGAACCCCACTGCTGCAGCTGGCCTGGAGCCACTTCTCCCTGGGCTGCAGAGCACCTGCATTGCTCTGAAAGTGGCAGTTTCCTCTTGTACTAGGTTAGAAGGAAGCAAAATTTGGCATGGTGCATGTGAGGGATCACAAGCTTCTTTCAGCTTCCTCACAACATATTGGTAGACTTTTCCTGGGGATTATTCTATGATTTGAGGAAGGAATTTGTAGGCAGGGTCTGTCCCAGAAATAGTTCTGGTTGCTCTGGACATCTCTAAGTTGATGGCCCCTCTCAGCTTGAGTTCCCCATGAAGTTAAATGCCTCACTGTTTTAATGGTACAGGAAGAGAAAGTGTTCTCTGTCCAGTTTTAGTCTCTCCCAGTCTCAGTGACAGAGGACTTGTTTTCATCTTCTGTTTCCTGATCTGATTTCAGTTATCCCAGTTGCATCATATATTTGATCTAGTGCTGCATTGCTCATTTCTTCATTTTATGTAGTATGTTATTAGATAATAGAAAAACTTAAATGAGCTGTTGAGCTGTAAAATTGATGAGAAGCAGCATCACTCAGTGCAGTCTGTAGAAGTTGTCCATATACCAATGGGGCTGTTACACCATCAAATGTCACCAAATACTGTGAGTGTCAAAAGAGGTTACCAGTGCTGTCCAGTTTAATTCAAGTGAGAGAAATCATTTAAGGATGATATATTGCCACTGTTCTGAGGTAATGTGTAAATTTAAGGCATCTCAGCATCAGTCATTTTTCATAAGTTAAGGCAGGATTTTGTATGTTGCATCTCATTATTACTTATTCTCAGTAGCAAGACAGTGAAAACAAACACAATATGTGATGGCTCTCTTCTCTTTTCTTTTGAAGACTGTGTAACTTCATCCTTTATTCCAATCAAGCCATTCTATAATGTAAAGGAGCATCAACCAACAGTGGAAGTGGAGGAGTTTGTGCAGGAATCAACAAAATATTCTCGACCTTACAGGGTGTACAAGAACCAAATATACATCTATCCAAAACACCTCAAGTATGACAGCCAAAAACACTTCAACAAGGTACAGAATGTGACTGATTCAGGCCAACTCAGCCTGCATGAGCTCTTTCAGGAATCCAGGAGAATTTATAACGGAGAGGAAAATGGTGATGTCACTGAGTTGGCCCTTCCTCTTTTTCACCTGTATCAATCATGAAACACTGGTACAATTTTAATGAATCTATGGATTAATTTTAAGTTGTAACAGTGATTCAAAGAGAGATAATGTGGTAATACCTTCTTCACAGTTTTCACAAGGGCTTTATATTGATGACAAAATGTGTTCAGATAAAATTAATCTTGATAATGTTTGTAGTTCTTAAATGAAACTTGGTACCACTTGTGTTTCTATGGTGGTTGAAAACTAATTAAGGACAAGGTATAGGTAAGTCCTGGTCACTTAACAGTCTGCTTCTACACAGTCATTTTGAGGCCTGGCTTGCATTTTGCATTTTTCTTGGAAATTTTATTTCTAGTGATACCACTGAGACTTACAGGCATTTATAAATATTTATACACTATCTGCATGTTTCTCTTGGATTCTGAAAAGGCCTTATTCCAGCTCTGTAGGTACCCCATTTGTGATCTGATATGCTCCTGTCTCCCCAGGCACGGAATATAACAGTGTGCATTGAGTTCAAAAGCTCTGATGAAGAAGGAGCAAAGCCACTCAAGGTGAGCTGCTAGAACTTTATGTTCAGAGAGTGCTGTTTCTGAAAACACTACTGATAAAACCCAGGAATAAGGGTGATACTGACCCAGAACAATTCAGGAGTGGATGTTTTCATATATCCCTCTAATTTTGCACTGTGGTTCTGTTAGCTCCCAGCTGGTCACAGTGATTCCATTTTGCAGTGCCAGTGTTCTGACTGCTGGAGGAGAAAGGAGATAATATTAGGAAATGGAACCATTTTTTACAGTGCAGCTTGCTTTTTCTAGAATTTATCGCTTATCCTACATTTCTCATTGAGCTCTGGAGACTTGATTGAAAAGAATGAGGCACAAAATAAGAAGGACCTGGGACTTTATTCTTAACTTTGTTAAGAATTAATCTTAAACTCTTAACTTTGGCATTGCCCAAGGGCTGTTGCACAGTCCAGTTGTGGTCTAGTTTTCCCAGCAATAAATGAAACTGCCATTACTCAGTAATCAAGAGCTCCCATACAGGACCCTGCCAGAAAAGAGATTCTTAACAGGGATAGCTTTTGTAATATTTGAAAGTCAGTAAAAGCACTGTGTTGTGTATTGAACTGCATAAAAGTGAAATAGATTTTGTAAAGCTTTTTGCAGAAAACTCTGAAATTGATAACAGCAGGGAAGAAGTCTAAGGAGTCTGCATTGCTTAATTGGGCATAGGGTAATTATCACAGAATCAATGGACTTTTACTGGAAGGGTGTATTAAAAAATCCAGGTTTGAGCACTTAAAACATTTCTTTTAATATTTGATAAAGTAATGATCAATCTTTCATGATAATTGTTTTAAATGTGCATACATATTAGATATATCAGTATTAGTATCTTCAGCAGAATTTCCCAGTGTAATGAAAACATGTTACTTTTATCAGTGCATTTATGGGAAGCCAGGTGGACCCTTATTTACAACCTCAGCCTACACTGCTGTGCTACATCATTCCCAGAATCCTGATTTCTATGATGAGGTCAGTCTGCTTTTTCTTTCATTAAATGTCTGCCAATCCCACACGTTTGCCAGTGAGACAGAAAAATATCTGTACAGAGTGCTTCTGTTGCCATTGCTTGTGTATCTGGAGGGGCTGTGCTGTGTAGATTGACAGGCAGGATCACGTTTTGTTTTCTCTTCTTAAATCAACTCAGAGGATTGTTCCTTTTGTAAGATGTTCTGAGTACAGTTAAGATGCTGTAGAATTAATTAGGAACAGTCCAGCTCTCTGAAATGCATGTCTGGATTACATTAAGGATCCAGCTGCATCTCTGAATTTAATGGAAACAGTAAACATTGTGATGAAGTGTGGAGCCAAGTGTCAGAAGAAATCCCTCTCTGACATCCAAGATCTGCATTGGGGCATTTTGTTGATGCAGTGGTCTGAACAGAATGTACAGTGACGTGTGGTGGCTGCAGCAAGTCCTTCAGCTGCTGCTTCTGGGGGTGCAGCTACAGAGCAGTTCATGTGGTGCCTTTGCCCAATGTTACTCACACGTGCATCTTCTTGTTTCACCAAGTGTTGGTTCCCCAGGCTTCCTGCAGGTGAAATTAATTTCACCCTATCAGGGACTGGTGTGTTTGGTGGCTTGTGAATGTCAGCTGTCTGTTCTGGATTTTCCACTACTGCTTTGTGTGTAGTGATGAGGCTGGCAAACAGCATAGAGTTTATAGCCAGCATTTTCCAAACTGTTCTCATAGTCAGTAAAATTTCCTTTTTCAGTTAAAATTTACTTTGATAAAATTGCTGAGGCAAGATCAGCAGATAATGTTCAACCACATGTGAAGTATCAATTTTAAGATTCCTGTTTAGGAACTGGGGTGGAACTTAAAGCATTAGATTTTCAGAGATTTTGAACTCCTTGCTAGTCCTTTACAAGATGTGTTTTGGGGTTTAACACATCTGAAAGTGTCCTTCATGTGATGCTAGTGAGCCACTTAGTTTGGGGAGATTACTTCAACCTGAATGAGGAGCTGAATTCAGATGTGAATAGCCAATTTGGCTGGCAGAGGTGTGCACCTGTCCTAATGTCCCTAGTAAAGCAGGTGCAGAATTTGAAAGAATGTAGGATGTTAAGAAGAAAGTTGTCTTCATCTGTATCTCTGGGTGCCCATTTTGTGCCATTCTGTGTTTATGGTATTAGGTTCTTACCCATAAGCTGGTTTAACACTGAAAGCATTTTTCAACCGTTTCTAACCCTTACTTTAGCACAGGATTGGCTTGGATAAATTTCATCACAGCTCACAAGAGCAAAGGGTCATTTTTATTAGTTCATATGGTAACATGTTCTGATTAGTTTGTATTTTTCTTCCAATGGGTTAATAATACTTGAAAAGCAGTATGTAGGATTTCATGGATGGCATGATATGAGATTTAAGACTGAGCAGAAATTATAAATAAAAGTTTATTTTCATGTCAGCCTTTGTTACTTGGTCCTGGCCATGAAATGATGCTGAAGCAGTAGCAGAGATGTAATTTTAGTTTTAGTTTGGTTGTCCTGAAAATATGAGCATTTATAGGGGCTGGCTATTTATGGTTGTTAAAGTGCAGGTGATCACTTCTAAGCACACCACTCCTTAGTTCTGTCCTCTTTCATCTTATGCTCTTTCATCATTAATGAAAATATTCCTTCCCAAGACAAAGCTGTTTTAAGTAAAAGTGATAGATGATCCTCATAAACAGTTTCCTTAAGAGAGCATTTCTTACCATGGGGCAAACATTACCCAGTAAAGGCAGGCTGTACTTAGACCTCTGTGTAGAGAGATGTCACTCGTTTAGCCCATCTCTGATGCCTGGTTTAATTGATTTTTAAACTAAAGTGAGGTGTAACATTTTACATTTCAGGTGAAAATTGAACTTCCCACTCAACTCCATAAGAAACACCACATTCTGTTTTCATTTTATCATGTCACCTGTGATATAAATGCAAAAGCTAATGCCAAAAAGAAAGAGGCTCTGGAAACACCAGGTACCTGTAGTAGAATTATTTTCAATTATAAATATGCATTATGTACATTCAAATAAGGATTTCAAAGTTTTTGGCTGGATGTTATTGTCTTCCTTTAAGCTTTGTTTTTCCAAAGAGTCCCATTTATTTGTTCTTGTGCACAGTGGGGTTTGCCTGGCTCCCTTTGTTGAAAGATGCCCAGTTGGCTTCCCAGGAGCACCAGGTGCCAGTGGCCAGCAGCCTGCCCCCCAACTACCTGAGCCTGCAGGAGCCAGCAAGCACAAAGGTATTCACTCCCCCTCCTTGTCACTCACATGGCACTGAGCTCTCATTTCCAGGTGTGTTTCATGAGATCAGATTTCCACTTGGTGGGGAGTGGAAATGTAAATAGAGTTTCTGGTTTAGAATATTTATTTGTGTATCACTGACTATATGAACTAATATATGCAGCACTGGGCTGAGTGTCCTATATTGCTGATTCGCAGGGGTATATGGAAAAAGTGTATTTTATGTATTCTTCAGTGTTATAACTCCTCAAAATGTGAATCAGAATGGTCAAAAAGAGCTTCTTTCACAAACTCAGGCCCTATGACATTCATTCTCCAGCTGATGTGATCCACAGTC
>NW_005054371.1:877154-886487 GCF_000277835.1 Geospiza fortis | reverse complement strand
CCAGTCCAGCTTGGATCTTTTCTGCCTCCTTGTGTTTGTTTTGCCATTGTCATGAGGACAGGGTGGGGCAGGATCTGGTCCCTTGAATGGCAGCATTGGCCTTGTGCTGAAAAGTGGGTCTGTGCTGCAGTGATGGTGTTTGTGAAAGCACAGCAGCCAGTGCAGGTCAGGCGCTCTCATGTGCAAAGCTGTGCACTGAAAATTTGATGCAAACTTGATGAAGTAGGAAACAGGTGGAAAAATATGTTTTTGTTGTTTTTGCTTTAACAGCAGATTGGCAGTGATATAAAATGGGTGGACAGTGGGAAACCACTTTTCAAAGTCTCTACTTTCGTTGTATCAACAGTAAATACTCAGGTAAGGCAACATTCCTCTCAGCTCTGTGACCTGCTTACACACAAAAAATGTCAGGGTGTGTCTGAAAGGGGTTTTAAAACCATGCATGAATTTGTTTCTAGAACATTTAAAGACTATTTCAGTGCAGAAAGACAAGATGCCGATGATGGAATACATACTTAAAGATTACAAAGTTCAAGGAAAAAATAAAATTTTTTTAACATCATACCAATACAAAAATTGTGGAATATCAGTTTAAACAGCAAGGAAATAAATTATGAGCGCCAGCAAGAAAAAAAAAGTCCTGCCTTCGAAATCTCGTAGGTTGTGAGAAAAAAATTAATAACTCACAACGGTAAAAAGGATTTGTCAAAGCACCTGGCATTTAGCAAACTATGCTGACCAATGGGTTGGACTCAAGAAACTGATCTTCTTTCTGTGACTCCTGTATAAGATGGTGGGGACCAAGTGAGTTCATGGGTGATTGCTGTAACCAATTTCTGGCACTAAATTCCAATCATCTGTAATATACATTAATGTGAATGTTTCCTGTTTTAGGATCCATACCTGAATAACTTTTTCCATCAGTGCCAGGAAAGGGAAAAGGATCTGTCTCAGCCTCCTACCTCAAACTTTATCAATTCTTGTAAGGTAAAGTAACCCATATAGTACAACCCACATTTGGGGCTTTCTCTCAACTCATCCCCCACTGCAGAGCTCCAGCCATGGCACAGGTTTACCCAGGGGGCAGAGGGTCTGTGACAGCTCCAGTCAGATGGACTTGATGTGACAGATGCTCTGCTGGTCACCAGCTGCCTCCCATCCCCTCTTATCTAGAGCAGGGCTGCGTCTGCCCAGCAGCAGCTAATCCAGCCATGCCAAGCTCTGATCCCATCAGGGGATCAGGGAATGTTGCTCCAGTAATGTCTGGTGAAGGAAGATGTGGAGCTGCAGTATTGCTGATAATCCTCTCTTGCCTTAAATAACTTCTTACCTCCTCTAAAAACCTGATGCCATTCCAAGGGCTGCTCAGGGTGTTTGGTGTGTATAAATCAAGGGTGCTTGTTGCCCCCCAAGTTCTGAAACCAGGAAGAACATCTGCAAAAATGAAGCAAGAGCTGCATTAAATGTACCTGTATTCAGTAGAGGTCAAAAACTCTGAGAAGGGAGGAGTGTGACAAGCAAATTAAAAGAGCAGCAGATAAATGTAAGGTCTTAACTCTTCATCTGTTCATGAGTGCTGAAATCCAGAGTTCTTGCTGTGCACTGTGCTTGTGGAACATTAAAGACAGATGAGCAAGAAAAGTGAAGGCAGATGTGACTCTGTTCCATCTCTGAACTGACTGGAACATCATATTATGGCATTTATTGTATTTCATTTTAGCACTCTGTAAAATCCAGCAGGTGTTTGGGGGTTTAGGTGTTGGCACCATGTAGGTGCTTTCCCCCTTCCTTCACTGGTGATGTTTTCCTGTAGGAGCCTACCTTAACCAGGTACCAGCTGCTTGGGGAGAGATTTTTTCTTTAATAAGCAAAGAATAGTTCCAATAAATTGTGGTAGTTCTCTGGACAAATCCATAAGGATGGCCACTACTTTTGTTTGTAGATGCAGCTCTACCTGCAGACCTGAAAAGAGTGGGTTTGTTTTCAAATACTGTCTTGATTTTAAAAAAATGTAAGGTGTGTGTGTGTTCACAAATCAAAGCATCAGTGTTATTTAGAGGTTCTACCTCTACAGAATGAAGTCCTAAATTAATTTTTGGAAAGCCATTGAGTATAATGGGCAAAGTTTAGGAATCCACAAAAACTTTACATCTTGCTAGTCAGTAAGCTGGTTGTCTAAACCACCAGAATTGCACTATTCTTTTCTGCTGTTTGTAGTTTACCTTCTAAAAACATTCCAGTGAATTTATTAGAGAACAGAGACAATGTTGTATGCAACAAGAAATTAACTATGCAATATAACCATAGTAAATAATCTTCCCTAGGGTATTTTGCTTTTATTTATGAATTGCTAGTACCTTTGCTAGAAGTTCTGGGATCATTTGGAAATAAAAGCATATGAGAAATTCATAAGAGTTTGGTCGCTTTTTATTAAAAGCTCAATACCTTCCTTGATTAGAGAAGATAATAAAATGTCAGGATAGCGTGTTAATATTCATTTTTACCACTGTGCTTTTAACAAAAGTATTTTAGGCACAACATGTTGGATTTTACAGATCCTTGCATTAAAAAAAAAAGAAGTTTTCCTAAAAATACTAGAAAATGCATATTTTGGAAATAGTTGACTTCTTTTTTTGCCCTCAGGTAGTATCCTTAGTGAAATACAAAAATTTGGGTTGATTTCTCCCCTTTTTTTTTTTTTCTTGGCCTTAAGTCAGTATAGCACAAAATACTGGAATTTTGGACAATACCTACAGTTGTGTTGATGGTCATATTTAAAATAAGCTTCATGGGGAACCAGTTCCCTGCTTGGTTGCCCTGTTTTCCTGCTGCTGTGACCAGTGGCTGCTCTGCATTTTACCTGCTGGCACCTGCCAGCTCTCATTGCTTACTCTGAAACTCTCTCCCTTTCCTTCTTACCTCCCTTACAGAATTTGTTGAGGATTGAGAAGATCCATGTGATTATGAATTTTCTTCCTGTAGTCCTGAACCAGCTCTTCTGGGTTTTGGTGCAAAGCAGTGATGATGAAGTTGCAACAGCAGTGACCAGGTATCTGGATAGCTCCTGTGGGATGTACAGAATTCACTCAGGAGCACAAATGCAGATGTCAGTCCAGTTATAGCTGCTCATTTAGACCTCAGTAAGTGAGAATGCTGCTTCCCCCCAGCACTGGGCTCTGCAAATCACACATGGAAGTATCGGGATCATGTGGCTGGAAATTATTGACCATGGTGGGCATGTCTGATTGCCCTGAGGGAATCCTAGGGGAAGGTCTCATTCCTGAGCAGCTAAGAGCTTCCTGACAAAGCTGGGTTTCACCTTTGGCTTCTGTTTGGTTCTGAGGATGTGGAGTTCAGCACAGGGAGAGCTCAACATCTTGCTTCACCCTGTGCAGATGGAACCAGGTCACACCATTCAGGAGCATTTTTTAATTAGAATATATCAGCAATAACTGAAAAGCAATAGAAGCATTTTCCAGAGAGCAGGCAAACAACTGCAATGATTTGCTGAGTCTCTCACCCCTCACATAATGAAATTGATGCTGTTAATCAGGGCATCAGGAAAAAAATACTGGCAAGATTATTATTATTGGTCTCTGCAGGAGGGCAGAAAGTTGTGTTGCATTTGCTTGTGTCCATAGTGATGTTTTTGTTGTACTTCCTCCAGCAGCTAAACATGGGGACTACAATACTCCTACTAGGAAAAAATTACCACTGTCCTCTGCAACCCTGTTAGACTGATCTGCTGTCAGTATTTTTTCTTTCCTTCCACAGATTGTGCTTCAGAATTTGTTCCTGAAGAACAATTATTTAGGGAAACTTAAAGGAAGAAGGAGATTGAGTTCCCCATCTTAGCCTTGGAAAGCAAGAGTTTCAATCTGCTTTATCAAAGGATCATTTTTCAGGGCAAAGTCCAGTTTTACCACAGCTAGGTACTAGGGTTAAAAAATCCTTTCCTCATAAGTGTGTGGGGATTTCATCACTGCACACTGTTTTTAAAGGGGGAGAGGCCAGCAGGCGTTTGTTGGGGACACCTTTGTGGCCAGCAAATCAACTGATGTTAAGTCTAGAGAAAATGATGAATTGTGTCCCAGGGTACAATTTCAGCATCAGATAACTGGCTGGGAAAATGCTGCAGAAGAAGCAGCTGTTTAAAATACAGTTTTAATGATTAGATGGAAAAATGGAAGGATGATATTTTTTTCCATGCTTCAGATTTTGACTATACACACACCTGGCCCAAAAAAACAGGAAAATAAGGATTCTCAGTGTTTTTCTTGCATGTGTGGTGTCTTGTCTTTTGTGCTGGCAGAGCTGATGCCAGTGGGAATATGCATGTCTGCTGTGTGTCATTCGTTGACGTGTCCTATATATACACACTGTGTTTTGCTCTGAATAGCTTGAAGCAGCTTGTGTTGAACTTTCTGAAAGCAACAACAACAGAATGAGAGCATGGATTGGCTTATGTGTTGTGGAGGAAACATTATTCCTTTTATACTCATGGTTATTTACTTGTCTGAGGGCCAAGTCGTGTCATTTCTCTGTCACATTTTTGCCAGAACTCATTTCAGTTTCAAATCATAATGAAGGTTAAAAGATCAGAATGCCCACAACTAATTGCCATAGCTTTTGTGTTTTGCTACAAGTTTTGCTTCTTCTACTAAAAGCAAGAAATGAGATAAATTAAAAATACTTAAGGGACTTAGAAAGCTTTTGGATCCGATAATAAGAATTGCCAGAAGCCACTCAAATCACCAGGCTAGTCAAAAGGAGCACTGGTATGTGGGCCACAGTCAGGACACAGGAGAGCTTAGCAAGTAGTGTTCCTGGAGAAAGGTGCTCTTGCCGCTCTGTTTCATTAAAGTATTCTCACTTCTGTTATCCCTAAGTATCCAAGGCCTGCATAAAGTTCAGTTAGTTAATGTTTTCTCTTGTTGTGGTGACAGTACAGTTATTATCCTTAACACTGGGTGCAATGTTAAGCAAATGCATATATAACAGCACAATCCAAGCAGTGGAAAGCCCAAGAAATGACTGGCTTTTCCCAGTGGACAGATTTTGCACATGTTATTCATCATTTGGATCACATCTCTCATGCAATGTTTTAGATGAGCTTACAAGAACAGTACAATGTGAGTATCAAGACTTTCTCTGCCTTATGACAAAAAATAGCTCAATTTTTGTTCTTATTTTATCTTGCAGAGTTCTTACCAACATTGTTGCCAAGTGCCATGAAGAACAACTAGACAACTGCATCAATTCTTACGTGACGGTACGGCCGGTGTTGAAATGTTCATGTTTTTGTGGAGAGATGGGTTGAGTTTGGTGGTTTTGTGGGTTTTTTCCTGTTTACTCTTAGTTCTACTTGTTTGTAGCTTTTTCTGCATTTGCATCATAACTTTCTGCCACTGAGAGACTCTCTGGTTAAGAAACTTTAAAACTCTTCTGTTGAGGACAAGCAGCTGCTCAGGTCTGTGCTACTGCTGCAGCTTTTTTCCCACAGAGCACCAAGCTGAGCAAGCACAGGAGGGAGAAGCTGCAGTGCATTCAGAACTTATATTTGAGAGCCAAACTCTGGTGCAAATGTACTAGCACTGAGCTTTTAGGAGTGTAGTATGTAGGGTGTCAGTCTTTGAAATGATGCTAAAGCAAGAATTTCCCTCTGTGCAGAGTTTGACAGAGGGGAAAGGGCAGATAACATGAAAGATTGTGAAACTTCAACTCTACAGGTACCAGTAGAGGCATTTGATGCTGCTTGCAGTCTGCATGGATGTATGTGTTCACAGGTCATGCACCTCAGCCTCTGAGTAGTTCAGTTTTAGTCTCAAGTACCCCAGTTTAAACACAGAAGAATTCTGCTGAGGTCCAGCAGAGCTCTTCAGGCTCCAAAATAAATAAGCTATGTAACATGCAAATGTAGTTAATTAAATGGGTATTAAAACTACTTCTACTCAATATCTTTTTAATATTGCAGTAGATATCTACTACATGACCAGCTAATAATGTTTGAAATTACAGGTGATCATTAAGTTACACCAAAAGTCCACTTGGTCTGTTTTCTCATTTCCAGCAGCAGTCAAAACCCAATAGCTGGTAATCTCTTTGTTTTCCATCTGTAAGGAAACAAATACCTACTTTACAAATGCTGTTTGGGGAATAAGTAAGTCGAGAATTGTGACTCACAATGCAGCAATAATGTGAAATTACACTGACTTAAATAACTGGACCCAGAAGTGCCAAACTGCACAGGGAGAAGCTTATGGCATCTGCTATGGAAACAAAGCTGAATATTAATAATGTGTTTTCAAGAAATATTAGTTTCTTTTGCCAACCTGGTTGTATTGAAAAGATTTTTAATCCAAACTGATTCCCTGTCAGAGCTCTTGCTTTAGGGAAGGTTCAGTGGTACCAAACTATTAGCTTAAATTATTGGGTAGTCATGGTAGGTTTATGAGTTCCTATCAACTTGGTAGGTAAATTCCTCCCTTGGGGGCTCTTTTTCTACAAGGGATATAGTTCTGCCCATCAGTCAGCTGCAGTGGGTGCTCTACACCTTTCAGCATGAGGAGTTGTTACCAGCTCTGAGTAGCTGTTGCCACTGGAGGGAAGGAGCAGGAGGGAAGGACCTGGACTAGGTGGGTGGAAAACCCTCCACTCTTCCTCTGCTTGCCTTTTCTTTTCTTCCCAGGTGGAATGGCTTGAAAGGCAGTTTGGAGGTGTCAGGATCCTATAATCTATTGAATAGTAAATCATAGGACTGGTTTTAAGCAGAATTTCCTCTTGATTCACATTAAGTTGAAGTCAACAGGAAGCTGTGTTTAAAACTGAGGTTGTGTAGTGTTGTGCCATCACTGCCAGAGAAATTAAACTTTATGTGAATGGATTGTTTAGTCAAGATCTTTTGGCAGCAAAGATTGTCAGCTGTTAGTGGTACACAAATGATTTATCATCTCCTACTGAGGATTTTTGGGGGTTTTTTTAGTGCACATTTTGAGATTTTTCGTTTTTGCTTTCTTCTTCAGTACGTCTTCAGGACCAAATCATTTGATGAAAGAACTGTCCATGAGGAGCTTTCCAAGAATGTGACTGGGCTGCTGAAGTCAAATGAACAAGTAACTGTGAAACAGGTTTTAAAGGTGAATGATACCTTGAATTAGCACATTTGTAGTTTTACTACTGGTTTTCTGCCTGAAACTCACTTATCTCTTTCTCCTCTTCCTTTTCCCTGCATGACCTTTGTGCAAATCATGTCCTGCAGTGATTCCACAGTCAGACTGAGCAGAGCTGTTGCAGGTTCTCAGTATAACACGTATCTCAGGATGCTGTGGTTTGCATAATAAAGTTCCTCCTGTCTGTTACAGCTCAGTCAGAACCTGAGACCTAATTCTTACACAGTATGATGTGGGTAATTAATTTTAGGATACTCTGTTTTAATTTTTAACTTGGAAGATGCAAGGAAAATGTTGATCTGTATGAAATTCATACATCTGTAAGGTCTGTCCCTGAGCCTCTAGGTTATGGTACAAGAACTACCCAGTCCAGCCCAGGACTTCCCAGAGGCAAAAATGTGTTCACCTGTTTAAAATGAACCAGTTCTGATTTTCTTTATTGAGCCATTAGCACAACATCGTCTGAAAAGGGCAGAAAACCTGCAGAAATGCTGGGCCACAAAAAATTGCCTGTGATTGGGTTTATTGTGGGGAGGTTTGAGGTTTTTTTCAATGAGTATGTGTATTTGTTTCGTATATATCCTGAGATATTAATCTGTATCATACTTACTCACCATTTCAAATGGTATTTGAAGAACCCCTCTGTTCAAGTACTATCTTATTCTGTGCCAAATTACCAAATATCTGATGGAACTCACAGGGCAGGTTATTCTCTGAGGTTCTCTGAATCACACCTTTCTGCCATTCCCTGCAAGCAAACCATGAAGACAGTGCTCAGTAGGAATGGGAAGTTTGTAGGAGTGCTCTTTGGAGGCTCCTTATTGCAAAAAGCCACCGACAAAATGCCTGAGATGGCCTCACCTCTCTTAAGGACATGATCCAGTGTTACTCAAATACCTGGCACTTAGATTTTTAAATTTATTTGTCACATAGTGTTTAACACTGTGCATTACCAAGACATGCAATCCATCTGTAAGGAATGGTGATGCATTATAAGGTGTTTATCAGGTAATCATTATTTATTCACTCTCTTCCTTCTTTTGAACAGCATTCCTGGTTCTTCTTTGCAGTCATCTTAAAATCAATGGCACAGCACTTGGTTGATACAAAGAAAATAAAGGTAAGTTTATATACAAAATCTCTTTTGGAAAATATAAAATGCAGAATCCTGGCAAATACACTTGAATGTACCTGATTTTACTACTTGACTGGCCAATAAAATAAATCCTGTGATACTTGGTAAAATATTTGGCTGACCTACAAAAACATTATCTTACTTGCTAGGCTCAAACCTGTTCTTGATTGTACAAAGATAGATTGAGGATAGGTTGAGGACATATTTTCCATTTTCCTATGGACCAGACTCTTCTGTCTGGGGTTTGTGCTCAGAATAGATCCATGGAACTCTAGGAATATTTTTCTCCTATGTAGAATGGCCTGTGGTTTATTGTCTTTGTTCTTGGCCTGAATGTTTGATGTGTAGCATCATGCACTCTTAAGTTGGTGATCTATTCCCTGCTTAGGTTTCTCGGACTCGGAGGTTTCCAGAATCATTTCAAACTGAGCTGGACACACTTGTGATGGTTTTAGCAGACCATGTTGTTTGGAAGTACAAAGATGCTCTTGAGGAAACCAGGAATGCAAACTACAGCACTGCCAAATTTCTCAAGGTGAGGTGTTCTGTCATTGCAGCACATGCACTTCCCCATATTTAATACAAACTCCAGACCAGTCCAGTCTAGTCAAAGGGAGTAAAACCAGTTCTGAGTGGAGATGGCTCAGTTTCCAAATTCAGTGGTGACTGTTCAGTTTTCTATGGCCTTTGGTCTTTGAGGATGCAAAAGCTTTGTGTAATCTGCTCTAAAGCAATTTTAATTCATTTCTGTCTATGCTCTTAAAGAGTCAAAGTTTTCAAGTTCTGCAGATTCTTTCCTTATATTCAAATGGGTCAAACATTTGGTAAGGCATGTGACTTTAGTTAGACTTGGACTGTGATGCTCTTTTGTTAAATGCTGTAATTCTGAATGACAGTGGGTGGATTAACTGTTCCTAATCAAGGAACCATGTTTGAATGTGTGTAGCAGAAGGCTCTGCTAGTTTTGCAGAGTTCAGGAACTGCAGAGAAGGAGGGAATTCAAGATTGCATTCCCTACCCTATTGTAGG
>NW_005054371.1:832916-877122 GCF_000277835.1 Geospiza fortis | reverse complement strand
ATATTTACACTGTCTGTCAGTATTTAGCCCCAGCAGTCAGGAAGAGCTGTGTTCTCACCATACAGCAGTGTAGTGTCACACTTTGTCCCAGAGGGAGAGAGCACAGCTCAGACAATGAGCACTGGGGCTGGGTTGGTTCCTCCCCAGTCCCTGCCGTGTCACTGAGGGGATGCTCAGCTCAGCTGCCTCCTCCAGCGGGGGATGCAGTGCTGCCATGCAGGAGTGGCTACCCCCAGAGAAGCTTCCTCCAGTGCACTCTACACTGTGGTGGTTGCTTTAGGCTGCAGACACAGTCAAAATGAAAAGTTTGATTAATTCATTATTACTGAAAATAAATATAAAAATCAAGGGAGATTCACCAGGTCCCTGATGTTCCTTGACCTGCCTAATACTGACTTCATCTGTGCACATGGTCCCAGTGTGCAGGGGACACAAAGTGATCAGCCAGGTAACTGAGGCCATGTATTGGGTTTTTTTCTATAAAATAGTCATTCTTTTTTCCCCATTTCTTAGCGCTGTTTTACATTTATGGATCGTGGATTTGTGTTCAGGATGGTCAACAACTATATAAGTATGTTTGGAGCTGGAGATAGCAAGGTATGGCTCTGCTTTATTTGTTTGTGTCTGTTTTTCTAAAGTGACTGACTAGCAGAATATTTTTTATATTGAAACTATTTATGATTCCATGACTTCACCATGCTCAGAACTCAAGTCATTGAAAACATTTAGAGTAAATATGGATTAAAACCTCCTGCGTTTAATAGTCCATGTGCCGCCTTCTCTGGGAGTAAATAGCCATGTTCAAACAACTGCTCAGTCTGCAAGAGGAGACTCTGCACAGACTGCTCAGACCAAAGAATCCAGAAGACTGAATTTAAGCTTTAATTTTTTGAAAGTACATTTGTCTATAAATATCATCAGTAATTGGCAGTAATTTTCTTTGAGGAGAATAAAGTAAGAGCATATTAAAAAGTTATCATTGTGTAAACTCAAGTGAGACTGTAACATCTTTACTTTGTGTGAGTGCCATGCTCTTACCTCATTGATGATGCAAGAAGGTAAATCTGCTCCAAATCAGTTTGTGCTGGCTATGAGTAAAATTCCCTGCAGCCTGAATTTCTTCTATAATACTTGCACTAGTCACTGATATAGTTTGAACGATAAAGTTCAAACAGCAGGAGGTCCCCGAATTATTCAGCGTGACTCCTTTGCTCTTCATCCATCAGGATGAGTCAGAGGCTTTTTCTCTTCCATGCCAGAGTTTATGAGCATATATTTAGTAACACAGTGTAGTCAAGATATACACTTTGAATGATTCATCTTTCTTCAGAAAGCTCACAAGCTTTTGTCCATTAGGTTTTTATAATTCTTTACTGGTAATATGTGCATTTGTAGCTAAAGAATGAGATTACTCCAGATCTGCTTTGTGTTTTGCTGAAACCAACTTCATTCTGAACTCAGGTCTTTCCCTTAATCTCTGGAACAGCTGTAGAATGGAGTCTCTCAGTTATTAATGTCATAGCCTGAGGTCTGTAATTCTGTAAATAATATTATGCAATCTGAAAACTGTTTTCACATTTCAGACTTCCCTAAATACATTCAACCACAGAAACAGATGTTTAATTAAAAAAGCCCATTAATGGTCAGTGGAAAAGCCTAAGATTAATCAGTGTGCAGAGAAGTACTTAGCACCTTCTTGGCAGTAAGTGTGTGAACATTGCCTGCATCCCTCCAGACCCATCTGCCAGCCTGTGGGAGCAGATTCACTGTGGAGCTGTGACAGATGTGCAGCTGGAGCAGCTTTGTGGCACTTGGAAACAATAGTCACAAAATAAAATCAGAGATTTCTGACCTTAAGGAGAAAGAGGCCTTGCATCATTTTCATTTCCATCAAACGCCTAAGCTGGAGTCGGTCTTCTAAATGTGCTGAAAGATTTCTTTTTGTGTGTTTTTTGCCTCTTTAACCTGATTATTCATTTATCAAAAAAAGATACTGCAATCTGACCTGTCTTTTCAGAAAATTTAACAGTGTATGTTGTTGCCTGAATATTTTGTGGGTGTATCAGTGTGCAGCAGTGTAGTTTCAATATATTGTAATTCTGGATGAAGCAACATAATTTCTGCTCCACAGAAATATCCCTTATGGTATTCCATATTTTGACATTTAAATATTGTTTTGAGAAACATGTATTCAAAAGTTGAAATACCTCATTAGAAATCAGTTCGTTGCTGTGCTCCCTCAAAATGTCACAGTTACTCTTGGGGAACGCATTTCAGATGCTTCACTTCTTTATTTGCCATTACCAAGTCCAGCTAACATGCTGTATTCCTGAAGAAATACTACAGGGCAATGAACAATATATTTTTAGGAGAAAATACTTTAGGAGAAAATTCTTCGCCATCCCCTACTTGGTTGACTCAGACAAGTGCATTTCCTAGGTATCCCAGCCTGTTGGTGGCAGCAGAAACGCTACAATTCAATTTTAAAGAATTAAAAGATTTATAATAAATATAATAAAAAATTAAAAGACTTTTACAAGTGCTTTCTAGTGTTAGGGCATTCAGAGTAACCCTGCTGCTAAATGACAGCTTGGCCACTGAGAACAGTGAGATGAGAGGATGGAAATAAAATGTGTTGCTGGAAATGGTGCATTGTTTATATCTCAGTGTCACATCATTACAGAAGGAATGATAAATTCTCGAGGTAGGTGCAAGGCTCCAAAAATGATCTGGATGGCTTCTTTAAAGGGAGATATTAAAGAAATAATACCAAAGCTATATATTACCCAAATCCCTTGGAGGTGGAACTCATTGGCATCAACAGAGGAAGTTTTCACTACTGTCAGTGAGGTCTGGGTGTGACCTGTGTGGCTGAAACTTTATTTAAAAAAAAGTCATAACAATTATAATGGTTCAAAATGTCTGTGGACTGGAGAAGATGCTTCACTATGATTCAATGCTAGGGTATATGTCATCAAAAGACCCAGTGTAGCTTCATCTTCAATGAAAAATCATAGTTTAAAAATCCAAAAAGCTTCTTTGTGACAAATTCCTTTGATGATAGAGACGTAAACCACATGTTTACTGTTTGTGCAGCTTAGGATAACAAGCTCTAAGATTTCATTGTTGGGTGTGAGTGTGAAGTTTAAGGTAGAGATAAGTAGTAGTGGAGCTCTGCCTCACTATTTTCCCTGTTTTAATGTAAACTGAACCATTGCCTGTTGTGATTTTCAGACTTTGCACCAGTTCAAATTTGACTTTCTCCAAGAAGTCTGTCACCATGAGCACTTCATCCCTCTGTGCCTGCCCATAAGGTCTTCAAACATTCCTGGTAAGGCCCCTTCAGGAGATTCCTGTGCAACAGTGAATTGTTGGGAGGTTCAGAGAGCAGGTAATAAATGACTCTCCCCAGAGCTGTGTCTGTACATCAGAGGCCCCCAACAGCTTTTCAGGTGTGGTACTTAAGCAGGGTGATAAAAATAACATTTCAGTTAAAGTAAAAATAATAAATTTTCAGTTAAAAATAAAATTTCAGTATGCCTGTAAATAAATGCAACCTCTGTCAGCTCAGTTAGGGGGTGGGAGATGGAAGCTTCTGACTGGAAGTTTTAATTGGAATTATTGTGATGACTGATTTACTAAATCAGTAAAGCTACTGCCATAGCCTTGGGAGGTGGTAAATTAAGAGAGAATTTCAACCGTTACAGCAGGAAGGGGGAGAAACTCACAAAATGAGCTCGTCTCCTTTTTACCTCAGTTTTCAGCATGAAAAAATGAGTTCAGTTTTTGACACTACTTTTTAAAGTAGAAGCTCTTTAGTTCAAACTAGAGTCAAATTTTTTTAAAAGCAAGCAATTTTTTTTACTAATAATTAAAAAGTGATTTTTTTTTTGCCCGTTTTCTTATGTTTATGAAAAATGAAGACACTGTGACGCCTTCAGAATCAGCACAGGAATATCGAACATCAGGTATGAGCAATATGACTGCATAAGTGAGCAGAATTTTACTTTGACCACTGCATTGTGGCAAATCTTAGACAAAAGTTATTTCTCATTTTCAGAAGTGGAATTGCTCTCAACCTCTGTGTTCTAGAACTCTTCTAGCTTAGGATGTGGGAACAACAATTTGAACTTTGTGCCTCCGAGAAGTCAATAGTCTAATGAGCAAACAGTTGAGATTCTCATGTGGGAATGTGTCTATAAATCATCTTGTATTATTAAATAGTAAAAACTGCATGATTTCAGGAGATAATTATATTAGATTCATTCATTCTGAGAAATGAAGGGGCAGAATGAGGCAATCAGACCAGGAAATCAAGGTTTAACAATGGAACATTTGGAAACTGAAGGGTGGGTGGAGGATGTATGTAATCTATATATTAATTTAAACACTCTTGTCCTTTCTACCTGAAGACATTCCAGAGTACACACTGACCAATGAATTTTGCCGTAAGCATTTCCTGATTGGAGTCCTGCTGAGGGAGGTTGGCTTTGCCTTGCAAGAGGACCAGGACATCAGGCACTTGGCCTTGGCTGTGCTGAAAAACCTGATGGCCAAGCACTCGTTCGACGATCGATACGCTGAGCCGGTAAAGAAACTGCCTGTCCTTTCTCAGTGCTTGCCCATGCAGCACCTAAACGTCCATGAAACTTCCTTAGCCACTGCTATGTATTTATTGGTTTCTTGAGGATTATGTTGTGTCTTTTATTTCCAGGCAAAACAAGCACAAATAGCAAACCTGTATATGCCACTCTATGGAATGCTTTTGGACAATATGCCAAGGATTTACATGAAAGATATGTTCCTCTTCAATATCAATACTTCCAATCAGGTAATTCATGTGGTTTTCTTGGAGCCCTGAAATGCTCAAAGTGAGCCAGTCTGACCCAGTGGGAAGAGCTCCAAGGTTATGCTGGTCACCAGTTAGGTGGCAGAATACAGTTCTGAAATTGCTGATATATTTGCATCTGCAAAGTTTAATTTGGAAGGTCTCAATTTGCAGAGTGCCTGCAGAGCCCTGGGAGCCTGTACTGTCATGGAACAGAATGGGGGTCTGGAACAGAGCCAGGACAGTGCTATCCCAGGGCTGGAAATTCAGGGTTAGAGCTTTGGAGCCCCAGACAATGTGTGCAGTACTTCTGCCACAGGCTGGGCTCTGAGGACATGTCCTCAGGCAGGAGGCTGGGACACACTGGTGTAAAGAAAACCTCCCGTTGCCCACAGAGTCTTTGCAGTATTGCTTTGTGTACCCAAAGATGGTACAACTGAGGGATCATAAGCTATACCAGGAGGCAGAGGGAATGCATACAAATAACTGAAGGAGGAAAGGGGTACAGAAACATCATGAAACAGCTTTACTGCCACAGAAAATGTCTGTATAAACTGCCCATCTGAAGGGATATGTTTGTTTCGTAGAAGATATGTTATAACTATAAAACTTCAAAAACTAGAAGCAGATTTCTGCAGGGATGTTGTATCTTTCAATCCTTCCAGCAAATGAAATTCCATTTCAGTTGAGCATTGCTAATGGCAATTAATGTTCCTTTCCCAGTGCTGTGTTAATGTTTCAGAAACAAACACTAGTTAGACTTGACCAGTCCTTTACAGCTTCCATTGTGAGAGAGCCTCATCTTGCAGGTGACTTCTCAGCACACTATGGCAAGCCTTGATCCTTCAAGGCTGTCATGTCAAAACAACTGGCAGTAGGTTCTCAAACTCAGAGTCTTAGAAAAGCCTCCTGGGTGTGCTGTCATTATCCAAGGTATGGATAATGACATGGAGTACTGGAGCTGGTTCTGTTTCTTTCACATACAGGGATCCAGGGATGACCTGAGCATGGCTGGCGGGTTTCAGAGCCAGACAGCAATGAAACATGCAAACTCTGTGGACACCTCCTTTTCCAAAGATGTTCTGAACTCTATTGCAGGTACAAATGGCAGATTGAACAGACACATAGGCAGATTTGTGTGTATCTCAATCCATTGTGCTTTCTGCTTAGAATTCATGGAGAATATCATTAACTTCTGTTATACCATATCCAGGGAAACATGGTGTGCAATGTTTCTCTTCCCATTGGGTGTCTTTGGATTGACTTTCTCTTGTGAAGCTGTTCTACTTCCACTGCTTCACTTACTCTCCTGCTTTGGAATGATGCCAGTATTCAGGCTGTGAGAAATCCCTTTGCCTGAGTTCATTCTTGTAGTCTCTGCCTGACTTAAAAATAGTTCCAAGGTTTCGCCTGAAAACTCCTGATGTCTCATGGAGGCAATTATTCATAGTTTTTTGCAGGCTTAACAGAAGAGTAGAAATACAACTTACTTTATTCACTACCTCCAACCCTATTTCAAAATTCAGGGAAATGAATTCAGGCATCTTTCCACTGATTTTTGTGTCCTTAGGTCAGTTCTTACAGAATGCAACAGGCCATTTTAATGCCATGAAAAATGGCAAACTGAATCATTGTACTTGTTGCATGTTTTCAGTACTAAACATACCCATCAATAGCTTTGCTATTGGAAGTTCAAAGCACTTGTCTCAATCCAGCATGTGACACATTTTAAGTTCTCCATTTTTTTGTTGGTTTTTGTATCCATAAATGTTTTAGTTTAGCACGTTTGCTGTGACTTTCATTTACAGCCTTTTCATCAATAGCTATCTCTGCAGCAAACCATGCTGACTCCAGAGCTTCCTTAGCAAGTCTTGAATCTAACCCAAGTACCAATGAAAAAAACAGTGAGAGAACTGACACGTGTGAAAAGGTACATGTGCAAATGTTGGGAACGCTTGCTCGAGGTGGGAATCCATCCCTGTGCTTACTGAGGCCCTTTGCTGTCACCTCAACAGATCATGAGACCTTTGTCTTTGATTGGGTCAACTCTTCGTTTTGACAAGCTGGATCAAGCTGAAACTAGAAGCCTTCTTATGTGCTTCCTTCACATCATGAAAACCATTTCAGAAGGTAAAAACTATGCACTCACTACTTAATTTATGCTGCTGTAAAATACTGCGAATACTGAATCCAAGTGAACATTAAATTAGAATAATTATCAGTGTATTTTACAGGCTTTGGGCTAAATTTAATTCCCTGTAATGGATACATAATATATTTTAATATCTCCCCTTAGATGCACTGATTTCCTACTGGTTGCGAGCACCCTTCTCAGAAATAACAGACTTTTTCAGCATTTTAGAGTAAGTTTACTTTGTGTTTGTTTGATTTTTGTGTTGAATATTCTAAAGTGCTGGCTGCAAACAATTCCTCTTTGGGTTTGTCCACCTATTGAAATAGTCTGAGATAGCTCTTGTATCTTAAATTATTTTGCTATAGTCTTCCAAAGTCATAATGAGACGTGATTAATAAGATAAATATCTTCCAGTATGTTGTAATTTCCATGCAAAAGGGTCATAATGAGACATTGTTAATAAGATACATACATATAATATACATAAGATACATATGTTGTAATTTCCATGAACAAGGGATATAATGCTTTGGGTCTTCCTCCTAAAAGAGATTTTCGTATTAGTTTCCCCTTTGGTGTTGAGATTCTCTTCTTCCTTTAGAAAAAGTATTTAGCTCCTCAGAACTTCCCAGCCATAAGAAAGTCATGTAATGTAGGATGACCTGCTTTTCACATCCCCTGGGCGATTTGCTCAGTATGATTGCAGAATCCAGCAGGTAGCTGGTTTTGGAATTTCCTCACCATCTTGTAGTTGAAATGTGAATTATTTACCTTCAGCTGGTGATGCAGCACTGCTTTTGCAGCCAGATTTTTGCCTTTGCCATCTCACCAGGCAGAAATCTTCGACTGTAGAGAAAGAGAACGAGGTGTGCAAAGTGCTACCACACCTTGTGTGTCCCTAGGCTGGGAGCTGCTGCATTCTGTTATTTTTGCTTACTAGCAGGTGCATATGCCATAGGTCTCATTGAGGCCCTAAGATTCAGCATTTTTTTCATAGGTACAGAGCCATTAATTGGCACAAAATGTGTTGTTTTATCTTTCAGGGTTTGTCTGCAAAACTTCAGATATCTAGGAAAACGCAATATTGTCAGGTAATTCCGTATTACAGACTCTGTGTTCCGATATTTAAATATTACAGCATTTATTAGACTTAAATGAGATTAACAGTATATCCATCAATTTTCTCTTGAAAGAATCTCTTTGTGGAACTGAAGCCAATGTATGCTTCATTTTTTCTTTTATGCAAATGATGTTGTTGTGATGTTCTGCATATCTGAGTAAATATCTGCTATAAAGGATGAATTGCATGATGTGATAACCACTATTGCATCTATAACCCAAAATACTGGGGCCATTCTTGACCACATTTCTGTGCATATGCCAAACAAGGGAACTTTGAACATTGTGTTTCCATCCATGTCATGGAAATATTAGTTTTAATGAGCATAGATAATTGTTTCTCAGCAATAAAAACAAATCTTCTGCCTCCCTGAAAAAATGTGACACCATGTTCCGCTGTGAGATGTGGAATGCACGCTTTGTCTCAGCTGATATTTCATTTTTAATTTTATATCACCGCTGTGAATTTGTCTATATGTCATGCAGTGTCAAAATTAAAGGTCACCACATGAGCCAGTTCTTGCTCCACACCAGGTTTAGTCTAGGCTGCATTCACTCTTCAGAGACATGGCAAAATCAATGTCAGGTTTCTTAACAGATCAACACTTATTTTCTCTTTCTCTTAACAGGAAAATTGCAGCTGCTTTTAAGTTTGTCCAGGCCACCCAGAATAATGGAACTCTGAAAGGTTCCAACTCCTCTGGCCAAGCATCAGGGCTGCTCTCACAATGGTAATGGTGCATTGAATTCCTCACTCTGTAAACCCCCAGCCTGGGCTCTCATCCTCCAGCCCTCATACTCTCTCATTGACTAAAAAGAGGTTGACAAAATATGTAACAAATTTCAGAGGCCCCAGAGCTTTAAAATGTAAAAAAGTTGGTCTCTCTGGCTTGACTTACAAGCTGTTGGTTAGTGTTATGTTCAGGGAGTAATTCTGTCCTAGAGTAATTTTAATCATGTAAATTTATGAAATTACATTTTTAAAAGAGGTATACAGAAGTGTATTTCAGGAAGTTACCTGAATTTTGAGATGTTAAATCTTCCTGAATTCTACACTAGTTACAAATATAAAATCCTCTCAAAACTTATAATAATCATTGATATTTTAGTTCTAAGCTTCTCATTATAAATTAATGATATGTTTGTCAGCATCAAAGAGGATTAAAAGAACACGTGAATATGCACACATGTATTTTTACTGTCATTGTCAGTTTATCATTTCTTTCACCTCAAAGAAACTGTATTATTTCTTTCTTGAACAGGATATATTTTTCTTATGTTCTAAGTTAACAGAACTTACCTCAGTTTTTCTTCACCCAAAGACAGTTTTCTAAACATCAGCAAGTTATTTAAGCTGATGCTTTTTTTTTCAGTGCTTAATGGAAGTTTTTCCCCTGTGATTTCAAGAAGTCACAGCACATGTTTGTTTTGTCCACCTCACTGACTTTCTTCATCTTTGTTTCTCTGAAGAATTTTGCTTCATTTTGTTTAATTCAGCCATTGAGAAGCATTGCATGGAACTGACATGGAAATTCTGAATAGGCACAGTAGTTTATTCTTTTTTCTTGCTCCTAATGGTACCTTTCAATTGCAGGATGCATTCTACTTCAAGTCACGATGGCCACAAGCACCACAGATCTCAAACATTACCAATAATCCGGGGCAAAAATGCACTTTCTAACCCCAAACTCTTGCAGATGATTGACAGTAGCACTGCAAGTAAGTACAGAAATTATTTACTTCCCTCTGGAATGCTGTGGGATTTAGATCAGGCTCTATACAGACAATTTCTTGACCAGAGGCTCTTAAAATTATGAGATTGGAGTCATCTATCCCACTTCCCAGTCAGGTTTCTTCCCTCCTTTGAGGATGAGCAGAAACAGTGAGAGGATGTACCTACATCACTGGTGCAGCTGGTGAGAGTTGACTCAAATTTCCTCCCCTTTAATCTCCTGTGAGCAGTTTTCTTCAAAATACCACTTTGGTTAAAAGTGTAGTTAGGACCCCATCTCTGCTGTGATGAGACTTAAGGACCAGATTGCAGAATTAAATCATCCTTAATGACACTCGGAAGATTGTTTTTAATCTTTCTTTTCTTATGCTGCAGGCACCTCCAATGAAACAGACATTGTTCAGTATGTAGACACAGAGGCAAACATTGCTACAGAAGTTTCCCTCATAATCCTTGACCTGTTGTGTCTTTACACTCTGAATCACCAGGTAGGTTTGCTGGTTTTCTTTTCTGCTTGAACAGTGGGATATGGGGTGAAAGGAAGGCCTGGGGGAGCAGGCACGCAGAAAACCTGGAATGTCCAACAGCAGAATAGGGAAATAACACATGCCAGTCCTCAGTGAGGGTCTTTTAGAAGGGCATTGGTTCATAGTACCCAAACTGAATAGAAAGAGGTGGAAGAAGAACCTTCTATATATCCAGGGCTATGTACAACCCTGCTCTGCTTGGAAGTGCCTTGCATCTAGTATTACATCACCTTTTCTGAACCATGCTTGTCCCACTAGATTTCAGTGATTTTCAACAACAGATTTCCAACCTGCTTATTATCTCCATCTCTGCAAGTCAGCAGGTGAATCCTCTGCCTCCTTAAAAATTGCTCAGATTGCTTCAGCAAGCCCAGATGACTTGCTGAAGGTCTGACAGCCACAATACAGCAAACAGCTCCTTTTACATTTTAGTGCTCCCTCTCTGTCAGCCTAACCCTTAAATATAGTGTATACAGTCCATGAGTAGTACAGGCATAGCAAATCCATGAGTAGTACAGGCATAGCAAAGTGCTTTTCTTGAAAAACTGCAAGAGTCTGCAGCAGGCTGGGAAAGCATCACCTGCAGAAATTTTACATTGAAAAAAGCATCACTTGAGAAGGCAGTCCAAGGTAATGTCCAGCAGATCCTTCTCCTGTTTATTCACTTCAATAACCACAATGTCCTGTCTTGTCTGTGAACTTTTCAGAGGCAGCTCCAACAATCTGACTGCCAGAATGTGTTGATGAAGAAGGTCTTTGACACACACATGCTCTTTTTGCAAATCAACCAGTCAGCAGCAGCTCTCAAACACGTCTTTGCTGCTCTCCGGCTGTTTGTGGGCAAGGTAACTCTGGGTTTATTCATGCCTGGCAATATGTTACAGCAAGTACAGCTTGGGGACAATTGGACACTTGGCAAGAGTTCTGAACTCACTCTATTAATACTCAGTCCTGACAAAGTATTGCTGATTAAAAGTAAGAAGTTCATAATGTCTGAAAAAACAGTTCTGTTTTGAAAAAAAAGTAAGAAGTTCATAATGTCTGAAAAAGCAGTTCTCTTCTGAAATTGAAAAATTTGCTAAGAAGGGGAAAGTTTTAATGTAAGTAGATGAGTGATGTTCAGCTCTGTGGTGTATCCATTGCCTTTCCTGCTTTTACTACTTATGGAAGAAAGCTTGAAACCCTGAGGTCTGTGGTGGTTGTGGCAGGTACCTGGTTTGCAGAATCCACCAGGGAATGGTTACTGCCGTCCCCAGAGGAACCAGCAGGAGAGTATTCCCTACATTTCACCAAAAGTACATCCACACTAATACAGTTCTACAGATACCTGGTTTTAAACACAGGAAACAGTATGGATATGTGTCAAACTGTTTCTTTGCTTGCATTGCACTTGTGTAAATCGGCATGGTCAATTAGGCACTTGGTGCCAGCTGCAAAGGCTGCACAATTTCCAAGTCACAGAGCCAGATGAGATCCTCTGGAAACCAACCAGAATGCAGCACTCACATAACAATTGCTCTGGGGAAGTGACAATAAGCAAGGCTGGCCTCAGTTCCTAAGTGTTTCTGTGAAACACAAGAGTGTAGCTGAGTTTACAGCATGTGGCCTCCCTCTGGTTGTTGTCTCAAGGGAAAGAAGAGGAAATCATGCTTCTCCCAGTAGTGCAGCTGGAGGACATGGGGGAAATATGAAGTAAACCATCCACACACAGCTTTAAATGACATCCCAGACAGCTGGGAATGAAAGACTCCATGCAATGGGGAAAATGAATAAGTATCCAGAACTGCCTTTCTCATTTATCCTGTAGCTTTTGGGATTAAATTGTCCCTTCATGGTTCTGTGGGAGCCGGGCTCAGTTGTGGTTCCTGCAGCAGAACCCCTCAGGCAGTAATTAAGATCTATAGCCCATGTGTGCATTTCCACCTCTCCTCCCTCATTCTGTTACATTCACCCTGTTGCTAACAGTGGGTATGGTTTAGAGAACCCTTCTCTGTTGTCCCCTGCTCTTCAAACCCTTGACCTCTGGAAATTCACTGATCTTGCTACTCAAACTATTTTCCTTCTGCTGAACAGCTTTTATTCCCATGCAGAACTCCCCCTGCCTTTCCTGGTTAGCTGTCGTGCATTCCTGGCAGATTCCTTGCTGCTTCTGGGCTTGCTGTGTGCCAGCTGCTCTCTGGGCTTCCTAGAGGCCAGTGTGATGGCACACAGTGTTTGTAGGAAAATCTGAGTGCTGTTCTTAATTAATCTTAATTTGAACATGGGATTATGTTTAGTTTAAACCCTGGTATGAATAACTGTGGGAGAGTTACTGAAAGGTTAAAAAAATTGTTAACTCAGAATAACTGCACCAAGACCTGAGAGTGGTACTGAACATGTTCGCACATTTTTTTCAATAGTTCCCATCAGCATTCTTCCAAGGACAAGCAGATCTCTGTGGTTCCCTCTGCTATGAAATCCTGAAGTGCTGTAACCATAGGTCACGTTCAACTCAGACAGAAGCATCTGCTCTCCTTTATTTTTTCATGAGGAAGAACTTTGAATTTAACAAGCAGAAATCAATAGTCAGGTCCCACCTACAGGTAAGTGAAGTGTGAGATCAATATTTAATTGATGTGCATTAGTTTTTATCTTTTTTTGTATATATACATTGAAGCAAGGCAATCCTTTTGCAGTCCTCAGACAGGCAGTTCTCTGTGGCAGCTTGATTTTCCTGCCAAGTCTGAAGTTGGACTGGATTCTCTGCTGTTCTTGGGCTGCTCAGCTCTGCTCCAGGGAGAGACAGCAGCTGTGAATGTATCTGCCTTGCCAGATTAATGGCTATTCTTGACTCATGTGTTCCTTACAGCAGTTGGAGCACAGCTGAAGGAACTAAACAGAATCTGACAGTGCAGGAACAGACATGTAAAGTCCAGTAATAACATATTTACACTGCAAAATGTGAGCAGCTACAAAACTTTGAAAGATTACTCGCAGTCTCTGTCATGTTACCTTTATAGGACAGGTATGAAATTGCACTATGAAATTACAAGTACATCAAGTCATACTAAAACAGGGGTTAAAAACTCTTCTGAAACTCTTGATTTCTTTGCTAATTGCATCCTGTGTTTGCTCCCTGTGCAGCTCATCAAGGCAGTGAGCCAGCTGATAGCGGATGCGGGGATTGGCGGATCTCGATTTCAGCATTCGCTCGCAATTATAAATAATTTTGCTAATGGAGACAAGCAGATGAAAGTAAGAAACATTTTTTGTCAATCACTACGTCTTGCAAAAGGTCAACAATTTCACAGGAGCAAGTGTTTCAGTAAATAAAAATTGTTGGCTCTATTAGCCAGTGATTTATGCATTCATAGTGTGCCTTTCTCAGGCAATCTGAAGTTCATGAAGGTGTTTGTGACTCAGAAGCTTAATAACTGAAAATAATACTTAAACAAAAATATTTTCATTTGAAAATTGTATTATTTGTTATTTATTGCTTATCTTGTTCATTTGCCTCATGTCAGAGGTCATGCATTGGGACTAATGGAAGACAATTGCAGTTAACAAACCATTTTTAGTGTACAATTGCTCCCTTTGCTCTGTTCAGTAAATGTGTAGCAAAACAGACACAACAGTTGGGCTTTGTAAGACCTTGCTAGCTCACTGAAGGTGTGCTTGGCTCTTAGACAAGTTACCACTGCTATTGTAGTTATTGTCTATACAAAAATTGTTGAAAAAGTATTCTGGTTTTTAATTTTTACAATTCTTGTCCAAACATATGTCAATGTGCATTTTCAGTTTTATACTTTGGAGATGTTGTTCTTCTCTGAACGTGACTTTAGGGTATCTCCACTGAGATTAATAATAAAGTTAGCATAAGCAAATTGGTAGATAGTTAGCAGAGGTAATTCAATGTGTTATCTGAGAAGATGTCATTACAATTCTATTTGTTTTTAAAGTCCAGCTTTGATTTCACAGCACTGCAGACAGTCACACTGCTTCTATGACTTGCTTATCTCTGTGTGACATAGAGGAGGGAGTATTTAATTTCATTTACTTTTTCTGAATGTTTTGCTTTTAAACAAAACAAAGGATGGAATTAAGTCTGAAAACAAATGTATTTTGCTGCTTATCTGAAAAAGAAAAACTGAAGAGCTGGGCTAAGAGAACAGCTGGTGTGAGTAATATAAGGACTGTGTTTTAATCTAGCACAGTGTGAGAAGGTCAGGAGCCAGAATTGTGCTTTATTCCCATGGTGAAACATGCTGGGAGTGTAGTTAAGTAGGACTATCTATAGCACACGGTGCTGTTGCTCAGAGGAAAGTGTGCAAGGATCCAGTTCTGGACCCAGTAAGCAATTGAGGAGCACCTGTTCCAGTTCCCTGACTTCAGCAGGGCTGTTGCACATGGCAGTGGAACAGGTGACTGACTTGGGCCATCTTGTAGGGCAGTGAGACATCAGGAAAAAACACCCAGGGTTTGAGTGCAATGTGTGCATGCTCTGGAACTGTGACTGCTCCAAAGCCTGCCCAGCTAGGGAGGGGGATGGAGACCCTCTGTAAGCAAAACTTTGTCTTGTTTGGGGGTGCAGCATGGGGCTCTTTGGATGGTTTCAGTGATGCATTGCTTATCTTTCCCAAAGAACCTTAATTTCCCAGCAGAGGTGAAGGATCTGACCAAGCGCATCAGGACGGTTCTGATGGCCACAGCTCAGATGAAGGAGCACGAGAAGGACCCTGAGATGCTGGTGGATCTGCAGTACAGCCTGGCCAATTCCTATGCCAGCACACCTGAGCTACGCAGGACGTGGCTCGAAAGCATGGCCAAGATTCACGCAAGAAATGGAGATTTATCAGAGGTAATGTGAACAAATGAACAGGAAATCAGTTTGTCTTTGGGCTGAGCTGTTCTGATGAAAGGGCTTTGGAACACTGACAGCACTAGTGAGTTAAGAGAATCATGCAGTGTCTCACATATATTTGAAATCAGAGGAGTAGAGGTTGGAAAACACCTGGAGATGTGATATGCTTATCCCAGCTTGCCTGACCTTGAGTGCCTGATACATGCTGGAGCAAGACTTGAAGCTGGCTGACAGGGAAGCTGAGGGCAGTGGCACCTTGGCACCTCTGCTGCCTACCCCTAACAGGCACAGTAGCTGTGGTGTAGAGGAGGTTATGGGCAGTGGGTAACTCACAGAAAGGATTTGCTTCTCCCTCACTATGGCCCAGGAGAGGAGCTTTGCTTATAATGTGTTGTCATGTTCATCAAAGACTAAATGGGTGATGGAAAATTCCACTGCATAACCCAGGGATACCTTATGTACTAAGTCATCTTAATGGTTTCTTGAGAAAATCTATGCATTTATGTAAAACACCTCATGAAATTTACACTTGAGGAGGATTTCATCATTTAATCCTTTATTTTCTTAGATTACTTTTATCTTCCCTTTTCTGCCTCATATTTGGCAGTGCTGAAAGTGTATGCTCCTTATCACATGTACACTGTAATTCAGGCTACTTTAACATATCCATGTATGTTGGTCTCTTGTTACAGGCTGCTATGTGCTATATTCATATTGCTGCTCTCATTGCAGAGTACCTGAAGAGAAAAGGTAAGATCAATATCCAAAACCAACTGTGTATCCAGAAATATTATTGTTCAAAATAATTTTTGGCTATCCTGCTTTCCTTCCTTATATGTAAAGTATTCTTAAAGCAGCTTGAATTCTTCCCAAATGTTTTATTTTTGAAATATATCATAAATGCTAGTCTTAGACTGGAACAGTGAAAGTGTATTTTGTGTAAAGAGGTTTAATTAAATGTTTAGCAAGCTAGTGCTAATGGAGAATGCTTCACTTGTCAGTCTGTTGTTATTAAATATGCATGTATTAACACATACCAGTAGCAGTACACTAATACCATCTTACAATACCATAGGTTACTGGAAAATGGAAAAGATTTGTACCTCACGTATGCTCCTGGAAGATGCTCAAGTCTCTGATAGTAATGTGTTACTAACAACTCACAATGGAGGAAGTGAGTGCTCTAACCGTGCCTGTTTGTGGGTCAAATAACATGATTAGGAGATCAAACTGCTGGTTTCCAGCTGATCTGGAAAAATATCAACCAAATCAAACCTGTTTCTAGTGCATGTTGAATGCTGTTGTAGAAAGCAATGTTGGAAACATCACGAGTTCCTTTCCTGATGCTCTTTGGCTGGTTTGATGGATTGCTCAGAATGTCTCTGGTTATGAGCTTTTGCAGCAGGAAAATCCCTCTTGGGTCAATTGGTGTTTAGCATGCAAATCCATGTCCAATTCCTTGGCTGTCCAAAGCTGGGAGGGCAGTGGGGGTGGAATTAATATCTGGTTGTCCATATGTAACTTAGTATAGATAAAGGGGTTTTTTTAAATCTATGATACTTATTTAAAAATAAAGTGCAGGCTTATATTTTTAATGCTTGTATGTCAATGGTTATTGAGTTTATGAAATCTGTATTTCATAGTAACTCTCAGCATGAGATATGTTAGCAATTTCCACAAAGAGCAATTTCCAGGGTCAAGGGCAAATATCTGGGGAAGAGAAAACATGGAAAGACTATAGTCCTTCAGTACATTTGGAAGTGTCTGTGGACGAGATGAAAAAATGCATCCTTTTAGAAGGAAGCTTTCTGTGAAGAGCAATAGTTGTGAGACAGTTCAGTAGTGTTAAAAGACTTTGCCTGAATAAAGATTATAGAAACTGGAGTGAAGAACTCAGGTGATTTTAAACCTGTACTTAAACAGTTTTCAAAACTTGAGAGAGAGAATGGAGGCTCCCATCTCAGTGTCTATGGCTTGGCTTTTTTATTTGAGCCATAGTAGCATTTTCCTACTGTTAAATTAAACATGGGCTTTGCCTGGAGTTTGTCACCTCCCCTGGCAACTTCACCTTCTCCACTCCAGAGCAGTGGTAAAGTCCTTGCAGGGCAGACCCTTGCTCATCTGTAAAGTGTGATGCCTGTGCAAGTTGTTTGTGCTGCAGCCATGGTACTAAAGGCCTCAGCTTAGCAAATACTCAATTTAAGCTCAGTTTTATTCCTTATGAGCCTTTCCATCCATAGCTGCTGCCTCCAGCCAGAGGTTTCTGCAGGGCAGTCCCTTGGCTGGGGCCCTGGCAGCCCTGCTGACCCAGAGCAGGACAGAAAAGCCACTGCCACTGTGTCCTGGAGCCACCTCCCCTGGGCTGTGCAGTCCTGGGGACTGACAGGGGGGACACCTGCAGGTTCCCCAGGTGGGAATTGTGTCACCTCAGCCTGCCAGGGTCGTTCCTGTGCACAAAGGAGTGTTGCACGTGGAGCTTTGCCAGGGCTGCCAGCACTTAGAGCTCAGGAACCAAAATGCCAAAGAGAGGAGTAACACTGCATCAGGAGAATGCTGGCATTCCCCTTTGCCTGGAGAAGTGAATTTATATCACTGAGGAAAATGTGGCATAGTCTTACAAATTCCATCAGCTCCATTTGTGCTTCTCATTACTTGGGCTGCAAAACACATGAACTCATCAGCTCTGTTTTGATGGCACCTAGTAACTTCTTGAAGTATCTGGTCACTGAGTCATTAACAGCCTTTCTTGTGACTTGCACTTCAAGGCTTGTTCTCCATGGGATGGCCTGCTTTTCTGAGCATCACCCCCAACATTAAAGAAGAAGGTGCTATGAAGGAAGACTCTGGGATGCAAGATACTCCCTATAATGAGGTCAGCAATGTTAACATTTATATACCTGTTTTGTATTAACAGAATGTTGTTTCTAGTGGAATCCTGTGCATGTTACAATAGAGTGTACTCAGGCAATGCTAAAAAGGCACACAGCTTTTGAGTGAAATGTCACAGCTGTTGCAGTGGTGTCAGCTAAAGGAGAGCCTAAAGTACCAGAGCTGAAAGTCAGGGCAGGGGAAGGCCATGAAGCAAACCCATTCTTCTGCATGAGATGTCAACTGTTCGAGTATTTTCATGTTACTGTTATTTCAAGTTTTTTTGTCCAAAGAATAGCCAAGTCACCAATACTTGATTAAACATTGTGCAATTGCAATAAACCTTAATATAAAAGTTCCAGAATAAAAATGAAGTAGTGGGTCTGTGCTTTTGCTGCATTGCTATTAATTAAATGCCACCAGCTGTCAAGTCATTGAACTATTTGCATTTGTGAAATGGCAGAATATCCTCGTGGAACAGCTGGAATTGTGTGTTGACTACCTCTGGAAGTCTGAGAGATATGAGCTTATTGCTGAAGTCAACAAGCCTATCATTGCTGTTTGTGAAAAGCAGAGGGACTTTAAAGTAAGTGGGTGTTTGTTTTGGGTCTTTTTAATTATCCTGAAGCAACACTAAAGATCAAAATTTTTAGGGGAAAAAATGTGCTTTCTTTAAAAGGAATGTTTTCTTTCTTCCTGTCTGTAATTTCTCCTTCTAATGTTTTGTGCTGGGAGAAAAGAAAAAGCATTGGTGTCTTTCCTGCCTCTTTTCAGCATCAATGCAAGAATAACTGTAAAAAATTTCAAATAAACCTTTTGTCTTAGCCAGTGGATATGATTTTTTTACATGGGTTTTAAACCAAGAGTGCATTTCCATTGCATTTAAGTTCAGAAAATGCTGATAAATTGCGTGATTTCTTCACAATTCCAGGGTTTCTTAGTTTCTTATTTACTTGGCAATTTCAATACATAATGGATAGCCAGATGATAATTGCATTTACTGATTTTTCTGGAGTTAAATTAAAAGAGACACAAAGTGGTAGGTAGCAATAAGCTTTATGCTAAGGAAGCAGATCCTCAGAGTTAACTTAGCTGAAATTTTCGTTCACTAAAATTTTTGGTTCACTAAATTTTCACTAAAAGAGCCTGAGAAAGTGCTGTGGAAAGCACATCTGTGCGGGGTTGGGAGCTGACTGGAGGTGTTGCCACCTTGTTCTCACCTGCACAAAGGGTTCTCTGCCCCCTTGGCAGCTCAGCAGCACTGTCTGGTGGTGGGATGGTTCTCCATGAGCCTGCACACAAAGGCTCCCCTGCCACCAAACCCCTCAGAAGATGACAGGAGCCTTGCAGTGACTCTTTAGTGACTGCTAACGAGGTTAAACTGCTCCCTTAGCACGTCCAGCCGTCTTGGCAAAGGTTTGGGAAGCCAGCTAAGGCAAGCACGGCTGTGCAGAGCTGTGGTGGCTTTTCCCAAGGTGCTGGCATGCCCTCACTTGCCCTCCCTCTGTCTGTCTGTCCATGCAGAAACTGTCTGACCTGTACTACGACATCCACCGCTCCTACCTGAAGGTTGCAGAGGTGGTGAACTCTGAGAAACGTCTCTTTGGCAGATACTACAGGGTGGCATTTTATGGGCAGGTAAGTGAACCTGGGCTCTTCTGTCCCCACAGTCACATTTCAGACCTGTTCCTGATAGAGTTGAGGGAAGCATTTGGTGGTGAATCCCAGGGGAAAGCTGCCTCATGGGTCAGACTCCCAGCAGGGTTTTAGTCAGCAGGGAGCACTCAGTTGCCTCTGTGCAAACCACTGCTGTGGATTTAGTGGTGTATTAGAGATCAGACTTCTGTGTCAGCTTTAGTTCTTGACTTCATAAAGCAAAGCTGAGACTGAGGCAGGGCAGGTTTTTTCAAACTACAGCATAAATAGAACCAGATAAGGCACCTTTGATATATGGCACTCTCCTCCAACAGATCTCAAAGCAGAGCAGTATGCAGTAGATGCTTTGTTGTGTTTTTCACTGACTCTGCCTTCTGCTTCTAGGCTACCTCTGGTTCTGTGCAATGTACTGTAGAATAGCATTATTCCCTCTGCTGTGCTTCAGCACCCTTGAAGCATTATTTTGTGCTTTCTTCCACCACAAACCAGTGTAGCAATCCAGCATGTTCCTTTTAGTCCTGGTTTTGGCAAGCATAAAATTTCCTGTGCTCTAAAATATAAAGTGTGTAAACAACAGATTGATGTGAATCATTCTGTTTGCTAATTAGATTTTAATGCAGAAATTTGCTCTTTTCTCCTTTTGATCTTATTCAAGGCTGTGGTAAGTCTAGTTCTGTTGCATGTTTTGTTTAATTCTCCTCACACATCCTTCATCCTTCCCTCTACTGTTAATTGACATTAATTTTCCTGTGCTCTCGATTCTTTGGTTCATGGCAGATAAAATGACATTGCTGCATTCATTGTTGCATCCTGCAAACTAACTTTTGTTTGTTACCTGAACTACTGAGCTGTACCTATCATCATGTTGTGTGTGCACTGTGGGGCCCAATGCTGCTTCATCTCATCTCAGTGGAAGTTCCTCCCAGCTTCACTGGGAATGGGATTGGAGCCCCTCTTCCTCTGTTGCAAGTCCTGGGGTAGCATTAATGCTGTTTGAATGCAAGCCTGCTTTCCTGGCCTGCACTGCAGCTCCCAAGGGGAGGGCTGCTGGGGCAGTCTGAGGTCATGGCAGTGGCCACTGGAGCACTCTGGGCAGGTCATGGCCATGGCCAAGGTCCTGGCAGTCCCTTGTAGGAGCAAGCAAATGGAATTCAGAGGGGAATGGCAGGTCCTGGCTCTCTGGACAGATTAGCAAAGATGAATTTGTCAAATGGAAGGAGGAAGTGAGCTGCACCTGAGGAAGAGCAGAGTTTTTTCTTATGCCTGGCCTTCCTCAAAATGGGAGCAGCACAGGGCAAAACAGGGCTCTCCTACTTGCAGCCTCTGGCCAGCACTCTCCCAGAGCCAGTGGTAATTTAGCTGCAGCACTTCTGCTCAACTGGGTTAGCATCTCTGTAACAGTGCAATGACTTTCCAGGTGCCAGTGCCACAAGGACAACTTCATTTAAACAGCTTTAGTGCTCTAAAGGGTATGACTGTCACAGCTGTGTCTTCCTCTGTCTGTTCCCCCCAGTCACTGGGCTCTAAAGGCAACAGGCACTGCTTTCCCCTTGCCCTTTGCAGGAGAGATGGGATGTGGCTGCTGTTCCTTAACTGAAATAAAATAAAAGCTGCAGGGAAAGCAGATTAAAGAGCAAAAGATTAATACTGGGAGGGAGAATATTGGGGGTTCTTAGTGGAGAAAGATGATCTGCTGCTGCACCTGAAAACTGTTCCTCATGCAAAGGCAGAGGCAGAATTTGGTTACTGCATTGCTGCAGGGACCCTGTGCAAGGATGGTTTGAATTAATGTGATCCTCAGGGAGGACACAGTCATCTGTTTTCACCAGTAAGATTTATTTGCCAGCTCAGGGAGCTGGATCTCATGGCAGCTGCTGATTTAGACTGCACTTTCTGTTAAAGGCCTTTATGTCTATGTCTCATTGCACCCCCAAGTGACCACACTAGCCAGTGCATATGAGCCAGTGCATTTACTCATAGATGAGTGTTTGAGAAGTCAGAATTTTTCTAGAATTAAGAGCCAAAAAACATCCTATTAAATATACCGAATAGCTAAGAGCCAAGAAACATCCTATTAAATATACTGAATAGCTAAGAACTCATATTGTGCTGATAAGCAAAGACGTTCAAGACCTATTTTTCAGGGCAGTGTCAGGCAAAGGCAGAGCTGAGGGTTTGTTCTGCTGTGTGTACAAGAAGCTGGGGAAGCTGGAGGGCAGAGTTTCATAGTGATCACAATCACTTACTGTAGGGTGAGACAGGGAAGGAACTATTAGATGCCAGTTCCTGGCAGGTCAAGCAGAAGGCTTTACCTCAGCTCCTTTCACCAAAGGGCAGAGAAGGGTCTGTGAGCTCCAAGGCTGTGTCTGGAGGGGTGTGAGGATGAGGAAGGGCCTTATCAGAGCTCCCACAGTGATGGGCCTGGATCAAAACTTGTCTCTCAGAGCATCAGAGCTCAGTGGAAACCAGTAACCTGCTGTTCATGTGCCTTCCATCGCCATCAGCTGCTCCCTGTCACAATTTTCATCTGTGAGGCTGCATTGTCCTTGCAGGACCAAACCAGCCAGGATGGAAATAATCCGGAGAAATGCATCGATAATACAACCTTGGCTGCTTAATATTTTAAAATCCTGAAATTGGAGGATATTTGGCTTCTGAAAGTATTTAATCTTACTTTTAATAGTCTTTGCCAGACATATAGCATATGGCAGACATGATTATTTATAGCTCACAGTTAACTTCTGCTTGTCACTTGTCAGCTGAAATACTGTAGGGAATATGTACTTAAAAGATGTCTCTTGTATTAGAGATAAGATTAAATCTGTTAGTTTTTTGTTTTCAGGTATTTTTTTAAATAAAACGATTAACAGAGATATCACCCCAGTGTGCCATGCAGAATCAGCAGAGATTTGGCACTGACATATAAACACTGTGTTTCAGCATGCAAACATACACAAAATCAGGGTTTAATACTATAAACTATATTGTAGCTTGCTATGTGATCATTTTGGAAAACATGAGGGATTTTGTTGCAAACACTGAATAGTAACAGAAGGCAGATGTCTTTTGACAGAAACAGTGCAGAGTAGTATGTTTAAGTATGATTGCATCAAACTAATGAGGTTTTCCCACATAAAGCAGTTTTGATTCAGTGGAAACAAGATCAGAAACCAGATTATGATCCTGTAGATATTTTCTCAGTGTAATCAATAGGAAGTCTATTGCCTGCCCAGCTCAACAATTGTTTGTAGGATGTCAACTTTGGAGCTCTGGATTTTTGTTCTCTAATTACCTGTGAAGGTCTTCATATGCCTATGGAATTTAATTGAAAATGTTGTTAAAAATCATGCAATGTTAGAAGGTCCCTGTGAGATTGAAGAAGATGCTTTCAGATGAGCTGCTCTTGCAGCTGTTAGTTATTGGTTTCCAGTAATGCCCACAGTACTCCTGACACTTGCCAAATTAAAAAACAAGTTCATTGCCCCTTGTCCTCACTGAAGGAGAAGCCAGAGATGCACATATTTGTTAATCCCCATTGAAATAAAGCTTGGGGGGTCCTAAAGAAGCAACAAAATTCATAGTTTATTTTATTTTAATTCTGTTTGGGTTTTTTTGTGAAGCTTTGCCTAATCAATAATTTTAGAGGGCAAAGTTGAAACACACTTCCAGATTAAAAAGCATGTGGACCTTCTGAATAGATTTTGGAGATTATCTCTTGCCTTCATTAATTTCTGCTTCTCTGTTTTTCTACAGATAGCAGTTTGCTTAGGCTTATTGTAGAATTGGCCATCCAAGCCACATCATGTGAAGTCCAAAGGGCCTTGGGTGTGACATCATTAATACTGTCTGCCTTTCCCCCTATCCCTGCAGCTTCAGGTGTTTTCCTCTGGCTCACTTTGCACTAAGGTGAAAGGAAGAGGCTTTGAGTGTAGCTGCAGTGGTGCCCATCACCAAGCTGCACATGAAACCCCAGGAGGGGGCTGGTGCTGCTCATGGCACTGGGACAAATGCAGTCCTTGTTCGTGGGGCACCTGCTGCTTTCTGCCCAGCTGGAGAGCTGCTCCTGGGGCATTGGTGTACTTGTTCATCTTGGGCCAGCTGAGTGTCTCACCTGCAGCTGATGCAATGCTCTGTTAACTTTCAGAGGTTGGCACTTCTTCTGAAGCCTGAGAGATTCATGTTCAGCTCTTAGTGGATCCTTTTATTATAGCTCTGCCAAGTCCATCCAATGTATTAAATAACTTTAACAAGACCATATATTTGTTGCAAAGGAGCACGATCTGTGTGCCTTTTTGTTGTTTTTCTTTTCAAACATGAATAATTTGCTAATTGTCTCTGGAAGTGCTGCAGTTCTATATGGCCTTTCAAGGTGCCCACCAGAGTTTCTCTTCAGCTGCCCTGAGGAGATGCAGACTGGTTCCCAGGTGCTCCCATGCCATGGCCATGGGCAGCAGTGCCCAGCCTGTGCCTGCACACGTGGCTCCCAGAGGATGCCCTTGGAGACATGCTGCACACAACCCAGCTGGGCTCAGTGTCCAGCAAACAGCTGTTAATTGAACAAAATTGAGAAGATTTAAAGAATTTTTAATTCTAGTTTTTAATCCATGAGGGTTTTTTCATCATATACACATCATCATTTTCAAGAAAGGCTTTAACTCTTTAAGCTGCTCAGTCTCTTAAGTGAATAAATGTGTAGGGATCTTTTCCTGGGTAACTTTGGAGATTGCAGACCAGTATAAACACTGACCTCTGGGCACATGTCTGCTAGGAGTGGACAGAGGTAAGCTTTTCACTTAGGTGCTGGAAGGAGCCTACTGGATGCTCTGGTGGGTATACAGGCAACTTTGATTCCTGATGTAAGCACTTGTTTAGGTTTTGCCCTGCCTGTTATGTTCATTGTATCCTTTTGTTTCATTCCAAACAGGGCTTTTTTGAAGAAGAGGAAGGTAAAGAGTATATTTATAAAGAACCCAAATTAACTGGCTTGTCTGAGATCTCTCAAAGGCTGATGAAACTTTATGCAGACAAGTTTGGAATAGATAACGTGAAGATCATCCAGGATTCCAACAAGGTATGAAAAACATGATTTTGCACGAGGGAGAGAACTGAGCACATGGTGTGAGATGAGCAGGCAGATGTGTGCTGCAGTGCACTAACAGGTTGTTTTCTGTCTCGTTTAGCTCTCATCCATTTTTGCTAATGGCTATTGTCAAAGGTCTCACTCTTCTTAGGGAACTCTTGGTAAAATGCCCTTGTGTCCATCCATGATCGGAGTGTTACATTTGGAAGTCTCAGTTTTCATCAATATGACTATAAATAAATAAACACACCAAAAATGGTATGGATGCCTTGGGAGCTCGTCACACTTAACATAATTTTACTGTTTTCCTGCAGGTGAACCCCAAAGACCTGGATCCCAAATACGCCTACATCCAGGTGACCTACGTGACCCCTTTCTTTGAGGAGAAGGAGGCCGAGGACCGCAGGACGGACTTTGAGATGCACCACAACATCAACCGCTTCGTGTTCGAGACGCCCTTCACGCTCTCGGGCAAGAAGCACGGCGGGGTGGAGGAGCAGTGCAAGAGGCGCACCATCCTCACCAGTACGTCTGCTCCCCTGCTCCATCCTGCCTTGCCCAGCCCACAGGGGCAGCCCAAGGGCCAGAGATCCATCACTGGTTCACTGGCTCTCTGCCATGCCTGGCTCGTGCTTCCAGCTCTGGGTTTTCTGCTGTCCAGTGAGACAGACATGCTGTAAACTGGAGCTTGTTTAGGTCTGAGCTGCCTGGAAGCAGATGCTTAGTGGAGAAGGACGTGCATGGAGTCTGGGACACCTTCCAAAGCATGTAGGGCAATCAGAAAAGTGTTAGCTCAGATCAGACTTAGTGCACCATAACAGTACCTTTGCCAAACTCCCTGAGATCCATGAAAGGCCTTGACTAGAAGTAAAGAGTTTTAGAGGTGAATAATTCCTCTGTCAGCTCCCATGGCGGTATTTGGGTTGAATGTTAAAAGTACCTCTTCACTGCTTTAAGGATGATGTTTTAATAGTAGGCTCATCTGCAGGTGAGTGTTGTGCAGGATGGTAACTCATCTTTTCACTGTGGGTGTTGGCCACGTCTTCCTTACAGACTTGCTGACCAGCTTATGGATAGTTATTTTCATTCATCTGCTTTACTTTTCCATATAATTGACATCTTAACTGTTCTTGCAGTGATGTAACTTGGGAGTGGTTCTGCTGGAGGCAGTTTAGCACTCAGAACCATTTTCTTTTAATAATAAACAATTCAAAGAAAAAGCCAATTAGTATGTCTGTTCTGCTAAGAGTAAAACTTGCAGATAGAAATTTGTATTCAAAATAGGGGTAAGATACATTATAGAGAACTTTTTAAGCTAGACATAAGATTTCAATCAGTGTTTTAAGGCAGGAATGTCAGGAGCACTAGATATATCTTCTCTTAATGAGTCATATTAAACTGAAAATTTTTGCTCCTTATCATGATTGAAATCTCTCTTTTAAAAAGCCTCCTTTGTGAGACTACTGCTGAAACTTGACATGTCTGAATTTTGATGTATGAGGAACTGTCTGAGATGGAGGTGTTGTTCTCATGGGCAGCCATGGGCAGAGAGGCTGATGTTCACAGCAAAGGCTCCCAAGTGACAGAAAATCCAGTTCCCTGCCAACTTCAGTGCATCTCCTTCCCCCAAAGGACAACATGAAAAAAACTGCTTACAGTGCAAGCACAGTCACCTAAAAGTTTTGTTCTGGCAAGCCAGGAAAGAGGCACTGATGTCTGAGGGTGTCTTGTTACATGACACAGCTTTGCTTGTAAGAAGAAAGGAGGAACAGCTTGTGTGTGGTTTTTTTAAGTGCTTGGGCAGCAGTAGGTGTTTTGAGATCTGCATTGAAGCAGGTAGTTTCACTGACTTGAAAGTGAAAGTCTGTTATGGTCTGCCTGGCAAAAACAGAGAGGGCTGTTCTGGCAGAATATTTTCCCTGGGTTATTACATGCTGTCATCAGCTCCCACCACTCTCAGCCCTGCTCCTTCTTTGGCATTAGGTGGGAATTTGATGACTCCTCTTCTCCCCTGCTTTTCTCTTTGGCACCTACCTCACCTCAGTGCTTTTCACTAAAGGAAGCATTCTTTTCTTCTCTTTTTTTTTTCTCTTTTTTTTTTCTCCACTCCTGTTTGATAAAGTAATGTATTTTCATTTGCTTCCTGTGTAAACTTAAGCACTTTCAGTTTGAGAAGAAAGCAAGGCTTCTGCTATGGCTGGAGGAGTGGTGCAGTCAGTTGTGCCTGGATGCTGGAGTGGCACCTGCACTGCATCTGCTCCAGAGCCTTCTGGGCCAAGGGCAAGTGCAGGGTACATCAGAATTCAGTTTGGACCTGCTGTGCCACTTCTACTCATTCAGTGATTAAAACTTAATTTTTATGGATTAATAAAGAGATTGACAAAGTCAAAAGTTAATACTTTGACTTAATTGTTCTGCTTTCCTAAACACTTTCTTGTTGGGTGAGTTCTCTGAGCCATTTCTCTCTCTCTTGAGCAGCCAGTCACTTGTTCCCCTACGTGAAGAAGAGGATTCAGGTCATAAGCCAAACCAGCACAGAGCTGAACCCCATTGAAGTGGCCATTGATGAGATGTCCAAAAAGGTCTCGGAGCTCAATCAGCTTTGCACAATGGAAGAAGTGGACATGATCCGACTGCAGCTCAAGCTCCAAGGAAGTGTCAGTGTCAAGGTAATGACAATTTGCTGCCTTTTTTCTCTTCTTTTCAATGCATCTGCCTAAATTTTTATTCTGATTTTCATCATTCAAGATATTTTTTGTCTTTGGCATATCTTGTATTATAGTGCTGTTAGATCTCACTCTAAACACACTAAGGAATGGCAAGTTTTCCACTGGCATTGATGACTGCTGGTTTTATATGCTAATTATTTAACTCAATTCTACTCTAAAAACAACTACGACCTTTCCAACAAGACTGTCATGTATCACTTGAGAATATGGCCCATCACAAGCAGGTGGATTCTTTAAAGGGAGTTTTGCTAGGATTGGCTTTGTCATTCCCTATTTAGGAAAGTTGGGATTGTGACAGGCATGTGTATTCCTGATGCTCTCATTGAAATATCTACAAACAAACATGTAACTGTCTGGGTGCTCAGCTGGATGGGAACTTGGAAAGGCCAGCACGGATCTGCAGCTTGTAGAGGTTGAGCAGCTCCTGTTTCCTCAATAAAACCCCTCAGCTTCCATCCTGGTGACGAAAGGAGTGAGGGGATGCTCTTCTCACAGCCTGGCTTGCCTGAGGCCAGTCTCCAAGCCCTGGAGCACAACAGAAGCAACAATGTATGGCTTGTTCTCTATTCCTAAGCTGTCTATTTCTCACCCAGGTAAATGCTGGACCAATGGCCTATGCTCGAGCTTTTCTTGAAGAGACAAATGCTAAGAGATATCCTGATAATCAAGTTAAGCTTCTGAAGGAAATCTTCAGGTAAACATTAATTTTAGGCTTTTCACCCCCTACATAGCACATAGGACACTCTGCATGGCACAGGCAGACAAGACATGAAATGAGGCTGATTTGAAACAGCCTAATTTACATCTGCATTTACCCTATCTTACCAGTCACTCCTGAGAAACATTTACTGGAGTTCTGGGCTACCCTAGTAGAATGCATTCCTTTTGATCTGAGAATAAGTTCTGAAATTCACTTCCAACAAGGTGCAGTTTGCAAGGGGGAGAAGAGATGCAGCGCTGTGTATGTATAGATGGGTTTTTTCATTACTACAAAAGCTGTGTCACTGTTTTTTGTGTTTTGGTGCTTGCAGGCAGTTTGCTGAAGCCTGTGGCCATGCCCTGGATGTCAACGAGCGCCTCATTAAGGAGGACCAGTTTGAGTATCAGGGAGAGATGAAGTCTCACTACAAGGACATGCTCAGCGAGCTCTCTCTAGTTATGAATGAGCAGGTCAGAACATCTATTTTGGTGCTGGTTGGGCTCCTTGAGGGGGGCTAATTGTGTCTTCTAGTGACAAATGAAGCTGTAGAGCAAAATACTAGAAGGAAAACCTTGCAGTTTATTTTTTGTGGTTTTGGGTTTTGTTTCTTCCCCTCTTTTTTTTTAATAGAAGTGTATTCTGTATCTCATCAACAAAGGTCTGTTTTCTGCCTTGCTACATATTGAAAAGCTCAGTGTCTGTGGGGCTAAATGCTGACTGGGGTTTAGAGGCATAGAAAAATAGTCTAAACTAGTCTAAACTTTATCCTATTCTTGCTTTGTCCTAGCTGTGATGTATTTAATTAAAACAGTAAATTGCTATTAAGATGTAGCTTATAACCACAGGAGGTATCTTATTGTGTCTATTTATACTCAGCTTTCAGAGAAGGTTATTTTTCAATTTCTTTTTTATTCTTGAGTACACTGTCAGGATAGATGCCATGTATTTTAACAGCTCCAGAAGGATAAGCATGCATATATATATTATATGAATTGCATCCCAAAATTCTGAATTGGACTCCAGTGCACACTTGCAGCTATTCTACTGCTGTGTCCAGGCAGATTTTTTTTTAAATATTGTCAGTTTAAATTAAATATTGAGCAATTTGCGTAGTGAAATGCTAATTAAACCATGTTTAATTATATCTCTGCATGTTTATGGGCAGGCTACCTTAGATTGCATGTGATAAATAGTTCCTCTCTAGCAGCTGTGCTGCATTTCCAGGTGCCTGTAGCATCCAAAAGCTCTGTTGGTGTAGAGTAACTTGATTTAGCCACTGGTATCAGTGGTGGCATCTCACAGAAGTGCCTACATGGCTCTCCATTACCTCATGCTGTATTATTCATCTTCACATATAAGTAGAATAAGGGTTGACCTGAATTTTTTGCCCATTGTTGTACTTACTGTGGCATTGAGTGAGTTTTCCCTTGGGTGTAACGCTCCCAGTTGCTTGGAGGCCTGGTGCCTGCTGGATGGGGTCCAGCTCAGGGGTGGCTGCAGGTCTGGGAGTTGTGCTCCTCTCCTCTTCAGGTGTATAAAGATTTGTGAACCTCAAGCCTTCCAGTGATTCTAACCAGTGTTTATCACTGTTTTGTTAAGTCTGTAAGTGTTAAGGGTGTTGTTTGTTAATCAGTACTCATCCATCTCACATGGAAGTTATTTTGGCCATCAGTCCTTGTGCATAGGCAGCACCATATGTCTTGTGTGAACCACTGTTTCCCACAAGAATGGAAAATGGATGGTCAGCTCAAATGAGGCATGAGCAGCCCATGAACTTTAGAATTCATTAAACATTTGGAAAGTTCTGTTAAATGCTCATACCTGTATTTATATCCATGAGCTCTGAGTTTTCTTCATACTAAATAATACATAATTACTTGTACAAACCAGTGCTAATGTGTAAAGAGTTCATCCAACAAAAGTCAAAATTGTCATCTCTTTTACCAAAATAATCTAAATTTTAAAGTCCACCCTGAAAACAGTCTCCTGCTTGCAATCCTTTGGGGAAGCTAAAAAGTGACAGCCCCATTTTCTGGGCAGTGGGGGGTTTTGAGAAAACTCTACTCCTCTTGCAGTGAACTCATGAACTCCCTGCTTCTGAGCAGAGTATTTCCTCAGAGAAATCACATGCCATAAAATGTGGCTGAAATATTTATCTCACAGTTGGAAAGCTTGAGGCTCTCTTGCATCTGTGCTGTGTGCTTTACACCAGTACAATTTGCCATCTTTCCCATTGTTGTATCAAGAAAGTTTTGTTTCTCACCTACTGAGAGTGACTTTTTCATCACCATATGTTTTTCTCTTTTTTGTTTTTCTCTTTTTTGTTTTTCTTCTCTGACAGCTCTGTCATGGTCCTTGCTTATACAGCTTCTCTTCTTCCCTGTCTAACATTTCCCTCAATACTATAGCCAAAAGTGGTATGTTCATTTTTCTTACATCTATTTTTTTCTTTCAATGTCATATACTTCCCTCACTTGCTGATTTTTCTGCTGGGTATGTTTCTTTCATTTCATCTCTAATGACTCCCTTCTCAGGGAGTTTAGAAAAAGATCTAAGCTGTATGTGTGATATGTTGTGCATGAGCAGTCTTGAGAGGCCTGTTCTTTAGGATCCTAGTTGTGAATTTTGGGGAGGCCAGTGAGGCAGCTCGACAAGAGCCCCCTAATGCCAAAGCAAGTGCCAATAGCAGCAAGGGCTGCCAGGGTGTGCCCAAGTCCCAGTGCCCTCCCTGCAGCCCATGATGGGAGAGCAGCTCCTGCCCAAGCTGCTGAGGCTGTCTGTGCTCAGGTGTGCCCAGGTGACAGCTGAGGGGTGGCTGCAGCCCTGGCCAGGGACAGCTGGCAATGATGGTGCAGGGTTCCACCTGGAGCTCTGTCCACAGGGAGGCTTCTCTTCCAGTGCTGGTGCTGTGTGGTCAGCGGGGATCGCCCTGTCTCTGCTCTGAATGCTTCCACAAAGCACCCCTGGAGGAAGACAGCTTTATCAAGGGCTTTCACCCAGGCTAGAAGAGCTTCTTCAGGAAAAAGATCTTCCTTCTTTAGGACAGGGCAGAGCTTTTGCCGCTGCTGCTCGACTGCAGCTCTGCCCCCAGGTTCAGCTTGATCCAGCCCTGCTGCCTGGTGTGGGCAGCTCTGTGGGGCTGCTGCGCCCCCGAATGACAGCGTGGGCAGAGCTGGGCCTGTCTGTGCCACTGTCAGGAGGTGCTGAGGTGGTGTCCAGGAGTTTGCAATGTCTAGGGGACTGGTGTGAGAGTGGTGCAGTTCAGGGAACCCCATGGAGCTTGGCAGAAGTCAGCACAGCCCCATTTTACCCCTGACTCAGAGGATGTCATCTCTGCCCTTGCAGCCTCCATTTACCGGGGTAAGGTCCTGTTCCCCTGTCAGATCCTTGGCATCACTGTGTAACAATTAAAAAATGGGAAACCCTTGGTTAGACAACAGACACTTCAGACACCAAATAATTCAGAGCTCTCTCACTGTTGCTTTTTTTTTTTTTTTCTCTGAAAAGATTGCCTACAAGGAGGACTCAGCAAAGCATCCAGGGATGGAGCGCACGTATTCCCGAGTCATCCATAGAGCCAGCTCCTCTGTGCCAGCAGCAGCCACTCCAGCAAACCCTGATGCCTGACTGTCGCCTGGGGAAGAGCTGCTGGCTGGGGTGGGGTTTGTCCTTTGTTGTTGAGGGCTTTTTTTCCTTTTAGATTAATAGTACTGAAAATTAAGTTGATGGACAATACCAGGAAAAGGATTTGAGGGTTAAGATTTTAATTTATTGGAAGTCTTCACGGTGTTATTTTAAAAAATGCAAGCTTGAGAATTTTTTTTTTTTTTTGCCTGCCCCAATATTTGCACATTCCCTCTCTTTTTTCTTTTTCTTTTTTGTTGTCAATTTTTGGTTTTGAGCAGCCTTTATTAAGCCAGGCTGATTACAAAATTCCCATTGAATAGATAGGTACACGGCAAACCCTAAGTTTGCTATAAATTATAATATATCTAATACTAAGTCCTAGTATACATATATTTTAAAGGTCAGAGTGGATGTTTTATAACATTTAAGCATATTGCAATTGTAAATAGAAGATGTGTAAAATATGTCATTTTTACAAAATTTTAAAAAATATCTTTTTAGTTAATTATGACAGTACTAAGAATATGGATAACATTTCAGTTACCATTATATTAAAATATTTGTGTATGTGTATAAAAGCGTCCATAAAATTTTCTCTTTGAAGCTCTGTGCATTGGTTCATTCCTATGACAGCACTCTCTGGAGTGGTGAAGATCAGGAGCATCCCAACTCTCTGTGATGATGTGGATGCTGATAGACACTTATGACATCTGCAGAACGTGGCTTTGGGTTCTCTCCATGCCATAGTCACCCTGAGAAGCAGCTTGGTGTAGTTCTCCTGCTTGAGACCAAGAAAACTCTGATTTTCCTTTGAAGGTCATAGTCCCAGATTTTCCCTGGGGCGCATTGGGAAGCCATGTGCCTTTATGAGATGTTTGTTGCAGTTTCTGCATCATGTGGGGATAAGGTGGAGTGATTGTGCCAGCTCTTAGGAGTTCCACACTCCTTCATGTTCATTCACAGAAAACCCCTGCTTGCAGCAGTCCCTGCTCGTAGTACCTGTGTGTTAGAATTCTTCTTTCCTGTGCACACAGTCCCCACAATTCTGCTAAGCTGGTTTTTTTTCTGTTTAGCTCATTTCCCCTGGAGAAGCTCTGGTGGTTGCCCTGAGGCTTCCACAGGTTTGTTCAGGGCAGAGGCCAGCGCTATGGCTTTCTGCCTGGGGGTACCAGGAGGAATTTTCCAGTGTTTTGCCTCATTCTGCCCTCCTGTCTCTTCTCATAACACCCCAAGTTCACAAGTGGTGCATCTCAGCTGGAGTTGTAGCCTGGCCCTGCAGGCCAGAGTCAAGGGTGGGCTCTGAATTCACCCTCACCTTCATCTCTGTGTGCAAGGTAGAGGTGCCATGACCCAGCCTCCACCTGCCAGCACCTGCTGCTGTCTCACTCAGCACATCAGGAGTTTTCCAGAATTCTTGGCTAAGATTTGGAACCTCCCCAGTGTCCTTGCCTGGTGGGGGAAGGAGGGCAGTGGTTGGGATGGGCACACCTTGGTTTGGGATGTCCCTCCTCCAGCATCAGTGCAGCAACAGCGTGACCCTCACCTGGGGCTTGCAAAGAGCCTAAGGAAAGGGAAAAGACACTGCACAGCAGCATCAAGCACACCTGGGCAGGAGCTGAGCCCTCCTCATCCTCACCCCAACAGGCCTGGCCCTGCTCGTCGGACACTGCACTCTGCAACAACAGTGATCTGCTGAAAGGAATGGTGTCTGGCCCAAATTGTGACTTACTTTATGCTGTATGTGTATATATACATATATATATATATAAAAACTGCTGTTTATATCTATCTACGGAAGGAACCCATATATAATGTATATATGTGTCATCAGAGGTGGCAGCAGGACCGTGCTGTACAGAGAGGTGAGTGAGCACCGAGTCCTCTGTCCCTTGGCTTGTTGGTCTCACTGGACTCATTTTGGGTTTATGATGATTTGTGGATGAGTACTTCAGAAGCCACCAAGGTGATTTGAAGACAGGCTGTTTCTAGTTAATGTTCACAAGAAATGAGCACTACATCTGTTGATGGCCATCCCTGGGAATAACTGGATTGCAGAAGCATGGTTTGCACTGAGGGAGTGTTCCAGGCTGGGCTGAAGCCAGGCTGTGGTCTGTAAAGCAGAGGTAAGGAAACCCCTGGATTGTTTTCTTGATGGGTCACACACAAAATGAGTTTCATGAGTAAGTCCAAGGGCTGTGGGATTTGGTTTATTTTAAGCAGCTAGCTCTGCAGCCCCCATTCTGGGCTTGCCTTGTTGCTGGTGTTGGAGATGCTCAGGCTTGAGTGTAGCTGGGTCCTTGCTCCAGATGGCTCCTCCCCTCCTGCTGTGTTCACACAGTTTAAACACAGTCGGGTGAAAGCAATTAGCACAAACATTAGCTTTGAACCGAGACTGCTGCAGGGAGAGAAAACCAAGCGTTAAACCATGGATGGTCCCACTGTTTGAGGAGAGAGAATGAAAGAAATGCAGGAGGCATGTGAGGCTGTAGGATGATTACAAGGATGGGGTTTGGCCCTTTCCCATGATGAAATTCAGCATCCCAAACTGCACAAGTGAGATGTGTAGCACTGAATCCCACACCCACCCTGTCTGTGATGCTGTAGGAAAAGGCTCTTCACACAATTGCTGCTTTTTAAACTCATAGCATTACATGAGGTCTGCACCATTTCTTTTTTCCTACAAAAGTTCCCCTTTGAGACTCCCTTTGTCTTGGGCAGCCATAGGATCATGATTGGCTGTTCTTGGGGCTGAGGGTTTCTCCAGTAAATTATTTCACAATCTATTCTTGCACCTTGTCCTCCAGCTGGAGGAGGCTCATCCCCCTGGTGCTGTAGGCGAAGCTGGTGACAGATTCCCTTTCCTCCAGGGAAGGAGATCTGTGCAAGCCAGACTCAAACTGAGCTGCTTTAAAAACTTTACAGAGTCCAAAAGAAATTATTCATGTTTGTTACTTAGTGGAAGCTATCTCAACATCCCAAAAGGAGTTAAGTGTTATACATATTTTATGTTTAATCACATCTTTAGTGACACCCAACCACAACCAAAGGCTTAAATTTCAATTAGAGGGAGGTGTATTAAATGTTTAATAGGCATCATTCCTTACAGGGTAATTATATCTTAACATTCACTGGAGGGATGTTATCTTGGCAATGTAATATTGATCTGAAGAGGAATATTTTTTAATTTTATTTTTGGATAATATCCAAATGAGAAATGGAAGGGGATGATCTATACCATTCATACTCCAGACACACTTCCCTTGTGCTGGCTATCCATGGACCTGGGATCTGGGAAGAACTGAAATTGCATCCATACATAGCTTTAAATGTGGCTTTTTTCATCTCGGCATGAAAACTGCTGTCCCACATGTGCTGAGAAGCTCCAGGCTGCAGGTACCTTTTACATCAGTTTGAACACTTTTTAAACTGGTAACTGTCTGCTCAGTATTTCAGCTGTAAGTAACATGGGACAATGAATCTTTCAAGACAGATGATCTGTCAAGGATATCTGCTATGGACTTGAATGTGTTTACCAATTTTTAACAAGTTTGGTGTGCACACAGAAGATTTTTCTCTTAATATTTAGATTATCACAAAAATAATCAGTGTTCACAGTCACTACATATTAAAACCATGAAGTAAGCTCTGAACCTAGTTAAAATCAAGGGATGTTTAAATCAAATATCAAATGAGAACAAAGAAATGGGATTTGGAGGAAAGCATTCAAATCTGTAGAAAAATAACGTTTTAAAAACCAAACAAGCTAGAATGCAATTCTCATTTAAGAGAATTGCTTTGGGATAAATAAAAACTAATCTGAAAGGCAAAGAACAGCCAAGTCCATGTAGAACTATGACCACAACCAGGAAGGACCTTCAGCTTCACCATTGCTGCATCCCCTCTGCTTTCACACAAGCTGCTTGGACAGGAACCCCTTGGCACAAGCCACCCAGTCCCACACCGGTTTCCTGCTCCTTGTGCCATCACTGTGCTGTCTGGAAGCCACAGCATGGAGTGGGAAGGGGTTTTTTCTTATTTTGTTTGAGGTTCTTTTGCTTTTGCAGTGGCCCCAAGTACACACATCCTAATGGGGAAGGGCAGGGTCCAATTCTGGTGAGCACACACTGTGCAACAGTGGAGAGAAAACCTCCACTATTTCTCCACTGAGAAAAACCTCTTGGGAGTCTTCTGGGCTGCCAAGGTGCCATGGGCCAGCTGCCCACAGGAGAGCCCCTGCTTGGCTTCAGCTCCTAGCTGAGCCTGTGCTGGGAACAGCCTCTGCCTGCCCAGGTGAGCTGTGCTGGGAACAGGCACTGCCTGCCCAGGTGAGCTGTGCTGGGAACAGGCACTGCCTGCTCAGGTGAGCTGTGATGGGAACAGGCACTGCCTGCTCAGGTGAGCTGTGATGGGAACAGGCACTGCCTGCTCAGGTGAGCTGTGATGGGAACAGGCACTGCCTGCTCAGGTGAGCTGTGATGGGAACAGGCACTGCCTGCTCAGGTGAGCTGTGATGGGAACAGCCACTCTGCTCAGGTGAGCTGTGATGGGAACAGGCACTGCCTGCTCAGGTGAGCTGTGATGGGAACAGGCACTGCCTGCCCAGGTGAGCTGTGATGGGAACAGCCTCTGCCTGCCCAGGTGAGCTGTGATGGGAGCAGCCGCTCTGCGCCACAGCAGAGCACGGCTCATGGCAGATCCAAGTGTGAGCACAGAGCTGGGGACAGTGGGTGAGGAGTTCCCCAGGATCAGAGGTGCTGGAGCAGTGCAGAGTCCAAGCTGCCCAGGCTGGGACACTGGATCACAGGGACTGAGGGCTGTTATCCCCTGCCTTGTTACAAACCCCGTGCAGTGACCATTCCCACAGCTCTGCTCCACTGCCTCCTTCTGGGCTGGCCTCTCCTGTACTTCAAACACAGAGCCCTTCCTACTGGGAAACACAGCTGAAATTATCTGCTATTTAAAACTGAACAGAATAACCAGTTTTAGTGGGGAAGAGCAGGGGAAATTTTGGGAAATGCCAAATTGATGCTTTTGTTTCAAAATTACTTAAATCAGGGACGTGCAGAGTTTGTTCCAAACGAGGCTGGTGCCTGTGGCTGTGCTGGGGCTGAGCCAGCCCTGACAGCCCAGGGTGGGCTCCTGGCCAGTGGCAGAGCATGCAGACCCCAGCCTGGGTGCCCACACGGGCCCTTCCAGCCTGTTTTTGTTTGCAGTGCACAGAGAGCAGCTCTGGGCAGCCATCAGCTCGCTGGGCAGCTGGGGGAGGAAATGAGAACATTATTATTCTTTTCAAGAACAATCCAGCACAGTTCCTTGGTGAAATATTAGCTATGGAAAATATCAAGTAACTTTCCTACCTTCCAGGCACATGTTGGAGCATTTGGAGATGGGAAAAAGTAAAAGTACAGTGAAACCAGCAGTGTAAGGGGAAAGCTGCCACAGCATGTGGATTATCAGGCCAAGAAAGTATTGAGTGGTTTTAAGGAGGATGGTAAAGAGCTCATCTGGGAGAACCTCCTCATCAGTAAGTGGTGTGTGTATTTCTTACCATAGCCTCAAGATGCAAAAACACTGGCATGCAAATGTGGGGGGATAGAATGTAAGAAAATAAAGACAGTGCAGAAGGCAGTCTCACACCTGAGGAGTTGCAGCTGCGCTCATCACCAAAGATTAGGAACAGGCCTGCCCTTAACAGGCCACAGCTGTGGCCAATAAGAAGATGAGTGCTACAGAAGAGTGGGCAAGGAGAGAGCTGGAGTTTGTTGGCTGTGCTGTGAAGAGAGATGCAGTTTTTTGGCTGTGCTGTGAAGAAGGAGTCAGTGCTGTGAGGAGATGCCCATGAGAAATCACCAAGAAGGTATGGAGCTTCTGCAATAAGAGAACACCCAAACAGCTCTGGCTGATGGCACTCTGGAAGGAGGTGCTGCTGCCCCTCAGGGAAGCTGTACCCAACAGAGGTTTGGGATCAGCCCTGGGCACATCCTGTGCCTTCGAGAGCATCTCTGAGGCACAGTCAGGTGGGAGTCAGAGTAATGAGTGCCCTTTAATCTGGGAGTCACAGCCTACACAAGATATGTGCATGGTTTGTACTGTTTCATTGAGTTGACAATGTACAGGCATTTTTTAGAAAATTCTCAGTAATGTAAAAGTGAAGCCATAATTACTGACATCTCTGTCCAGGCTGAGGTTTTTCATAACTCACTAGAGCATCTTGAAGTTCTCAGTATAAACATCTCACTGTGAATGTTTCCTTTTTTCCTGTGAACTACTCCTCATCTTGCAGAAGCTGCATTTTTGGTGTGCTTTTCAAGCTGTCCTCCCCACATGCTGCTTCAGCTAGCTGTAGTCACTCACTTTTTGTTAGGGACAGCTGTGAGGGGTTTCTTACACTGTGATGGGCTTTTGTGACCTGTAAATGCCATGTGATGTTGCCTGTAGTTCTGATTTAGGTGTCATTGCACAGATTGCCTCTGGTGAGATGCCTTATAGCTGCAGGGTTTCAAGTACACTCACATTTCATATGGGGTGTTTTGCTTGAGAAGAGAAAGCAGAGTAAGAAATTATTATTAATCATAATAATTTTAGGATGTATTTTGTGCTCTGTAACCATGATGCTCTCTCCCATGAGTGAGGGCTTGTTTTAATTTGAAAGCTCTCTTGCAAGCTCTGTGCAGGTAACTTTGGGCCCAGTTGTGAGTTCCTCATTATGAAAATCTCCAGCTGAGCATAAAGATTCTCCTGCATGAGGCATGGGTTTGTACTCTGCAGCATATGTTGTGCTTGCAGGGGGCTGGCATAAAAGAGACTAATTCTGATTATTCCACACTAACTTGAGGATCCATTTAAAGGGACAGAGTCTTGGAAATTCAACACAGTGCCTAAAGTGCCTTATTAGAAGCTTGAAATGTTTCTGTAGCCAAACTTCATGCCAGCCCAGTCCAAAACAAGGTTTTCAGATGTGACTCGCGTATCTTGGTGATTCTATTTCACATTTTCAGGTTAAGCTTGGTTTTTCAAAAGTGTTGAGCATCCCCTGCTGGAATTCTGACCCCTTTGAGAAACCTTGAATGTTTAAAATCAAAGCTTCATTTAATCTGGGATGTGTGGGATTTTCTGCATACACGTGGGAGTGAAGGCACAGTCAGGCAAATGGTCCTTGCAAAAGGAAAAGGATGCTTAGCAGACATTAATAAGTTAAACAATTACCTTTTAACAGACTCATCAGATAACTTTGTGCCATCATTACCTAATGAGATCTCGAAACCTGAGAATGCTTTACACATATAATTGATTTTTGCCATCTTGTTTCTAGGAGGTGGTGGAGCTCACCCCTCACAACTGCCTCACTGTGCAGGCTATGAGTGAGTCCCCACTCAGCTGTGGCTGAGAGGGAGAGCTTAATTAGTTTAATTAATCATGAGAGGAAGGCAAGGTCAGGTTTGCCCGCTCACGTGAGGCTGGGGGATTCCACGGGCTCTGCTGCCTTCCCCCCAAGTGCTGCTGCTCCTGTCCCCATGTCCTGTGTCCCTCTGTCCCATGTCCCCATCCCACTCAGCTGGAGCGCTGCCACTTCCATGTCCAGGACCGAGCATCCCTGCAGACCCGGAGCTCCCTCTTGGGCTGGTCCTGCCGAGCCCCTGGGTCGCTGTCACTCTGCTGGGAGCACTCTGAAAGTGTACACAGGTGACATGTGCATGGGTTCTGCTCTGAAAGTGTACACAGGTGACATGTGCATGGGTTCTGCTCTGAAAGTGTACACAGGTGACATGTGCATGGGTTCTGCTCTGAAAATGTACACAGGTGACACGTGCATGGGTTCTGCAGATCCCAGTGCCACTTTCTATGGGCCTGTCAAAAAGATAAAGATTATATAAATATTGTTATTTTTTGTTAAAAGTAAGCAAATGCATTTTTTTTGCTCTACCCCTTGTCCTTCAGAAGGGGCTTAGGAGTAGCAGGTTCCAGCTGTGCAATAGGTAAGACCCAAAAGCACACTTTTTAGAATAAGAATGGCTATTTTTCAGTATTTGTGTCATGTACCAAAATGTGCCTCCAGGTTCCTCTGTTTGGCTACAGAGTGGTGCCAGCTCAGAGGAGGGGAGGTACCCCCGTAGCTAAAACTGGGGGTGCTCCAAACAGCCCTGTAATGAATCTGGTCAGTGATTAATTAGCTGATTGCCTGAGGCACTGCTGCAGACATTGGTACAGGCTCCTGTCCCCGCCTCCCCTGTGGCAGCTCAGCTCTGCAGAGGAGCCCAGACTGGCCCAAGGAAGGAGCAGTGGCCCTGCAGGGATGGAGCTTTTGTGGGGTGAACACAGGCTGGGGCTGAGCAGCACCCTCCCCAGGGAGGGCATGGCCAGGACACTGCACTGAACACAGAGGTGACCAGCAAACTTGAGAGACTGGGCCATTTGTCCAATTATAAGAACATTTGCAATTTCTGCTGCAAAATCTCTGTCAAATCCTTTCCCCACAAGGATGCATTTCTTTACATGGATGTGTATTTGCAGGTGAAATGCATCCAAGGCCCAATGTGACCTGGCCTGGGAGAGCAGCACCTGTGGGGACACTGGTGTGGCTGCCAGCATGCTGGGCTCAGGAGAGGAAGGGCCTTGCAGACTTGCATGTCCCATTGCATTCAAGCTGTTATTTGAGTGCTCAGAAGAAAATTAATTCAAGTTGAGCATCAATCTTAAACCTGCTGCTGAGCCTCAGGCAATGGGTTAGGCCAAGTAAAGCATAGGGATAACTTAAAGGCATAAAGGTCTAAATGTCTCAGCTTTAAGAGGAATGAAAGGGGAGAAATTAAAATTGGGAAAAAATGTAAGTTTTTTTTCTTGAATTTACTGTTTAGCTCTTACTTTACCATTTAAATGGTGAAGCCACTGAGAGAAGGCCAATCTGGGATCAAATTTGGACATTAAACCTATTCAGTCCTTCTGGATGTACAGAACAAAAATCATCAGAAGTGTGTCAGCAAAACAGAATCAGCACACACACACAAAAATCTTCTTGTTAATTTCTAAATCTATTGAAATATTCTTTTTTACCTGCTTAAGTGGTACAGCCAGATTCAGAAGAGAATCAGGCTCTTTTTCACCACAATAAAGCATAAAACATGTCAAAGTCAGAAATCAAGCAAGGACTCAGGGCACAGCGATGCTCTTGCACAGTGAGAATTTGAAGGGTTGGCATTGACCCCGAGCAGAGCTGCTGTTACACTTTTGCCTGGTAATGTTTTATAGGAAGCTGTGATCATTTTTTATCCAGTGCTGCTGACATTCAAGGCTGATTAGCAGCAAACCCTCCCAGAGACTCCAGGCCTGACAGAGATGCGGGCTGCAGGTTTGCTGCTGGGATGATGGAGCTGTGGGCTGCTCTATTCCCCAAGATTTCCTGTTGGGGCAGGAGCTGCTGTGCTTCTCCCCACGCTGTCCCAGCGAGGCTGGAGGTGCCGTGCCAGTATTTGTGCTCTGTTGGTCGGGTTTAGCCCCGGGAAAGGGAGGCTCTGTCTTCTTGCACAGGGACTCCCGTGCCGCTGGGAGGCAGGACGCACCTCCAGCTGCAGCATGTCACAGAAAACATCCACACACCTGCTGCTGATGGATCCTCCAGGACAAAATGCTGTGGTAAGCTAAAAAAAAAATCATGTGCTAGAGTAGCAATGAGTCCTTTTTGATTTTTTATCTCATCTAACTCAGGGGAGCAAGCGGGATTTGGCAAGTGAGACAGCTACAAAAGCTGTTCAGCAGTGGTGCTGGCTGTGCAGGTGCTGTTTCCTGCTGGTGGCAGTTTTCACTCTGTCCCTTCCCCAGCGAGCCCCTGCAGCAGCCATGCACACACACACAGAGCTGCTGCATGTCACCCTGCACACACACACACTCAGAGCTCCATGTCACCCTGCACACACACACACACAGAGCTGCTCCATGTCACCCTGCACACACACACACACAGAGCTGCTCCATGTCACCCTGCACACACACACACACAGAGCTGCTCCATGTCACCCTGCACACACACACACACAGAGCTGCTCCATGTCACCCTGCACACACACACACACAGAGCTGCTCCATGTCACCCTGCTGGGCAGGGGCAGAACAAAGAGCTGAGTTCCCCAGGCTTTGGATGAAGATGCTCCACAAGGTTTCTGTGTTTTGTTTGCAGGTTTTCTGCTGCAGAAATTTGGTATGCAGTTTGTACAGTCCACTGAGACAGAGTCCATCCCCCAGCAGCCACACAGAGTTATTGCTATGGGGCTCCTAGCAAGAGCTTTGGATATGACTGAGGGTGAAAACAACTTCACCTGGGTCCGTACCCTACCGAGGACAACTGGCTAAAGCATCTCAGTGTGAGAAATTGCCCCTTCTGTGAAAGCTGAGGTGTTTTATAGCAAACCCCACACAGTTACAGGTGTCTGCAGTAGGCTCAGGCAGGCACACTGAAGATGCACTCACCAAAATCTGCAGCCTGCAAGGGTGCCATGGCTGAGAGGCACCCAGCATGCTTCCCTCCCTGGCACACAGAGCAGCAGCATCCAGGGTAAGCACACACCTTGGACCCCACTGAATTTACAAAAAACAAGGTTGGGTGTATGGAGCTCTTTCTGCCTTCAGGGAACACATGGTCAGCCCAGTGGCAAAGGCAGCTTTGCCAGGTTTTCACTGTCCAAAACACCTGAATTATCTGGCTCTTGCAGCAGGGGCAGCTGTACAGGGTTACAAGACAAAAGTCATTTCCTCAGATGTTTCTGGTGCATCAAAAGGTCTGTGCCTGCTCCAGTCTGGTTCCAGAGGAGCAGCAGGCATGGGATGAGAGGAGATCTCTGCAGCTACAGCTGGGGTGAGCTAATTGCTGAGCTGGTCAGTGTCCCCTGCCCAGCCACACCTGCCAGGGTCAGCAGCAATATTGTAATTACACATGGGTGCTGTCACTGCTCAGTGCCAGACCTGCTTGCTGGAGAAATAGACCCATAATGCTCCCCACACGTTATCCCCAGCATGGGGGCACCTGCACTGTTATTTAAGCCTGGTCCAAGCCCAAGAAAAATGCATGGGTGCTGTGGGCTTCATCTGCAGCCTGAGAACTCAGATTTGTTTCACCTCTCTGAACCATGCAGAGCCCTCTGGAGAGGCTCCCAGGAGATGACAGCAGGGCTGATGCTGGCCAGCAGCACCTCCCCATAGACCCACAGCCCTTCTGACACCTCTGGAAAAACAAAGACTGACTCATCTCATGTTTGAAGCATCTCACAACAGTTTTCCTTTCTTCCCGCAGCCGCCAGCAGCAGAGTGGGGAAATGCACACAGATGAAATGTTTCTTTTTCCTCTCTCAGTTATTCCTGAGTCACTGTTGAGCTATTGGCAAGTGAAGGACCTCAAAGCAGAAGGTGTGTTAAATTATTTCTCTGCTGACTTTCTGGCATTCTCAGCTCTGTATTTTGAAGTAGGGTTTGGGGAATGGAAAGACTGCTCCACAGGCTTTTGCATCTTACTGCCAGAAGAAAGATAGCTTTAGGGACTAGATGATGAGAGAAATGCAGGGGGATTGTGTTTCTCTTGCTAATGCAAGAATCCTGCCTGGTCTGTCTCTCGTTACACTCCTGGGTGCAGGTGCCAGAGCTCCACTCCAGGAGCCTCCCTGGGTGCCCAGAGAGGGCCCAGGCCCTGCTGCAGCCTTCCAGGAGAGCTCTGGTCTTCCTGCTTGTCCATCACAGCTGCTGGCATGTGCTGTTAATAGCAGGGTTCTTGCGCTGTGTCAGCTTCCATTTGGAAATTTAACTTTCCTGCAAGAAATTACTAATTCTGGAATTGCAATTCCAGATACACAGAGCAAAAAAAGCTCTGTGTGTAAATCACCCTGTGCTAGGGAAGAGATGAATTGCTATCCAGCAAAGGGCGACTGACTCTCTGTGCCACGGAGATGACCACTGGGCTTTTCGGGCAGACCAAAGGAAAGGGGCCGTGCAGAGAAGCCCGAGGGGCGGGCGGGTTTCTGCGGGGGCTGACCGTGATTTGAGCGGCGGCAGAGGCCAGCCCTGCCCTGAAACGCGAGCCCCGCATGAATAAATCATGGCCATTCCTGGGCAGCTCGACAGCTCGGTCCAGCCCCCCAGGGCCCGGATCCGACCCGCACTGTGCCGGGGCTTTAAGGGCAGGGTCAGCCCGGGCCGAGGAGCGGCTCCGCGGGCAGGGCAGCATGGAGGGGAACCCGCACCTGCTGCAGCTCATCCGCAAGATGCGCTCCCAAATCAACAAGCTGGAGAGGGAAAACCGGGCCCTGAGGGGAGAGCTGCGGGGCTGCGGGCACACAGCGCTGCCGGCACGGGGAGAGGGGAGCGGCGGGGGTGCGGAGGGACCGG
>NW_005054371.1:808761-832840 GCF_000277835.1 Geospiza fortis | reverse complement strand
CGGCGAGGGGGCTGCGCTGGCACTGCCCGTGCAGGATGTGCCCGCAGGGAAGGGGGATGAGTTAACTACAATGAAGCTGATGCCAGCTGCCTTCTGGTTGACTCCATGGGAGTGGCCTGGCCCCATTCTGTGCTCCCAGCAAAGCCACAGACAGCACTGCATGCCTTGCTCTGTGGGCTTTTCAGGGTGCATCCCCCGACAGCTGAGCTCGATGGAGTATTTTCTGCTGCTCAAACAGAGGATTCAACTCAGTTCCGTTTGCTTGAGCAGAAATTGACTTTCTGCTTTGGGTTTTCACAGGCATGGACTCTCCTCCCCATGGCTATCCCCTCTCTGTTCCAGGCAGAAAAGTGCCAATGCTCTCAGCCATGCCATAACCCATCCTGCCTTAGCCAAAGATGAGTAAAATGCTACAAAAAATAACAGTCTGGCTGCATACTTGAGATGTGCAGTTTATTTTTGCAGATAGCACAGATTGTTCTTGTCGAGGCAGAGAGGGGTCAATATATAGGAATACATTCTCTCCACAACTTTATCAGAGGAGAAAAATGGAAATATTCCTCAGTTATAGAACTCTGGTTGAGACTTCTGGAGGAATTAATGAAGCAGGAATCAGAGCAAAATGTGGTTTGGTGAGAAGTATTGGAGAAATGGCCCCACAAGTTTTCATGGAGACAAATCTGTGTGAAGCAATGAGAGGCTGAGCAGCACGAGAGGATTTCCCTGCAGCCAGAGGGGTGCTGTGTGAGCAGTGGTTGTTGCCAATCCCAGGTTACCAGCCTGAAGGCCTCAGGCAGGGGCTGATGGTGGCTGGGGATGTCATCGGTTTAGGAGCAGCCTTGTGGTCTTTTGGCAAGGGGAAAGCTGTGGAAAGTGCTTTCTAATCCTGTGGGTCTTCCTCTCCAGCTGCTTTCTAGGGCAAAGGGTGGGACCTAAAGGGGCTGTCTGGCATCCTCTGCCTCTCTGCTTCACCACATACAAAATGGTTTTCAGCTCCAAAAAAGTGACTAAAAATAGAATGGTAGATCATTTGGGGATGGAAGGGACCTTAAATATCATCTAGCTCAAACACTCCTGCTATTGACAGGGACACCTTCCACCAAACCAGGTTGCTCAAAGACTCATCCATCCTGGCCTTGAACACTTCCAGGGATGGGGCATCCACAGCTTCTCTGGGCAACCTCTGTGCCAGTGCCTCACCTCCTAAAATCTCATGTCCCCTCTTTTAGCTTAAAACTGTTCCCCCTTGTTCTAGCACTATCTGCACACTTAAAAGTCACTCTCCAAAAATGCACTGAGGAAATCTGAATGGTCATTATTATTAATAGTAGTAGTATTGTTTGTACCTCTGCTTTTTCCTCTGCTCCTCAGATACTGCCATGACTGTGAGACGCTACCCCAGTGCCTCCCCTGCTCCTTGCAGCACCAGCTCCCACTGGGCTGGCAGGATGGCTCCAAGCCCTGGGCTCCTGGAGGGGCCAGGCAGTGCCCAGCCACCAGCCCCTCCTGCTGCAGCACAGCTCCGCAGGGAGCAGGAGGAAGGGCCTGGGAAATCACCAGCCAGCTGTGCCTCCTGCAGCCCCTCCAGCAACGTGAAGCTGTTCCAGGAGCGTGTCTACAAGTGCCAGTAGGTTTGGTTTGCCTCCACAGCACCACCTGCCTGGGCTGGCCACAGGTTTCTCGTAATAAGATAGACTCAGATTTTGCCCTGGGTTTTGGTATGTTATCAGCAAAAGAGCTGTTTGAATGTGTGGGGGCCCTGAGCAGACTGGAGACCTCTTTTGAGGGAGCTGTGCTCCCCCCTGCACTGCATGAGGTTTGGCAGTGAGAGCTGGTTAAATTTGTCATAGAAAAGAGAGGCTGAGGGAGAGAGGAGGGGGTTGAAATCTTTGCTCTGTTAAAGCCAGGCAGAGTTTTGCAGATTGATGTGATGTTCTGACAAGCTAAGCTTGAAAGGGAATTTTAAACTTTGAACAAAAAGCATAGAAATACCAAGGAACTCTGCTCTGTGCCTTTAAAGTGTGATTGCTGTGGCTCATGGATTTAGATGTATCATGTTTCCACTGTAACTGAAGCATTACAAGTTAACCCTTTCAGCCTTGAAAAAAATAGTCTGAGGACAGCTTCTAAATTAAGTGAAATGGCTGCTGGACCAGCCCTGAGTGTCTCTGCTCATTGATGAGAAGCTTTGCACCACAGGACAGCAGCCACAGGTAGAACCAGCAGCAGTGAGACTGGGACAGATGATAGCCCAGCCACATCCTGTTGCTGATACATCCACCTTGGGAATTCATGCTGATTCCTGGGTTCAGCCCAGTCATGCTGTGCTCAAAAAGACAATCATCCAAATGCCCTCAAAGCAGGTGTTTGAGCAGGGAGAAGTCCAAGGCTCTGCCTGCCCATGCAGGCCCTGGGACAGGACTCCAGAGGCCACCCTGGGGCTGACACTGTGGTTGTGTCACCTGTGTGGAGGTGCCTGTGCAAGGCACAGCACAGCTTTATTCTGTCCCCCTAATTCCTCAGAGCAGACCAGTGCCCAGCCCCTTGCACTCCCTGTGCAAAGCTGCTTTGGGCCCAGCTCCTCTCTGAGAGGCTGCAGGGGACAGCAAGGTCAAGCTTTCAGAGGCACCTGGGTTTTCCTGTAAGGACATTTCAGGGTCAGGCGTTTCACAGCAGTTGGACACCTAAATTTAGTCCCTGGCAGGGAACTGGTATTACTTTGTAAAGCACCCTGACCCTGTAACTCTGGGTTTCTGTGCATGCCCTGCTGGCTCAGGGACACTCAGGGCTCTGGGTGCACATGGACACCTGGGGGGTTGTGGGGGTCCCAGCTGTGGGTTTCCCTGGGTCTGGATTGAAGGCCCTTGAGACAGTAATTCATGTTCAGACTCAGGTGTTTATTATTTTTCATCAGTAAAACAGTCTCACTACTGTGAGCTGGGCAGCTTTTCATTAGAAGGCACAAAATGGCCAACAATCTCTTGTTGTAAGGTCTTTTAAGACTAAACTGTCCAATTAAGAACTGGCACCTAGATTATTTTCCCTTTTAACCCAATAACTGATCCCACAGAGCTGCAATGCAGACTTTTCTGCCCAATTACAAAATGCCACCCAAACCCATGAAGAAGAAGGAAGAAGAAGCATGAAGAAGAAACCCAGGACGACACCCTGTGCCCTCCATCTTGCTTCCATCCACAACATACTAAAAATCCCAAAACCTCAATTTCTCATCCAGTGATATACCTGCACTGCTCTCTATAATCCATTTCACACTTTTGTGGATTCCAGTCTATCTTGAAGTCTGGGAAACTTTCTCCATGAATGAGGGTCAAAGTCAGTGCTCCCCTGGGAGCAGGGCACCCCAGAGCAGACAGAGAAATATTCCCTGTGGTGCCCTGGGTTTCCACAGGGGCTTTGCCCTGGAGCCAGCGCGCATGGGAGGTGTGTGTGGTGGCAAACACGAGCAGGCCTGGCATGGCAATGGCAAATCCTGCTGCTGGCCCACGAGGGGAAAGAGCTGTCAAAGCAATGGAAGCTGCAGCACAGGTCTGTTCCATGGAGTGCCTGGGGAGCTGTGGGGTGCCCGTGGCCAGCAGTGATGGTTTGATGGGTGCCATTGGAGCTGCCCTGTCAGGCTGAGCAGTGACCCAGGGGCACTCACTGCTGCCTGCAGGAGGAGAAGGGGCTGTGGGAAGAGCTTCTCACCTCACCCCCTCGGCAGGCTGGGTGATAGCCTGAAACACAAAGCTTTGTGTTTCTTACACCCAAAAAACCCATCTAGAATCATTTATGGTCTTAGTGATGGATGTTTCTGTTATATACTCAATGTCTGACACAGACACCCATCTTAGCTTTTCACCAGTAAGGTAATTTCTAGCAATTAGTTCAGCAAGCTTATTAAGCTTAATTTTTTACAAGGATGACATTTTTGCTTTTCAGCATGCTGCTTCATGTTGGGTTTTCCTATTCTTAGTTTATTGTAGCTTACTCACATTTTGCTCCAAAGCTATAATCCTGTATGTGATATGAATATTTTTGCTTTAAAATGAACTCTCTAGAAGTATCACCTTGAATTTTTATAGAGTGCCATTGCACCCAAGTAATAAAAACACAGCACTGCTAACAAATCATCTCTAATTTGCATGTCTAAAATATTTTAATTCATATATGCTAAAGTATTATTTCTACCAAGGGATTCCCACTGTGTTTGGTAAATGAAAAAAAAAAACCCATTAAATATTTAAATACAGGATAAGAGAGGCTGAGAACTCTTTTCAGAGCTATTATACTAAAATTACTGAAGGGTCTCTGTGGGTGCACATGCACCCCCAGGGTTCTGTGCACACACAGCTTTGTACACACAGGTCAGGGAGATGTGAGACTCAATGGAAAAAGGCAGATGCTTCCAGCAGAGAGCACCATGCCTGGTCCTTTGGGCTGGCCACATGAATGGCATGAAATCCTGCAAGAGTTGAAAGCATTTACTTTTTTCCTCACTGGGTCAGGTTGGTGTTTTGGGTTTTTTTTACTTTCTCTGCATGTTTTATACATTTGTAATCCTCATATAATGATTTCTCTCTCTTTCTCCAGGGGTAAAGTGAAGGCTGTGAGTTTCCTCTTACCAACAGAAATGCCATCACTTGCTGAAAAGCGAGGATCTCTCAAAAGCCTACAAAATCAGAGCACGAAACATCTGATGACCATCACTGAAAAGGATATGTGAGCTGGTGAATTTTTAAAGGCCCATTGATTCCTGAGATCAGTTGGCCTTAAATGATAGCTGAGTGTCAGGTTCCTCTCCTGCAAAACGTTCTGGCAGGATGCCCACAGAGCATCACCCAGCTGCGGTTTGGGTCACTGGCCTGGCGTTCAGCATGGAAATGGAACCACAACAAAGCACTGGGATGGAGCCTCACAAAGCAAAGGTGCCTCCACAAAGTGCTCCTGTGCAATGTGTTCAAGGACCCCTCACCTCAGGACTGATGAGAACAGGGTGCTGAAGCTGGGTTTGGTGTGTTTGTCACAAAAAGCAGAAACGGTGTCACCACTTGTGTTTGCTGATTCCCTTGACAGAAAGGTGTCTGGTGCAAATGACAGAATAAGAACTATCAAAGAGCCTGGGAGGTTTTCTCTGTAGGTAAAACTTTCAGGCTTCACTAATATAGCAAAGTTAAGGAGATATTAGAGAGTCAGTTAATGTTGCCCTGAACTTCTGCAAAGCTTGGCAATGAGTTTATGTCCTTTTGGGATTCACTTCTAACAGAGCACAGGGCAGAGTCAGTACCTATTGGTATGAAAATGTGACCACAGATCTGCTTCTTGCATGGTGTGCTCATCCACCTGGAGACTAAAGGCTGGACACCAAGTCAAAATAGGAAGAACTGTGAATATCAGAATTTTTTAGGAATGGCTTCTCAGCACAACTCAGACCAAAAATCATTAGCAGAAATTCAGCAAGCAAGTACAACATAACTGTGAGATAGAACTACAGACAGCTTGCAAAAAATGAGCAGTGCTTGTTAGTCTAATCATATAAGTGAAGATAACATTCCATGTGTTTATTTTGATTACAGCTATTTATGGAATCAAAATACTGCATACTGCTATTTCTTTCTGTACAGGAAGCACTGGTGATTGAATATTGTATAAAGAATACATGAATAGTAGATGTTTGTACAGATAACTTTAAGGAAGATTTTAATCACATTGTGTGTGCTCTTAAAGTCTTGAGTTTTCTAAGGTGGAAGCAGAGACTTAGTAGAAAAAAAGCCCCTCTGGAATCTCCATGATGTTGTCTACTTCTATGAAATTGTGTGTTTCCTTTTTCACTTGGAATTTCACCATAGTTTTTTATATTCAAGTGCGTCTTTAATATATTCTCACCGTTGAAGTAATAATTTCAATTTCACCGCTATTTTATTTGTGTATTTTTATGTTCAGCTTGGATCCATACAGAGTTGCATTGTAATGTCAGAAGTAATGAATTAATGCAAACGAGGTTCCAGTTTGGAAAGTTTACTAAACAGCCCATTTTAGAAGGCTTTACAGGGAAGGTTTTATAAATGTTTTAAGGAAAGCATCATTTGTGGGAATTAAACACTGCATATGTGTTCAATTAAGCACCTAAGTCCAGTTGTTTTCCCTCAGGAAAGTAACAAAAGTCTTAGAAAAATCTGGCCCCTGGACCTTTAAGGTACCTAAACTTTTACAGTTAGGGTTTTAACACCAGATTTAATGGGATTTGGGAATCCATATGCTTTAGAAAGCTTTCAGAAGTCTCAACTTTTAATTTTTCTAAGCCTCAGTTTCCATGAAGCAGCGATGGGAATTTCTTTCTCCCACCCTTTTTGTGTCAATTCACTGTAGATATGTGACTGACACACAGACTGAGCACTTTTGTAGGCCTAGAGGAAAAGGAGAATAGAAAAGGTGGAAGGGAAAAGAGGGCCAGGAATCAAAGGAATCATTGACAAATGGCAGTTGGTATAATAATGAAAGGATTTATTTTTTAATTATGTTTTTGCAGTCTTTAGAAGTGCCTACAGATTTAAGAACACATGATGATGCACAGGCACACTAATTTTTAGAAGCAGTTGTGCAGATTTGACCCAGCTCTGCACCTCCAGGAGAACCAGATTGTAGCAGATGCCACAGAGAAACCACTGAGCACACCATTTTACCACAGGACAGCATGAAGTAACTTACCATGGAGCACTTACTGGCAATTAAAGCATTCCAACATTAAACACCCATAGATTGTTCAGAGCAAGAAGGGCAGGTTTGAGCAAAGCAAGTGTTCAATGGATCTCTTCTGGAGGAAGCTAAGCCAGAGCATGTGCTTGTGAGGTGCTCCAAAAGTGTTCATTGCATGGGACCACACCTGGGAAACCCCTGGAAAACCTCTTTAGTGGAGAACAGCACCAATGGTTTCACTCTCTGCATCCTCCTCTGCTGGTCTAATTGCAGTAATTGTTCCTGTAGACTGAGCTGCCCAGCTCCTGTCTCAGAGATTTGGCAAAAAAACTCTAACCAGGTGAAATTTCATCTGGCTATACTGTAAAGAGGAGGAGATGCCTTTCATCAGTCTTTGCTCTCTGTCTGGTGTTTAAAGAGCCTTGCTCCTGCTGCAGACACAGAGGTGGAAATGTGATGCTCCAGACTGTCAGAGAGGAGTAACTTTATCACCTTCTCCAGTGAGTTCCTGCCCCAAGTTCACATTGGTCTCATGCCTGCATCCTTAGTCGATGAATCCACAGCCAAAGGTAATAAATCAGTGTGCAGGGCACATCTTCTGTCAAAGTCACCCACCTAGTCCAAGCTCCATTTATAGGAGTGAGAGCACAATTTGTGATGCACCAAATTGTCTACAACCTTTATACCCATTGTATTTTTGCTCCTCTCTCTGAAATCCCTGACAAATGAGCTTCAATTTTTCTCTCCCATTTCTGATCAGGCATAATCTAAGAATATATCACCATGGAAGTATTTCAGGTGAGCAGCCTCTGATACCAGGTAATGTTCATCTCTAATGCTGTTGTTTTCAATGATGCTAGCAACATTAATTCCAGACTGACAGTCTCCTTCTGCAGTCCAGAATCTTTGTTGTTTTGGTTTTTTTTTTTTTTTGGTCTAGCTGGGGTGAAAAAATGAGAAATAAACTTGAAACTTATTTGAAGGTCTCAAATAGGTTGTAGGCCTTGAACAGTCCTTCAGTGTTGTGATGAATCTGATGCTTTGTAACTCCACCATTTCCATGTCCTTCTATGCACAGTATGTATGGCTGGTTCAGAGATCACAGGTGCTCTTTTCTACTGTTGGCTGCTATCAAGTACACATTATTCTCTCTTCAGGATGCAAACATACAGGTTGTTTTAGAACTATTCTGCACTTCTACTTTATAATGCCTTGACCCAACCAAAGATAAGTCAAGAAATTAAGCTGTTATTGCAGTTAAAACATAGGAGGAATGCTGCTAACCTTACATGGGGAAGTTGTTGGCTGTGCTGGAGACAAGACAGATGGTCACTTCAGGGAATGTTTCTTTTATGGCAAGTGCTCATTTGAGTAGGAATATTTCTAGCTGGATGAGTCACCTCTTTCTCGATTGCTGCACCAGATACCAACACATGATTTTTACACAAGGATATTCAGAGATGTGGCACAGGCTGAAAATGCATCTTCAAAGCATCCTGCAAGGGTTTCTTTCTCTACTGAAAATATTATATGGCCCATGTAGATGGATTGAAAAAATTTCCTCCACTGTTTTATTTTTACTGAAAACTGTGATGAAAGGTCTTTTTTCTTTCTTGTTTTTTTTTACAAAATCATGTGGTACTCATATACAAAATCAGTCCCATAACAGCAAAATGCACAAAATCATAATAAAATTTCTCTGTTTAATGTAAAAGTAAGAAACTTAGAGTAAAGTGCAAAAATTAGAGCGAACATTTCTATTCTGTGGCTCTTCAGCAGCAGGTTTGACTCTTCCCTGGTTTGGAGGACGAGGACCATCATCTGCATGCTGGTTGCCATGGAGACTCCCATCGCTTTTGGAATCACAAGTTTTGCCTGAAAGGAAACACTCCTGCACTGTGAGTTTTTAAGGACCAGAGAGGTTTCTGTTTGTCAGCACACCACATACTAGATTAACCACCACATCTAGGCAGGTGGGAGGGAAGGCAGTAAAATATTTTCTAGTAATTAGCGACAACATATTTAGTCTGTTTAAAATCCACAAAGAACATAAATAGAACTACAAGACTTGCTGCATTAGATTAGGTTGTTATGGCATCAAATCTGTTATCTCAGTATCAGCTACTTCAAAGGAGAATGAACTTTGGTCACAGAACATGAGCATGGCAATAAATCCTTCTGATTCCTGCAGCAGGCAGGACTGAGGTCTCTCTTGAGTTGGTAAGGCTCCCCCATAACTACATGTTTCCTAGGAAAAGCTGTGTACATGGACAGTTCGTGGGTCTGTCCCTGTGAAGAGCTGTCTAATGTTTATCCACTCTATTTGCACTCCCAGAAGGGCTCTGGGGCTTGGCAGCTCTGTCAGCTTCTCTCTCACTAGTGCTAACCAACACCTGGGATTGCTCCAAAGGTGAAACTTGTCTGGTCCTAAAGATCGTGCAGAAGGGTAATGTGTATATGTTAGCATGAATTTCTGGCTTGAAAAAACTATGGTTATATAGAAGATGAATATGAAATACTTGCAAGATTAAGCCTCAGTTACTTCCTAGTTCTGTGGTCTTTGTGAGATGGTAACTAAATCAGTACCTGTTAAATCTCCAGCTTTCATCTGATTCCTTCTTTTGAGGCTGTTTTGTGCATCTGTGGGGCCATCAACATACTTCATTGCAATAGTTGGGGTCTGGTCCTTCTTTTGCTGAGTCTGAGTAGCTGAAAGAAGAATACAAAAGGATATTTAATTGGATTGTATTATTGTTCATTTGTTAAAGGAGGAAAATATGTGTTGAGTTGACTCTACCTGGCTGATGAGAACTTGGTATAGTTTCAGTCTTGCCTTCTGGAAAGGACTGAACAGATTCATGGCCAGAATCTAAATCTTTCATTGGTCTTCCCATAATCTCATTCTCAGTTGCAGATTTATTTCTAATGAGGAAGTATGTGTGCATTTTCCCTTTGCCTTTTACTTCTATTTCTCCTCTTTCAGTAATCTCAAAATTCTTGTATTTCAGGCACCTAAAGTATCAGAAGCAAAATGACACATGAAAATTCAAGACAAGTAAAAATGACACTGATGTTTTCAAAGAGCTGAGTGATCAAATCACAACAGTCTGGGGAAAAGAGTCTCAATTTGTGAACAACTGAGGATTTGTTTCAACTGTTTATTCAAACCTGCTGTGCTTTCATAGCATTACACATACAGCCTGATCAAAAATTAATGGATTACATAGTCAAATACTGCAGTAGGCTGGAGGGTTCTTATTTACCAGTAAATAGAAATGAACTGAGGCAGCCAATATCAGCTAGAAAGAATTATCCCCAGTCATTCCATCAGATAAGGCAATCAGGTCTGTCAAGCATGATTGACTCATTTATTTTACATCCAGACTTGCTATTCCCAATTGCCTTTTTCATGTATCCAGAAATGGCCATTTGATTTTCTCTGGGCTGACATGAGGCTGATCAGCCTGCAGTTTCACCATGCCCCCTTGCCATTTTTCCATACAGCTGTAGATTTCTTCAGCTGCTATGGTGCTGACAGCCATGGCCTGCCAGAGCTCACAGCCAGCGGATCTCAGTGCCACCACCCAGCTCTCATTACCTCAGATCCCTTCTGCTCCTGTGCATTTCTGTAGATTGAGATCTCTCAAAAGACCCCTGCTCTGATCCTTTTCCAGTACTCATAGTTCACCTATTCCTTGAACCCTCACTCTTGGTGCAGAGACATCGAAGATCTCTTCAGTGAAGACAAAAGCAGGGAGGCCTTGAGTAACTCAGCCTTTCTTCAGGGCACGGTCACTAAATCACCTGCCACAGCAGGTCCATGTTTCTATTTATATTCTAACATTGCAGAGCTCCTCTGACTGCCTTTGAACTTTGTTTCCCATTTCAATGCCAGCTGAGTTCTCATTTTCCCAACATCATTCCTGTGTGCCCAGACAATGTCGTTGTACTCCTTCCTTTGTAGCTTGTCTTTGCTTCCACTCTTGCATACAGATTTTATGCATACATAAAGTTCTTGGAGATGTAGTATTAATTTTTTACAAACATGAGTTTCTGGAAAGTAAATTACAGCATGAAGAGGATAGCTGTTTATGCAGTTAATCCTCAGTAAGTGTAAATGAAACTGTTTCACTACAAATTATGGTGCTCAATCAGAGAGATTTTAAGCCTTTTGTTATTTAATGTTCTAGATGTTCTTTCTTTCTAGCACCTACATCAACTTATCAGTATTTTCAAATAAGTTATCACTATTTTTTTTAATGTCTTGCTCTCTAGCATGGAGATTCTCAAACCTCTGCTTCTATATGTAAGTACATTTGGAATAATTAGGGAAAAAAATCAGACTCTTTACAAGCAGTGACTTCCCTTTACGAGCTGCTTAAATGAGTGACCAAGCACCATCTACACTGAAAGGGGCAGTGCCAAGGCAGTGGATTTGGGCATGGATTTGAGCAGGTGAGGTTTCCCTCAGGGTTACTCACTGGTAGGCACTGGAGCTCAGGTGGATTTTGCTGGGGACGCCGTGGCTCTCCATGCGGGAGGCGATATTCACCGTGTCTCCAAACAAGCAGTAACGAGGCATCTTTTCTCCAACAACCCCCGCCAGGACAGGACCTGTATGGATCCCAACTCGAATCTTTACAAAGATAAAACACCCCCCAAAAATGTCACTTGTTATTTAACATCTTTCTTAATGCTATGCAGCCACCGAAAAGTTCATCTCAACACGACACTGGGCGCCAGTATGATATCAAATATCCACAGGGAGAGGCTCCTCATGGAAGTGTGCCCTCGTGGGCCTTGCCCCAAGCCAAAGAGGAGTCAGAAGCAGCTCTTTGAGCTGCTGCTGCAATACATTAACCAGAAGCTCAGCACAAGAAGCAGACAGACACACATGCACCTTTGCGTTGACTTACTTGGATAGGATCTCCAGAAACTGGGTTCTGTACTCCTTTGGCTGCCATTATCATGCCCAAGGCAAAATTAGCAACTCTCTCTGCGTGAGTGGGCACAGGCACAGGGACCCCCCCCACCACCATGTAGGCATCTCCAATCGTCTCCACCTTTAATTGAGAGGGACAACACATGAGCATGCCAGGTGCATCTCACTCAGGTTACTGTTTTGCTCTTCAGGGCTCTTCTCATCTGCACCAACCGCCCCTTTCTCTTAAAAGATGCTTCCAATCACTGAAAAGCTTTAGTACATGTGAGTTTCCTTGAGATGGAGATCCTCTCCTTCACTCCACACTAAAAATTCCATCACATTCTATCCCTGCTCACTTGACCCACTTTAGACATCAGTGTGAGAGACCCTGAGGAGAAAGGGCTGCTGTGCAAGTGCCAGGCTGATTGCCTTCCCCTTACCCTGGGTATATGCAAAGAGCTGGCCTGAGGCACAGCCTCCTGAGCCAAAGGTCACCTGATAGATGAGTGCTGTTAATTAGCTCTAATTCACAAATACTGCTAAAATTGTATTTCTTGTTTGAGAGAGGTTTATTTTTAAAAAGTCACAATACAGCAAGGGAGCCCATTCAGTGTTGATTATGATTAAGAGGTTCACACAAAATTAAGGAACCTCCAGTGTCAAGGATCTCACAGAACAGAGTGTGAGCTGAACAGTTTGGGAGCATCCTTTCCCACAACCAGCTATTTTCCCACAACAGCTGCAGCCTTCAAGACAAATGCTGAAGGGTTTGTCCTCCTTCAGGCATCCAGTCTCCTTGAAATACATGCTAAAGTACCTGAGAAATACTTTGGATTTTGTTCCTGTAACAGAAATTTTGCTAGGAATAGAACAGACCAGTTTGAAAAAGAGGATTCTTAAATGTTCCACTGTAAAAGCCTGTTACATGGTAATGAAGTTTTCTAAACTGCTTTTATGAGGTTTCACTGGCCCATTTATCGTCAGTAAAAAAGAGATCTTTTAGATTAGACTAACTGGCTTTCTTAAAAAATAACACCAATCGGAGAGTGGAAACATAATTTAATATTTGGGTTTGTTCATTATCACGATGACTTAAAGCAGTCCCTCACTTCAATCTCAAAGAATGTGTTCCTGTCCATGCCTTCTATCAGACAGCCAAAACCACAGTGATGCCAGTAATTTTCTGTAACAAATTAAAAACAACTGTAAAAAGCTACTAATGCAAATAGATACCCTAATTATTTTTCAGCCATGGTAGAAGATTTAATTTAACAAGACTTATTCATAACTTCACATGTTTATAGGCTTGGGCCAAGTTTCTTTGATCAATGTCACCATTTCATTGCTTTCCCAATTCCCTGCCATAGTAACCTCATCCTTGCTCTCTGTACCCCAGTAACTTCCTTCAATATTAATAGGAGTTATATACAGGCTTCAAAAGGAAATTATTATAGTGACAGATCATTTACTTATGATGGATGATTTAGATAGAATATGATGCTAATTCATCCTGGAATCTGTGGGCCATGTCCTGGATTCTTCAATTATTGAATACAGATTCCTTGCCAAGGAAGAACTGCTTCTGATTTCCCAGTACAATTTATTGTGGGATGAACTGCAAGCCTTGCCTGAGCAAAGAATAAATGAGATTTGGATTTCACCCTTTACTATTTCTGCCTTACTAAATATTTAATGAGCTGAGGACAGACAGAAACTTAGGAACTGTTCTTCAGCACATCAAATCTGGTACCTCTGGAAGTGTTGATAACACTATTATTGCAGGCCAGCCAGGGCTCTCATCTTTCCAGCACAGTTTGGAGACCACATCTACAGTCTAGGTCTAATTGATGCTCTGTGGGGGTTAGCAGGAGAGGATACCATTGCTGAAGATCTCCATGAAGCAGAAGTCTACCCATTGTCTGGGTACTGTCTATAATGCTATTTCCCACCAAAAGAGACGATGACAAAGTCACCTATTTAGAAGAGGTTCAAATAAAAGAACTAGGCAAATTATTCATGTTGGAATGGCATTTGAGAAAGGAGGGAGAGAGAGGTATATGAAAGAAGAGCCATTCTGGCATTAGCATTGTGGAAAGAGATTTTAGCCTATGATAGAAATTGCATTCCTAAGAGATTTTGGCCTATGATAGAAATTACATTCCTGTCCAGTAATGTCCACTTCTTCTTGTGTTTCAGTTTGTGTGCCCACTACAAATAAGTAATATTTTATGGTTTAAGGAACAATCATGCTGTGGTGAAGAGGATTTAAGTATATTTAAAAACAAAACCCCAAACAAACGAACAACAAAAAAAATCAGCAAAACTTTCTGCAGCCTTTTTTGATCAGTACCTACCTTGTACACATCATGCACTGTGGTCAGTCTGTCAAACCTCAGGTACATTGAATTTAACATGAGAACTATCTGAATAGGCTCACACTGGGCACAAATGTTGGTAAAGGTCACCACATCACTGAACAATATAGTGCACTCCTTGAACTCTCCTGTGGGCACAAAGAGCAGTGGTATTTGTATTGGCTGCACAATCACAGGATCTGTTTGAGACTTGCTTGAAAAGATAATTCTATGGCCTCTCAGTTGTAATAATCATACAGGGGAGCTGAGATGAAGGAGAGGTGTCAGAGTAAGAATGTATCAATACAGTAATAATTGCACATCTCAAACAGCCTAAACATGTGAATACACCATATACAGGAAGCAACTCGTTATCCCTAACTTCATATATGTGCTTACTAAAGGGAATTTAAGCATATTATTGCTACCCTTAATAACAATGGGAATCATTATGATTCTACATTTATAAATAGCATAAAGATACTAAGAGAATTTTCTAGCAAAGACCTCTTTCTTTACTCCCTTCACTTCTGAGCCCTCATCTTCCTGTACACCCATGTTAAAACCAAAATCTCAGATTACTGCTGAAACACTGAATTTTGTTCACTGAATGGGCAGCACTACCACCTTTCACCACTTAGAAACAATTTTGGCAAAGACCTTCCAAAGCTTTCTTTGAAAGAATAGCCCAATTTTTATTATCAGTGAAATTAAGGGTCTATGATCATCCTCCTACCCATGGATGTCACCAAGTAGAGAATGGACTCCAGGGCAGAGGCAAAGGGGCTCTGCCAGCACCCCAGTCTCTCTATCCCCAACCCCACTGCACAAACCACACATCCCAAATGCACCCTGTTCATTCACCTGCCTCAACTCTCTTCCCCTCTTTCAGCTGGTTAGCCACGTGCTGGGGCAGCATGGCATAGAGCAGAGCTTCAGTCTTCTTCTTCTCCTCCTCCAGGTGCTTTGACAGGATCCTCAGCTCCTCCTTCTTCCTCTCCAGCTGGCTGGAGAGCTCCATCTCTGCCAGTCGCTGCTGGTTGAGGAGGATCAGGTCCCGGGTGACGTCGTGGGGCGCGATGTCCGCGATGTGCATCTGCCGCTCCTCCAGCTCGTGCAGAGAGCGCAGCAGGGGCGAGCACAGGTACAGCATGCACTGCAGGGGCTCCATCCACATCATCTGCCCTGGGGGAGCCAGCATTGGCAAGGCTTTTCAGCAGGGTGGCCTTTCACAGGGTGCTCTGCATTACTGGTGTTAGCGCTAGGGGATGAGTTCTAAGCTCAGGGGGTTTCTGTGACCAGCAGGGTCTGGATGACCACAGGAATTTATTTCCTAGGAATTCGAGGTGAACTTGTTCAGAGGAGCCACACTGGGCAAACAACAAAATTTTGGAACTGAGGAAGCAGTCACTGCCTCATTGCAGGTACTGAGGAGAGCCCATCTAGGACTGAAGTCCCTCCTCCTCATGAGGAACCCCAGCGCTCACAACATCTCCCTTCTCCTTTCTGCTCCTCTCCATATTTTCCCCTCCTCTCCTCCTAGTTCTCAGGCTGTTCCCAAAGCCAGTCAGTCAGAATCATGCACAGGGGAACTGAGACTCACAGTGATTAAGCAAAACATTTGAAGTTTAATTTCACAGTGCATAGTTTGTGTCCCAGTAAAGTCAATGGCACTTTCCTCCCTGGAAATTGGAGCTTTCAGTTACTCACATAATCTAAATAAGCAGTAACAAAAATGCCTGAAAGGTAAAAGGGATTTTTGTTTTTGGTGGGGATTCTAGTTTTTTGGGGTTTGGTTGAGGTATGATGATGATGACATTATTATTATTGTTGTTGTTGTTGTTGTTGTCATTGGTTTCTAAACAGCAATCTAGGAATTCCTATTTCTTTCTTTCTCCCTCACATCATCCCCAGGGCTACTGGATGAACAGCTTTAAAACTAAGAGGATTGAAACATCAGAAATACATGTGAACTAACCCCTAGAGCATAAGAGAAAGTATAATTGTACTCATGGCTGGTCAAAGTTCCTTGTTTTGGTAGCATTACTTTTTTCAAGGTTGTCCCTAAACCCTTAAGTTTTTTCTGAATCTCAGGAAAACAAGATTTTACATTACATAAAGGTGAAAGGAGACAAGAGAAAATTAGGTCACATTACATAGCTCATAAAAAAACCCTGAAGTTACAGAATAATTAAACCATGCCATTATAGTTAAATACACCAAGCAGAGGATCATCCCATATTCAGTCCTCTCAGTAAAAATAAAGCAAATACAATATCTTTTTTGTTGAGATAATTTTAACTGGTAAACTGTTTTACGTGGCTTTGGGGGAGTGTGTGAAGACAGAACCTGAAAATGTGCTACAAAAAATAAAAGCACAGAGAACTAATCTATTTTTAATCACATTGGAAACCCAGCCAGTAGCAAATAATTCCCCTCAAAGGCATAAATTAAGAACAAGCCATGTATCCACATGTGGGTTTTGCAGCATCAGAAATTCACCATATTTCAAGGCCTTTCAAACACGAGCAGAGCTGTTGCTCCTGGCTGAAAGCCTTCAAAATCTGGTGAGGTGATAGCAGAATTTGTGTACAAGCATCTACTGCTCCTCTAAACAGAACCATCTAATCTCCTCACTGGCCAAAGGCTATTTATAGGAGTGGAGTGAGGTCAGGAGTGCACCTCAGCCTGATTCCTGATTTAATATCAGCACTTAGGCTATTGCAAACACTGAAGTACCTCTCAGCTCTAGCATTGGCCGCTCTTTCCATGACTCAGGCATCATCTCTCTTCTAGTCTGGAACACAAATTGGCTGTTGATGAATTTCTGAATGCTGGAGATGGTGAAGGGCACTTCTGGGTGAATGATCCTGAAATACTGATCCAAGCAGATGCCCATGGTCTGAAGGCCAGGTACAATCTTTTGAATGCTCACCCCAGCTTGCTTCACTTTGAGCTTAAAAAGAAAATATGGACCAATGTTACAATTCGTGTCCCTTTGGGTTCAGACCAAGCAACTGTTCATAACATTTCTACACACTTAGCCTTTCTAGAGCACATGGCTTATTTCTGAGTAAAGTTTCTACCTTGTCACTGTAGTGCTACACAGCCCTGAATGCATGCCCTTCATAGCAAGACAAAGCCCAAGAAAGGAATGCTGTTATTAAAATGTTCCTTCCTGTCAATTGTGAAAAACCCCCAAAACTACTTTCTATTATCCCTGCTTGCATTTGTGTAGGCCTCACAAACAGCCTTACAGGAGAAAATTTGAGAATTTTGCAGGAGAAAATTTGAGATACTTAGAGTGTCTTGTATTCCAAAATGAAAATAACTGTGGCATAAAATGCCTTGGGAAATATTAATTTTCTAATAGATGCCATGGGTTACTTTCTCTTAAGGAAGTGCAAAGGTTTAGTAATTTTCCCTTATTTGCTGACCATACATGAGCTCTTAAATTCTGCAGAAATGCTCTTCTCTGCTTGTCATCAGTTATTGAAGCTCTGACCTGGCTACCAGGAATGGGTGTATGACTTTTCTTCTTTGCACACTAGTAATTTTATTAAATTATGCATACTGGCCTTCTTTTTAGGCCAGTAAAAGAAAGGTTTAGGTTTAAGGTTTTAGGTTTAAGGTTAAAGGTTTAAGACTCTGTATTTTGGCTGGTGTGGGCAGTGGCATGGAGCAGATTATATGTTCTGGTATCTGGATCAGCACAATGCCAAAACATGTTCCTTGAGGGGAATGTATTCAGTGTTCTTCTGCTGTCCCATCCTCAGCTTCTCCTTTCCTTCCTCCTGCCTAAGCCAATATTCTCTCCACAGGGCTCAGAGCAGGAGGACCTGTACCTTGGTGGGAACCCAGGTGAGCAGTCAGAGGACAGCCCTGCCAAGGGGCTGCAGAGGGTGTGAGCACAGCAGAGGAGACTCAATGGTGCCCCAGAAGGCACAGAGATTTTGGGGTCCCTGAGGGGCTGCCTGATGCAGTAGGTGGCTGGGCTTTCCCAGCAGAAGCAGGTAGGAGCAGACTCAGGCAGCACATGGAGCTGCCAGCAAAGCCCTCCCAGCCTTGGGACAGATCAGCAACTGGGAGGAGAGCAGGAAACTGTAAATGCAAAGTCAGTTTAAAGGATGGGACATGGCTCTGATATATGCAGGGACAGGAGGGTGACCAGAAACCTCAAAAAATTCTGCTCACTATTTGGTAACAGATAGACTGCTGCAATAAACCTTGCTGGCATATCTGCAGGTGTTTCAGTCATGGAAACTCACTGAATTCAAAGGAGATTCCTATCTGCAGTGATAGAGAGCATGTTTCTATACAGAGTATTTCTGCAAGTCCTGTGAGTGAGTGTACCCTGCACACAGAGCACATGCAGCAGGGAACTGTAGCACAGTCTAAACAAAGGGAAATTACTCTGAGGTTTATGCAAACTAAGGGCCCTGACCACATGCTTGTCCTACCTCTTTGTCAAAAACCATATGAAAAGGAAGTCCATTGCAAAATGTTTTTGTGTCAATCCAGAGGCTCTTGGGATAAACAGGATCAAATCCTCTCAGGAGCTTACCTGTGGCGAGATAAATGTGTCATTTTTAAATCAGGCTGCACTTCATAAAACCAATCAGCATGACTTTATCATTCAGTGAGACAGGACCCTATATCACAGTGAGTGAAGACAAAGCAAACAGTGTGTGGGCCCAGAAATGTGCCCCCATCTGTGCTAAATGCTCTGCAGTGTAATCCACAGCTGATTAGCAACGAATCTGAGCTGGCTGACTGTTTAAAACTCAAGCACACAAAAAACACAGAGCACTAGATGCAAGAAATTATGTTGAAAAAAATAAGAATAGATGAACAACTGTAGATGTTACTTCTCTATGAATCTGCAGATGCCATAGCAATATAACACAGGTACATCCCACAAAATCGTGCACAGAAGGGGATTCAATACACTTTGCCAGCTACTAAGGAACACTAAGAGTAAAAAACCAGTGTGATCTGGGTTTTAGTCTCCTGTACAATAAACCGTATGTACAATGTCCATAGCACAGAAACAGAATTACTGTTTAGTTTCTATTTTACTTACCCTGAGATTTTTTACAAAATGGTCACAAATCTACAGAGTAGTTTGTGCTTATTAGCAGATATTCTTGTAAAAGGAATACAATGGGTAAAATATCAAAACAGTTCATCTTTTGAGTGAAGCACCCAAAACCTTTGATCTTCGTGGTGTAAACTTGGATTCCCAGCAACCCACTAGAATCAAAAAGATGATTACTTCCAGTGATCTCTTTCCCCCTGAAGGTGGCTATGACAGTTACTCCAGTAAGTTCTGCTGAGAACAAATGTTCAAGTCACTCAGGAAATTGGTGCAAAACATTGCAAACTTAGAACCTAGCTTTTAGACCTCTTATTGCTTCAGGGGAAATCAGTGTGGGTTTTTAATTTATCACAGTCTGGCTCTTGATAACTCACACTTATAGCTAAAGAATTATATGTATTTTTATTAATAATGCTAGTCTAAAACTTTATTTTTAACATATATTAATTTCTTACTTAGTATATCTGCCCTTGTAATGCATGTGACACTGAACCAGGTGATACCAGGTTCAATTTTTCACTCGTCCCAGAATGCAGACATCTTGGCAATGCTGAGCTAGATTCTCATTCCTTTTGGGAAATCAAAAGATCCTAACTGAAAAATTCTTTCCATTTTATAAACATATATAAACATCTAATACATAGAGGCAAAAACAGAGATTTGAAGATTAGCAGTAGACTTTTAGTAGTGGAGGATGTAATTTGGCTCTCAAAATTTACTACAGTTGATAATTTTGGAAAGGAGTAGTATCTACCAAGTTAAAAAACATACTTTTAAATTCAGCATCTTAAACCAAGTGACATGAGAATGAAGAATAAAATTCCCCACACAATGGCATTTTATAGAAGAACACTTTTCAGATGAAAGCCCTGTTTAAGAGACAAAAGTGACAGGTCATATTCCACTTAAGTATCTGTCATTACTAAGCATGCTTATTATCTGCAATTTTTCTTTGATCATCAACGTCAAACTGAAAGAAACTTAACCAGAAACATTTTGAAAAGTTGCAGAGGAAATATAAATGGTAAAATGGATGGGTGGGTGGGGACAGGGAGGCTTACTGACTTTGTAGCTGAAGAGACTCAGAAATAATGATGAGCTCCTTCTGAATGAGCTCTCACCTTTTCCTAATGTGATTATTCCTCTCAATGTTTTCCAGTGACTTTTCTTAACAGGACAAACAGAGTTTCCTCTGTCTCCATTTGCATTCTTGGCTTTTTCAAGGTCCTGTTGAAATAAATCCAAAGGGAAATTCAAGGGTGTTTTTATTTTAAATATATTTTAGTAATATGGTGATAATGAATATTAAAATACCTCTTTATTCAGTTGGTTCTCAATTTGTTTTTCAGAGTCAACAAGACATTGAGCTGAGGAAGAAAATTCATTTCTTTCCTTGCACGGAAATAGAGGGTTTTGAGTGACAAGAAAAACAATATGTTCTTTTTTCCCAGTTCTTTCTTCTTCTTCTGTTTGATTGACTATTTTCATTGAAATCTCAATGTTAAAAAAATCCAGGGCTGCTGCACCGATGATTCCTGAAGGGGAAACAAAAGACAAGGTACTGCCAAGAACAAAACCTTTTCAATTCCCCTTTTAGAGGGCCCCCAGTGGAATTTCACTGTTTCAGAAATCACTTTCCCAAAGAACTCTGGAAGAAGAAAGCAACGTTGTGTCATCCTTGCTGCAGCTGCCATGATGAGAATATGCTCATAGGAGGTCAGCTTCAAAGTTGCTGCTGCTTTTGCCTTGTTTGAGGACAAATGCTGATTTTCACCAGGAGCAGCTCAGCAGGACAGCTGAAGAATGTGTTCAAGTAGCCATAGAGCAAAAATATGAATTCCCATCAACCCAAAAAGTGCAGGGAGTCTAAAGACATTCTGCTATGCAATCTATTTCAGTCATTGAAGAATATTGTATTTTGAAAGGAAGGAAATATCTTTCATGCAGATGCACAATCAGTTCTCTCATTTCTGGTCAGGTATTAGGCAAAATACTGGACATCAAAATGACATCAAAAGCTCTGTCTGCAATTCCAAATAATTCTGTGCTTTCAATATCAAATAAGTTTTGACAACGGGGTAAGTTTTGATGAACTTATAATTCACCACCATTTATGAAAGGAAGGAATATGGTCATCTCTTACAGACCTATAGCTCTCCAATGCTTGCACAAGCACAGCTCTGGAGATGCTGGTAAATGCTGGTAAAAGATTCAGTTTGGAGCAGGGTTCAGTTGGAGTTTCACAGATTGGATGTACTACAGGGTGGATGAATGTCTTCAACTCAACTGGAATTTCTACTTCACGGGAATTTAAAAAGCACGGGTCACTGAGAATTAATAAACAGACACAATACACACCCTGGAAGAAGAATTCAAGTTCATGGTGTGTATTGTGTCTGTTTATTAATTGATGGACACTTATGGCCTGGGTTGTCATACCCAAAATTTCATCAAATTTTGATGAAAGTTACTGGGAGCTAGGAGGGATCAGGCAGTAGGGAAATAATGAGTTCAGAGTCTGGACACTGAACTCTACCAGGCTTCAACTCCATGGCCAGGCCTCATTTGAAAAAAGATACTGAACTCTGAGTGCACCTGCAAATATACAATTACCCTGTATGTATATTACATTGATCTGTACTCTACATTAAGTCTCATTACCTGGCACAATATGGCACAGACCTCTTCTGTCTGAATAGTAATGTAAATGCATTGACCCATCTTCATTCTTTTCTACTCTAAAAGATGGTGCATTCATCTCCTGAGGAAAAAAAACAAAACCAAAACCTCAATATCTTTTTTCTGGAAAAGTCTACTTTTTCAAAAAGCAGACTGATGAATTCTACTTGTACAAAAGCATCTCATGCCTTAATAATATAAACTGTAATGTAAATAAGCTGAAAAACAGAAAATTAAATATTCTGACCTGTGAAGAAAATCTGCTATGCATTAGAGCCAATGTAGTAAATAATACCTAATGTTGAGGACTAGTCAAAACCAATCGTTTTTGGAAATTATCTGAACATCTGGAGTAATCTGTTTCAGAACATAGCAGAAGAGAACATGCTTTGGTGATTATTTATTCACACCTATGAGATGCCGTTCCTTGTGTTATGCACTCTGGCAGAGTCCATCCATACCTGCTCAGCAGTTACTATCAGACTTGCCTGGTAAGAAAGGGACAGGTAGCTGTGCAGTGCATCCAGGTTCTCTATGAACTCATAGAGATTTCCACCCAGTGTCCTCAGCATGTGGTCATAGCCTGAGCGCTTACAGAATTCAAAGAAATACTTTCCAAACTCCCTCAGAACAATGTCAGCAGGGACACCTGGCAAAATAAAGATACCTTAAGGAATAACAAAGGTTTGGAAGTTCTTGCAATGCTGTCAGGTGGATTAAGATTGAAGGCAGGAAATGTGCAACATAGGGAAGGCATTCCCAAGGGCACAGGAGACAAAAGCTGGGCTGCAGTCTCAGGCCTGACTCAGGCTGATCCATTTTTGAGGCATGCTAACACATACCTAATACTTTGCAGGCTTTGTCGACAAGCTGCATTGTGATCTCATCTTTGTAAACCTCAAAAGTCAAGAAAGAATCCTGGACTCCAGCCTGCAGCCTACAACAGAGAAGACAATATCCTTGTCTCAGCAGTGCTGTAAATACAACATGCTTGTGTGACCCAACTGGCATTTCTTAAGGACTCTTTGCTGTGAATGCACTCCTCAACCTCCCTCAACCGTTATATTGGAACACACTACTTCACCTAATGATGTAAGTTTAATATTAAAGTGCTTTAAATTAATTAAATTGCTTTAACATGGCTGAATGGTGGTATCCATCTCAGCATTTCTGCTATTTCACATTATGGTATTGCAGTAAACTCTTTCAAGGATTAGGACATCATACTGTGGAGTGCTAGAGCAAGTGGAGTCTTAGTTTGTCTACTGGTTTGTTGTTCAGTGTGGCCACAATATCAAGCTCTTGGGGCTTTCCAAACCTGCTGATTTTTTTTTATATTGGCTTCAATGGATCATAATATATCATGTATGGATTATATGGCATCTAAGTATCATTTTTGTATTTTGGGAATACCATATAGCTCACAAAAACAAGACAAAACCAGAGATGATAACAAGGCCAGATTGAATGGGACTTTGAGCAATCTGGTCTAGTGGAAGGTTCCCTGCTCATGGCAGGGGGATTGGAACCAGATGATCTATGATTCTATGATTTAGCTGCTTTTCTGAGTACTGGAATTAAACTGACTTTATATTAAGGATGACATCTTTTCAGTGTAATTACTTCTCAATATTGTTACTGTGAGTCAGCAAGTCTATTGCAAATTTGTCTATAAGACTAAATGTCATCTTTAATTATCTGATATGACAAATTAATTGCGACAAATTAGTATCAGAGGATGAAGTGTTACAAGGCAAGAAACTCTTGCTTTTGCCCTTTTAGTTACTCCTAATTATTACTTGAGATACACATCAGCTACCATTTACCAATAAGAAATTATATCCCCTGCTGCTGAATTCCTGAGCACCTTCTTTCAATGCACTACATTTATTGGGAACACATTACCTTAATTTTTCCCATGTTTCTTCACCATACTTTTCAACCACCAAAGACTTCAGGCACGTGTTTATAAATCCATACTGCAAAAGCAAATATATGAACATGGAAAAGATGTACTGTTTTTTCAAATGCTGCCCCAACACGCCTCCTCTTTGTATTTCAGATTCGTCTGCTAATTTTATATTGCAAGAGAAGAAGTAATAATGCTTGACGGCCTAAAGAGAAGGTAATAATGTTGGACAGCCATTATATCTCTCAGTAAACAGCGCAGCGTTTTCCTCAGCGTGTCACAAGCATTCAGCCCGGGAGAGCACGCACTCAGCGGTGTTTCGCAGGGAAGGGCCGAGACCGGGCCGCCCGGGGGTGCCCCTGCGGCTGCGGCCGGAGCTGGGAGCTGCGGCTCGGCACAGCATCCCGGCCCGGGCAAAGCAT
>NW_005054371.1:807071-807609 GCF_000277835.1 Geospiza fortis | reverse complement strand
ATCCGACGGCTTCGGACCCGGGAGTGGCTGCCAGAGGCCTGACAAGAAGCAGCGGGTGAAGCTCCCTGCATGTGGCTGCCATCACCCAGGCTGTGTCTGCAGCCCCCCTGCCTGTCTGAGAGGGAAGGACAGCAGCAGAGATAATAACAGGAACGCAGTGATTGGTGTTAGGTGCAATGAATTCATGGGGTTTGGTGCTTGGCAGAGTTATCTCATTTCCTAGGTTTATTTTTTAATAATTATTTGTAGAGTGAGATATTTGAATGGTTTGAGAGTCCTGAAGGAACAGAATGAAGAACTATTTGGGGAAAACCCCTCTCCCCTTGACAAAGATGAGCTTCTGTCCTCCATCAGCCAAGCTGGCAGAGGCAGTGGATGCTGAAGCCCTGTGCCACCACCTCACTGCTGCTGTTTGCTGCAGGGGCTGTGGGATGCTGCAGGGGACTGTGCATTGAGCGCATTGAGCCAGGGCTCTGTGCCTGTCTGGCAGGGAGGGTTTTGCTCTTGGTGTGGTGATTATAAGGCACCATCTTCATGG
>NW_005054371.1:806809-807012 GCF_000277835.1 Geospiza fortis | reverse complement strand
GGCCAAAGCCCTACACCAGGCTACAGAACTGCTGAATTTTTGGCAATCACAGCCCTCCTACCTGCTGTCTCTGCCCTCCCACAGCCTCCTCTAAACTCCCCACAGCCTTTCTATCCCACACCACCAGTGACTCCCCTGTAACCTCACTAAGAGACCTGGGTCTCTTCTCAAAAGCTGCCTCGTGAGCCAAAGCCTGGTCAGAG
>NW_005054371.1:796826-806799 GCF_000277835.1 Geospiza fortis | reverse complement strand
AAAGAGAACCAACAAAAGTCTGTGCCCTGCTGTATTCCCAGTGCTGCGTGCAGAGGACTAGTTTAGCACAGAAACATGTACACACACCCCTGTGTATTTCCTGGACAATATCAAATATTTGTTCAAACACGCACCTGTTGGAGCTAGCATTGGCCAGCACAACAGATGGCCAATCTCCTGGTTTTCTCTCCCTGCTGTGATTCCAAGGAGCACCCCTGCTTGTTGCAGGGCAAGAGGTGGTCCTGGACCCACAGATTTGCCCCACAGCTCAGCCAGCCAGCAGTACCTGAGGGGAATAAACACCGTGTCACCTAAGAATTGTATAGGTATGCTTACTGCCTGCCATGTATAAATTAATTTATATTAAACAGAAATGAAACTGATTTTAAGGTTTATGAAACTTGAGTCACTGGTGGGATTTGCAATTACGGTAAGAACTTTAGTATCCTCTCTTCTAGTCCTTTAGTATCTTTTCTTTTTCTCATTGTTTGACACCTAAATAATCAATACAGTGATTTTAGTAGTAAAGGTTAGCAACTATCAAAAAGATTTGGAGATGCAATTCAGGTAAGTTATCCAAAACTCACATTAGTACCTATATGTGGCATTCACATTCTCTGAAAAAATCCCTTTGCCCAGGATTTTTCTCCTGGGAAGCTGAGAAGCCTCAGAGAAAAAGGAAAAACATTATTATCTCATTTGCTTCTCCTGTGTTGTGCTCACATGTGGAATGTGTTTGGAGATTGCTTACCCACAGGTGATTGTTGCACTGGATTCTGCTGTGAGTTGTTTTCACTCTTTGGCCAATCAGGGCCAAGCTGTGTCAGGACTCTGGAGAGAGTCATGAGTTTTCATTATTATCTTTTTAGCATTCTGTAAGTATCCTTTCTGTATTCTTTAATATAATATAGTATCATAAAATAATAAATGAGCCTTCTGAGAACATGGAGTCAGATTCATCATTCCTCCCTGCCAGGGGATCCCTGCAAATACAGCACCTATATACTACACCTATATTGTGCAAGGTAAGTCATACTGTAATTGAATTTATTATTGCTTTAGCCCTTCTTTGGTTAGTGAATTGATTCTATTAGTTTTTTCTGGTCCATTTGTGATTATGAGAGAAATCTGGATAAAGAATATTCAAGTCAGGATTGCTTTTTGTGGGTCATTATGCTGCTCATCCTTCACAGCCCCTGGCCATAATGTGTCCTTGGTCATCTCAAGTCACCTCTGTCATCTCAAGTGAGAAAACAGAAACCTTCCAAGTAAAAGAACAGAAATCAAGAGGTAAAAAAATTATAATACACTTCTGGTGTCACTAGGGATTCTTTATTCCTTTGGCACAATGTAATCAACACTTCCTAGAATTTTGAACTCCGCAGCTATTTCTGTGTATAACCCCCAGTCTGTAATCAAAGACAACATCCAACATGTTTCTGTATCTCAGCCCACTCTGTGTGAAATGAAGGAAACAATACTCCCCTTTCCAATCTGTTGCTGTGCTCTGGTGTTGGTGACTCTGGTCTCTCTTGGCACAGCACAGTCAGGTCTCCCAGCCTATTCTGGCCCTCATTGCAGAGATCTGGCACTGGCCCAACCTGCCCCTTGCTGCAGCAGAGCAGGTATGTCTGGGGATGTAGAGGGGAGGCTGGAGTAGGATGCCTTTGGTTTCAGAGGGTTTCTTGCTTCCCAGAACACATGCCCAGATAGGCACAGGCTCAGACAGAGCTGCACACTGGAATTTTCCTGAGAGGCTGAGCCTCTTGCAAAGGGCACAGGATACCTTCAGGTGAAATGTGTCTGAAAAGGCCTCCAGGGGCTGCACCTGCACACAGCCATTCCTTCCTCCTGTAGCCCACTCAGCATCCAGTGCTGATATCCAAACAGCAGCCTGAGTGAGGACTGTGCTGCTGTGAAATTCTGTAAACTTCTGCAACATCCCTGGCAGTTTGTGACTAAGTGTGCCTTATACTTCTTCTGCCTTTGTGGCAAGAGGTTCATTAATTCAGAAGGGAGGTGCTGTGGCCTTGCAAAAAAGATGTTCATCTATACCTGACAATTGATTTTTTCAAGTGCCAATTTCCCCTGGCCTTTGTTGTGCTTATACCCAGTTAGTTCTAAACAGCATCCTTGAGCCCTTGGTAGTTCAGCAAAATAAATGGGCCATCTGCAGAGCTGTATGCACTGTTTCTTCAATTAGATGAGAGGTGAAAATATGCAATATAGCAATTTATAACTCCTGGTTACAGCCTTGGAGAATGCAGTCATAGACCGTCACGGTCTGCGTATGCAAGGCCATCGTCCTTTTTCTCCTTTTTCTCTCTGTCGTGTGATCATTACCAACAATGCAAAGTCAGATGTGAGTTGCCATGGTGGAGGGGCTCCTTCCATGACTGTCTGAGCAGAGCACATTCTAAATGTTGCACCCTGGAGCCCAAAATACCACAGCAGTAACAGAATCCTTTCTGCAAGTGGTTGCCAGCGCTGTCTCCTACCAAAGACCCCTAAGGATGCAGGGCTTTTCAGCATACTTCCTTCAAACACAGCCTCACATCCGTTGTTCAGATATCATGTGCTCACATTTGTCTTAAATTAGCCTGCACAGTGACTTTTTAGTGACTCAAAGTGAAAAAGAATCTGTCCTTCTACTGCTGCAAACCAAAAAGGAAGTTTTATATATATATATGTGCATTGGTAGGCTTCCAGTACTTCACACTACCAAACCATGAAGACAGCTGATGCAGAGTCTAGATCAGGAATAAAAATAAACACAGGAGATGTGCTGTCCTGCGTAGTCTGGATGGCTCCAATTTTCAAAACACATATTTTAAACCCCCAGCAGTTATATTTGAATTCTTATTAAAGACCCTGGGCAAAATTTAAATTACATTAATGCAGACTAACTCAACAGCAGTGAAACTGCACAAGTGCAGGCTTTGTCTTCAAGAAAGCTTTCAAAACCCCAGCTCCTCTGGTTATCTGTTAAGCTAAGCTGGAGATATGAGACTGTCAATAATATTTTAAACGGGAAAATTGGCAAAAGCCACCAGCTCAGGTCCAAAACCTATCCACAGGTGCTTTTGAGCATACAGATGGGGAGGGAACTGAGGAAATTAATGATTCCTCCAAGAGCTGGATGGTCAGTGGCACAGCTCCCTCTCCCCTAGTTCTCCATCTCTGCTCCCATGGAGTTCTGCTCTCCCTGTGTGTGATCCCCCTGATGCTTCCCTTCCTCAGCACTCCTCTGATCCATGGGAGTCAGGGCTGTATCCCAGGAAATGTCTCAGGCCAAGGAGAAACAGGCCCTGGAGGTACATTTGCTTGAAACTTTCTGGTTAAAGTCATTGTGCACGTCCCTCTGGGTATTTTCTTTCTCTCATTTCTTGTATGGCTTCTCACATTCAAGAGCTAGCATCTGATATCTTTGTTTTCTGCAAAGAAAATGGCTCATTGCTTGTATTTTCCCCTCTGATTGCTAGTTAATGAAATTGGTTCCAGCTGTACCATCACTGTAGCAATGAGCTACAAAGACTCACTTGTCTCAACTGCCTAGGCCAGGCTCATTTCAGCTACAGCTCACAGATGGCACAGCATCCAGGAGGAGACTGGAAGAATGCAGTCAAGAATAATGCAAAAATGGGGAAAAGCTGAGGCTCATCAATCTTTGGTGCTTTGCTATTGTATCTGTATTGTACTCCAGCCTCATAGCTCCAGCACTGCAGCCTGTGGAGCTGTTTGGTCACTTTCTGGCATCTTGTTCCTTTGCAAATGTAACTCCAAATGACAAGGTGCCTGTGCCAAATGAAGAAATAGTTAGTACCAGCCTGTGCAGGAGGTGCTGCTAAACAGGGAGTATCTGAGGGATCTGTGGTGTATTTTCCTTCCACCTCACCAGTGTCCCTCCCCTGTGATTTGAAGAGAGGGCCTTTCCTGGAATATTCACATCACCAATCATCTGCCATGTAACTCAAAATCTCCAAAGGCCCAGTTCAAGAACCCAACGCATTTTAGCAGCACATCACTGATAAAGTGAAACCAACAAATGGTAAATGCTGGCTGTAGCTTTATTTGTCTTTCATATTGTGAGAGATTGCTCCTTTACTTTTGGAAATTATAATCTAGATATCCTCCATTGTGGCATAATAAACAACTGGGGTTTGTGCTTAAGAGGTGGGCCCAGGTTTCCTGTTCCTGTGAGTATTAAGACCTCTAACTGTTAAATTGCAAAAGTTAGTGGGTATGTTGATGATCCAGTGAGCTTTCTGCTTGGCTATCCTCTCCCAGTGAACCACCTACCACTGATGCTCTCTTGGTGCTTCAGAGGTAACAATCTGCTTCCTTGTTGCTTGTACTCCTCCAAGTAACATTTTGCAATAATATTAATTATACAGCATCCTTAGATTTCTCATAGCATTATTAGCAAATACATGTTTACTCTAGCTTTCCTTGTTTGAACTGAATCTGGGAACTATATCCCATGGGGTATCTTTGAGAAATACTTGGATCCATTCTATACGAAGGTGAGGTTTAATATCCTTTTCTGTCACTAGGGACAAGCTGTTCTACAGCTTTAGCTCTGAGTTTCTAGAGGACAACAGCTCCTATGATCCCCAAGAACTGGACCTGAGCTTTGACAGCAAAGCACTTTATGAAAAGGAGGAAGTATACGAAAAACAACTCCCTTGTTTAAGCAAGAGAAGCAAAATTTGTAATTTAGTAGGGAATGCTAAATTGGGAGCAGTAAATTCTGCTGGAAAATCCAAGTGGAGATCTGTGATGGTAATACAGGAGAGGTCCAAAGGCTGAAGTTCTGAGGAGTCCCTGTTGATTTGTCAAGTAGCAGGGCTCCTAGCCAAGAGTTTATAAATGTTAAGGCCAGTATGGTTAATGACTTTAAAAAATTCAAGTTCTAAGGAAGAAATGTAAATTCTATTGAAGTGAAAGGAAAAGGAAAATTGAAAGCATGAAGTGCTTGCCTCTGTGACCAGTGTGTGTCAACTTGGTTGGTTCCTATTCCTCCTGCACAGGGAGAAATGCTGTGATCAGGAGTGAGGAAGATGGCAGGTGCTTGCTGGGTGTTAGAGCAGCTTTACTTTTTGTAATGGGCTCTACAAGGGTAAGGGCTTAGCTGGACAGTTAAAGTGACACACCTGTGTCTGAGGGGATGAGAAACTCACAGACCAGCTGAGAGCAACTAGTAGGAAGTAGTTGGAGGTAGCCCTGTGTTTCCTCTGTCCCTGCCTACAGCTGCAATCTCCTTTCTGATCTCTGCTTTCGAAACTGGAGGTGCTGGTGATGATCTAACCAGCGCCTGACTAGCCAGACATTTGTACTTGGAGGGCAGCTGAATCATGTGGTGGGGGAGTGGCTGTGACCCTGGCAAATCCCTTCTGAGGATTACCCCAAAATCTCTGTCATTTTCCTTTTAGCCTTAAACCACCCACTGCCATCCAACCAGCAATGAACAAACTTGAAAGGCCCAGTGTGTTGAGCAGTTGAGCAGAGAGGACAAGAGCTAAAATCTATACTACCAAGAAAACCTGAGAAATTATCCCTGTGGTGCTTGCTGATGATTATTCTGTCTTCTGACTTCCCTGTGTATTTGTATAGACTGGATTTATATTGGAATGCAGGAAGGTCCTTCCCTCCCTCTCCAATCAAAACAACAGAGCCAAAACAGTCAGCATTAGATGTTTAAAAAGACTCACCACACAGTTTCAATTATTGCTCTGACTTCTGCTGTGGCTGGTTACACTCACCCTCAGGAACAGAAAATACCTTTCTGTAAACTAGCAATAATAAAAAAAAAGTCTTTCTAGCTTAGGCTAGCTACAGAAAATGCACCGCACCTTTCTGACCTCTGCTGTAGCCATTTAATAGCTCTTGTGAATTAATTTGGGGACAATAGTGGTCTTTATTCTCGTTTTGATTTTGTGCTTGGTATTTCACTGATATGAACACTAGATATACTAAAATTGAGATTGTTGAGGGTTTTAATGTAAATGTGGGGCTAGGACTATTTGAGATCTCCAGCGTTTCCCTTGAGATTGATTTTTCCTCTGATAATTTGTTTTGCCAAAACCAGCGTTTTCCTTTCTTGACTTGAACCATCGTGGTTTCATCAAAACTGTTTTTTTATAGTGTGTCTCTGAGGCTAGGGAGCAGCTGTGTTGAAAGGCCATTTTTTTTTTAGAATAAGAACCTATATCAGCACCCTGTCTAGTCTGCTTGAACTAGCTCTGCCCCAGACAGATGAAGAACAAAGAACTTGCCAAAGAGTGTAAGATCTGTCCAAGAAGCAAGATGAATTGCTGGTGCTCATCTCTGAGCCACCAGTAGGATCAGAAGCAGACAATAAATGTGTGTGCCATGTTCCAGTGTAGATGGGTCACACACTGGGAAACTGGCACTGACCTCACCATGGGTGTAGCAGAGAGCTGCCCAAATCTGGACATCACTGGCCTTTACAAACATGGTTTGCAAGTACAGCTAACTTCTTATTGCTGTGTGAATGCCAGCTTTGCTCTATTTTTGTTGGGACCAGGACTGATGCTGGATTTCCCTGCTGAAAGAAGGAGAATCCAAATCCTGGTCTTTCATGGAGGTGGAGGGACATGAGTGAGTGTGGGAGCTGGCTGTGGAATCAGTGTAGTGGGATGATGTGTGCACATGGAAACAGGAGCTCCACTGCAGCGCCAACCACAGCTCAGAGGTGCAGTGCTATCTCTGGCTGCACAGAGTTACAGGGCTCAGCACAGCCCCTGCATGTGTCTGTGTGGCCAGCAAGCATGCTGCAGTGTGTTTGTGTGCATGGAACCATTTCAAAGCATGCAGGAGCAATTTGTCTTCCCTGCAGCATGCACAGCAGCGCCTGTAGCCCCTCACTGAGCATGCTGGGGCTTTGCTCCCCTCTTTTTGTGCTGCTTTGCTAGTTTCCCTTTCTTTTCTATCTTCTTTTCCTTACTCTGACAGAGTAGCCTTGTGGGGGAGGCAAAGCAGGGTGTTTCTGAAGCACAACAATGCAAATAAACCAGCTCCAAATGAACCTTGACTGGGAAAATCTGTGCTGCACAGTGTGGCCATCACAGTATGTGTGAGCTGCAAGGAAAGACTGCCAGGCAGGTGAACAGCCTGAAGGACCTCAGTTCTTTGACAGTGACAGTGTTTGTGAGAAATAGATTTAAACTAATTTGTGAATTAGCTCTTAAATGTTAATTTTATCCATGTTTGATGGGTGTGAGTACTGTATAAAGTCAACATCAGATACCAGAGTATGCTGTGTCTCTCTTCAAAGCCTTGCACAAGTGGTGCTTGTAATGCAGGTGAATGCTGATGTCCACATTTTCCCAGGGGGAAAACAGGAGCAGTGCAATGGGAAACAGGCCTGATGATCCAGCATGCAACTGCAGAGCTGCTGGCCATCAGACCTGTACTCTGGACCCGTTTTATTACTAGAAATAAGCAAGTACAAATGCATAGGTGATGAGATGTGAGCTTCTAAGTGAGAAGCAGAACCACCATGCAGTTAATTGGGAGGAGGCTAGCACCAACTTGTACAGCTCTTCTGTCCTAACAGCTTGCCTGATGGTGTAATACACTAAAAACAACAATAATCCTGCTGTCCAGTAACATGTACAGGCTAGTTACTAGAGTCTTAACTGCAGCTGGATGCAGAGATGCAGGAATGAATATCACAGGTAAAGCCAACCCAAATCTCTAGGGACAAGGATTTTCAAGGATTGGCCATTAGGATGACAGAATCTAAGTTACATGGGCTTCCACTGCTTCCCAGACTTCCATTTGCTGCTCATAAGCCAAGAGTTTAATTCCTTGTTTGCTGTATGGCAACATCCAGCTACCAAAATTTCTAATGGTGTTTTATTTATGAAACTTGCCAGGGTTCTAGGCAACACCTCCTTTCTCACATGGAAGAGTGATCTCTTTAATGGGATTAAAGAGAAGATATCATTTCCTGCTTCCATGCCTGAAAGTGAGAGAATTGTTAATTGGGTAAGAAATATTAGAGTACCTTTTGAGGCTGTTTTTCTAACATAGGCTAACATCCTCAACTATATGCCTTGGTTTCCATGCTTTGGGGAAAATAGCTGGGAATAGCAATGGAATATTCTCATGCCAAAACAGTGACTTGTCACAAGCAACAAGGTCACTGCTGTCATGGAAACTGCCCAGGCTTTGGGCCCTTCTGACAAGTAATGCCTTTGATGTGATGGTCTGAAAATCCATCCTACATTCAGGATTGCTTCTGTGGTTCCTGTGTCTTTTGTACACTGCAAATATTTCCTTGCACAGTTTTTAAAAGAAGAGAAGACAAGGCAGAGCTATTCAACAGCCATCCAGTATGAGAGCACTTGGTACATAAAGTAATCCTGAAGAATCTTGTGAATCCATGGATGTCATCAGAATGCATGCAGGATTACCCAACAGAGCTCTTGATTCACAGGACTTAGACTAATGAACACCAGGAAAATAACAGATTGTATTGGGTAATCTGTGTGTTTGGACACCCAATCCTTCAAGCCAAGTCATTCTTGTAGGCCTGGAAAATCATTGAATGAAAAATTCTGCCATTGCTACAGGTCTTCATTAAAACACAGAGCAAAGTCCTCGGCATTACACCCACTGTGTAATACTGAGAAGAAAACACTGTGAGTAAAAATCTTGCTTGAATCATTAAATTCCTGCCAACAAAAAGCAGATACTTTTTTTCCTTATGGCTGCAGAAACAGGACCTTGGATGAATTTCCTGTCAGCAGTGGGTCTGACCAAGCACTGTGCACCTGAGAGCCAGCCTGGCACTGCCTCACCATACACAGCAGCTGGGCTCCCATGGATCTCATGTGCAAGGAGGCCTGAAAGGCAGAGTAATTTTTAATTAAATGTTTGACTTTCAGGTTTAGAAGGCCTCCTCAAGATATGTGTCGGTGATATGTACAATGCTAGGAATGAGTAGGTAGGTCCTCCCCCACTGAGAAGAAATAGACATATATGTGTATGTATACAATAGAAATGTTTGTAAAGCAAGACATCAGGCCCGGTAACACCTCTGCAGCGATGAATGCAAGCCTCCTGCCTTGCTCTGGTTGCATTCAGTGCTGCAGCAGTTTCACAACGGCGGCTCTGGAAGCTTGCTCTGAAGTAGGAGTCCCAGACGCTGGGGCAGAGTTTCAATCAGAAAGAAAAAGCCTAAAAATAATGTCACAAGCTAGTGCTGAAAAGTGTGGAAAGAGCTTGACAGAGTTGTGTAAAGGACTGACTGGTGTGGTGTAGATTTCTATGTAGGGAAGGCTGACTTAGTTGGGGGTTTTGGTGAGGAATATCTAGGAAAGAGACAAAAAATGGAAAAGGACATGAAGAGAGAGACAGACAGTGCTAATGGTTTGTGCTCTGGAAACTAGAAAATGTATGTTTCCTGTGGAAAGAATTGCACCTGTTCCACCACATGTTTTTTCCAGCTATTTAGCCCTCTTCAGATCATATGAGTATTTTTGAAGTTTGGCAGAAGGTACACAGAGTCAGACTTTGAAGTTAGTCTCTTCTTTCTGGATGCTTTCCAACATCTGGGAAGCTGTAGAGAAAAAAGCAACTCTAGAATATCTTAGCATTTCTTCTCATAGGCAACTGAACATATTTTTTTGTTAGTAAGCACTGTATATCACTCTTTTCACAGCCCAGCACTGGAACCCACGTGTGTGTGCTAAATAACAACACCACTCCTGTATATGATGTACCAGCTATTCCTTACACAAAACTCCAGTGAGTCACTTTTAATCATTTCTCTCCCTTTTGGAAAAGCGTTTATAAGTGTTTTCTCTTACCCATGGTGAAGAAGTGTTTGGAATATTTTATTAAGGGTAACATTTTTATTTGAATAAGAGATTTCCATTCATTAGGATAAATCCTTTAAGTCAGGGTAGCTCTGAAATGTGAAAGCGGCATTACATTAAAAAAA
>NW_005054371.1:790334-796816 GCF_000277835.1 Geospiza fortis | reverse complement strand
ATCGCCCTTTTAACTAATCAAAAATTCTTTAAACATGTTTCTGCTATGGCAACTGGCCCAGCATTAGGCTGATTGATGAGGCTTGTGAAATGACCTTTAGGACTTTCCAATCTGGTCAAAAATCTTCCCAACTCCTCATAGTCCAGCTGGCCCAGAGATGGAGTGGAGGATATCTTCCTAGATCCTGCATTCAAAAATCCTGCAGTCTTCCTTTTGGCAATGAAAGCACATAAAAGTCTTTGGTACTTTTCCAGCCACTCACTTAAATAAGACCATGTACTGAGCACTAAGTGTGAAAGAAATATACATGCCTTTAAAAGTCAACAAGAAAAGTATTTTTGTTTGTTTAATTTAAAAGCTGGCATTATGCCCCATGCTCTTTACAGCTGCTAAGAGCTGACAGCTTTGACCTCTGCCAGGCCCTGAAGGGGGCTAGAGATGCTCAGGGCACAGGAGGACTGGATTTACACCTTTCCATTTGGCTGACTTTGTCTAATTTGGCAGAAGAAAACTCTTTGACGTTCCTGGTTTGAAGAAATCTGCAAACCTAGGTTTGCTGAGCTGTTGCCTGATGTCTAGGAGTTGCTAAACAGTGATAGCATTTCAACAACAAAATGGCTAAAATAGCACAAGTGTTGTTCCTGTTATTTCTAAAACACCTCAAGACTACCCTAGAATTTACTTATTTCTATTTTCCTGAACAATCTGGTACTAGAGACAAGATTTGCAATTAACATTCATCCCACATTCACTTCATTAATACACACATTTGTTAAATTCATGTTCTGCTAAGATGCCTGCTTTGCTTAAAAATAAAATAAAATTGGAAATCTTTGAGGAGGAGAATTTCTGAGGGTATTTAGCTAATGTGAACCCAAACCCTTGCAAGTTAATTAAGAGCCTTTTTAAAGACAGGTGGATTGATGGGGTTTCCAATAAATCTGCATACACACAGTTGTCCTGCATACTGCAGATGTCAGAAATATCCTTACAGTGGCCTTTAAAGTAAAAGAGAAGGAAATTTGTAGTAATGTTGACCAAAAAATGAAATTGTAGAATTTTTAAAATGCCAGAATATTGGGGTTTTTTTGTGTTTTCACATCCTTTTTGTTTTTTTTTAATATTACACTCATGAAACCAATAGAAAGTAATCAAGTATATAACTCGATCCAGTTGCAAAAGGTTTCTGATAATAATGTGTGCCTATTCCTAGGTGTTATAATTTCTGAATTAGAAGAACCAGAAAAGTTGGTGAGGGAGATTATGGTTAAGAAATTTGTAGGTTTTTTTTTTTATTCCTCCACTCCCAGTTAGATATTGGAAGGATCCCATTAAACAGAGAAGAAGAAAACTATCTCCCAGAAATAATTCTTATTACCTGTCTTAACATTACTACTCGTATTCTCTCTCCATACTAAACCAGAAGTGTTTTACAGAGTCACATTTTTTTACAGTGGTATTGAACTTGCTGTTTGCTCAAATTAAGAAATATCAATGGTATATGCAATAAAAATTGATTTTCAAGAGTGCTATGTGCAATTCAGCTCATTTGAAGAATATTGCTTGGCTTATCCTCTATGGGCAGAATCTGTAGACTGTCTGACAGCATTTTAAATTGAAGTAGTGATTTTAGTAATGACATGAATAAAACATCCCCTAGCCATGAAGCTGGAGCCAAATAAGCCTTGAGATCTGGCCACAGCTGATTTCAATCCCTAGAAAGAATTTGGGTCAGAGAGAGACACTAAGAAATGTGATTGCCAACCTGAGCATCACCTTTAAAAGGTGTCACTGTTTGATCAAATATTTATTTTCTTTTTATCAGCACAGGAGGCTTGCATAAAGTACATCAGAACCAATGAACTTTTCTTGATACATTGTATTTATATTAGGAAAATTTTGCCATGCATCTGATACATCCATCCTAGGAAGATGGTCTTGCACATAGATTTTTATTTAGGTGTATGTAGCTCTTCTTTTTTCTGCACTTTGTCTTTTAATATCTTGAGAAACTATAGCAATTTCATGGGAATGGGCCTGCACTACCAACACACCATGCTCTCTCATGAGGACATTATTTATTTAGATACTTCTCTAAAATCAAATAAATAACACATTGGCATCCAAAGTTGTTTTTTTACCTTGCATCCATGTCATGACTGTTCCAAAAGCCAGGCTCAGCACACATGGGCCTGCTTTGCCAAACCCACTGGACTCTGCACAAGAGACAGATGCACACCAAGGTGATCTCGTGCATGTTCACACCAGGTTCAATATATCTACTATGGGATCATTTTCTTTTTCTCCCTTCCTTTAGGCCTCCTTTCAGACTGTAAGGCCAAAGACCATAATCCCATTCCCGAAAACACATCTTCCTTCCCACCACACCTTTCCCATAACCAGCCTTATCTGCATCATTTGCAAATCTTTTTGCAGAATATTGTCTATTTTTTGTGCTTGTCTAGTGCCAGATAAAAGTATTGTTTGTTGGCTCTCAGATGACAGTGTAGTGAAGATATAGTAGCAATAATCTTGTGGTTTAAAGAGGCATCTTGTCTGAATTCACTGTCATGGAATAAAAGCTATTAAAAGATCATTTCCTGCATTGAACACAACCTTGTTATTTGAGAGCTGTTTAAGGGCTGACAGACAGTTGTGTTTATCATTGATGTTTTGTATTTTTTAATCAGAACTAGAAAAAAAATTGACAGTTGTACTATGCAATTTGCTTGACTACTTGATGGTCATGTGCCATTACCATTTTGCAAACCCCTTTGCATGAAATCTTGCTCTCTCTGCCTCCATTTTGCATTTTCATCACAACCAGGAGTTACCAACAGTACAGCTCTGCCAAAAAGGTGTAACCAGAGCAATTAATGCTCACTAACTACTCTGTTTCAGGCAAGTTCTGCTGGGTTAGATCAAACAGCTGCCAAAGGCAGGCTTGGCTAACCAGCATGCTTTGTGTCAGGCAGATCAGGAAAACTGCAGCACAATTCCAGTTCATTCCAGGGAGAGCCCTGGTTCCTGGGCATGCCCATTCCACATGCCTGGCATCTTTAGCCTGCAGAACCAGGTCTGGAAGAGGATGTTTACCAGCTGTCTGTAAAATAATGACTGTATTCTGAGGCTTCAGTCACATGGTCACTGTAGAAATGGCTTTGTGGCACTTGAAGATGTCCATCTCCAGCCATAAGCTGAAAATTACCTTCTTCCTGGTACAGCTGAGATGTCAGAATAAATCATCTGGGCTCTCATCATGGGTTTTAGTGCAAAGACAGCAGGTTAGTAAGTGCTGGTAGGAGTGATGTGAGTTCACCCACCTGACTTTTCTGCTGGAATTTAAACACTGATTTTCTTATGTAGCTTTTTATACTCTGTTTTCACTGTACAGCTGCTGCAGAGTGATGACAAACACCTGAATGTTGGTCACATCTTATACTGGCACAGCTGCTTGGCCACTAAATGCATGATGTGAGACTGAACATTAATCACTTTACAGCACAAGGCTTGTTGTGGCGGTGTAGAGGACCTGCAAAGGATGCAAACTGCACCTGGGCAGAGCCTTCTTCCATGCAGAGGTAACTTTTAGAACAATGTGTACATTTTAGAAGAAATGTACATGTGGGAAACCTAGAGTTTTACCGAGGTTTAGAGAATGTGAAAAGGCCCCAAATGTACAGGCATTTTAAGTATGCAAGACAAGCAATTCTCTGTCACTTAGCAAACAGGAAACTTCAGAATAGCTGAGGCGTGAAAGTCAGTAACAGCCACAAATAAAGTAATCTCTGGTGAGTGTAACCATGAAAAATGTGAAATGTGTTTTTCCCTCAAGCTTCAAAGTAACTTCCTCCAGTCACACAGAAACTGAATTGGTACTAAGACACTAGATCTCATAAGAAGAAAGATTTGTCAGCTATCTCAGACATTCTCCATCAGCCCTGTCTGTGCCACACAAAGCAGCAGGTAAATGCTCCCACAAGTCTACATTACACACCTGCATCTGCAGATGATGCCAAGAGCTGCTGCTGCTATTACTACTGAAGTGAACAAATCCAGAGGTTCTGGAAGAATGTGGAATTAGTGGCTACTCCTGACAGAACTCACCCCATTTTGACTCTGACTTGGTATTTAGCAGGTTACTAAGCTTCATTTGACAGGTTGAATAATGAGGCATCTGTCACATATGTAAGTAAATAGTTGTAAGGAATAATTATCTTTGGTGTTGCATTGTTTTTGATCTTGCTTCAGTTTCCAACCAATTTGTCGGGCTCTCTTTTCCTACTAGATTTAAATGGCAGTACTCTCAGAAACCACTTTCCCAGGTGGGTGTTTTATGCACCAAGAACAAGTAACCTCTAACCTTTAGGTACGTGTTTGTGTAGTGTGATGGTACTGGTGCAGCTTTTTAAATTCTACTTGGGTTGGTGCACAGTATTTTAGTCTGTGGTTTGTCACAGAAAACAGGTTGTTTTTTTTTCCTGAAAGGTTGCCTTGAGTGTTTTGAAGCATCTGGCTCTTTGAGGCTATCTTCTGACACAATATATTCACATTTGTTCACCTCTTAAGAGCAGATTGTTGTGATGTGATAGGGAAGATATCTGAACCTGAACCATCTGTCTGACCGCACCACTGCAGCTTTCACCCTTGGCTGGAACTCTGTAGCATGATTTTTTTTTTCTAATGTGAGCTTTGCACAGTGTGCTCCAACTACATCTCCTGTCACGCTCCTGGAAGCCTGTTTACACTCTGCCCTCGACAGTGAAGCAGTGGTTTCACAGCTCAAAGCTGGGGCAGTAAGCCAGGAGCCTGCCTGTTCCCGATGCGACAGCCTCTCCTGTTGCAGTGAGGACACACAGACACACAGACACACTGACCCACGGTGCTGCTGCAGCCCCTGCTTGACACAGACCCAGGCAGGGCGTGCATTGCTGCCATCAGGGAAGCTGCAGTGCTGGGGAATTACAGGAATTACAGGCCATGGTTTGCTGGTGTCTTTTGCAGTCACATTGTGCAAGATCACCATCAACAACCTGCATCAGAGATGGGAGTTTGCACTGGAACTGACACTTGACTTAGCCTGTTAAGGACTGCAGTGTTATTCCAACGAACTTGAAGTGGGTCAGGTACTGAAAGGGAAGCCAGTGGTGTTTGGACAGCATTAATTTTGGTTATTATGTGCATTGTCTGGTTAGACCTGTTTTTGAAATGTGCCACTACATGATGTGCTCATTACAGCAGCCTCATCATCTCCTCCTGCCCATGCTCAGCACCGTGCTGTAAACAGCCCACTGTGAGCCGGCCGGCACTGCAGGCAGGTCTTGTGCAACCTGTGCTGCTGAGCCTGCTGCTGCTGCTGCTGCTGTGCAGAGCCATGCTCAGAGCTCTGAGGGCCAGCCTGCCTTCAGCTGTGCCCAGCAGCAAGGGCTCTGCCTGTAAGTCAGGGCAGGAACAGAGAAAACAGGGTTGAGACAGTACCTCAACATCTCCTTCTGCTTGCAAAAATATTTGAAAGTAATTTAGTCTGTTTTAATTTTGAAACTGTTGAGTTATTTAGACTGTCATATTTTAGCATTTACTGTGTTTGTGGTGGCATTTAAATGCAACAGAAATTAAATTTAAACACATCCTAGCTAAATGTTCCAAGCAACAAGTTTCCATGAGTGAGCAAGCAAATAACTTTATGCTGCTTGTTTTCCTTCTTGTCTTGCCACTCCACAGCCTTTCACTGTACCCCCAAGCCTCTCAGTCACCCTTACCATGTCAAAAAAGACCCCAAAAAAACCCCAAAAAATAAAACCCAACTGTGATCCTTGTTAAAGCAAACAAAATATTTTGTATGTTATTACAGAAGGAAGAAATAAGGAGAAAAAAAAACCTCCAAAGTTACAGATCTACCTGAAATGTAAGTAGCTTTATTACAGTGAATTATACCTCTGCCTAAACTCCTCTGAAATTGTGATTGAGGAAGATAAAAACAAGTCTTTTCTTCATCCAGGACATATGTGAAAGGGAAAAAAAGTCTCTAAATGGATAGAGAAATGATAATGTGAAACGTTATGCCTTGAAATTGTTGTTTCTTCAAAGAGAAATGTAATAATGTCCTGGTAAATCATATTTCTAAATATTGATCCTGTTTCTACAGGAAGCTATTGTCCCTGTACCTACTGAAATCTAAGATCCCTGAACACAAATCAGTCAGTTGGTTGTGATTTGCAGGGAAGGAATTAAGGCATTACAAGTGTACATTTATCAGGTTGCCCTGAGCTTTTTTGTTGTTGTTGTTCTTTCAGTGACTTAGAATAAGATTCTGCTTTTGGCAGAATCCTCAATATAATCAATTAAAAGCCAGTCTGTGGTTCATTCATTGGATGCTTGAACTGTCTTGTATATGGTTACTGTGTCATGTATCAATTATGCAAATCTGAAAGCAACCATTGCGTGCAAACTGATGCAGGCACTCACAAAAAAAAAAGTGAAAA
>NW_005054371.1:786783-790318 GCF_000277835.1 Geospiza fortis | reverse complement strand
GGAGGGATCTCTCTTTTTCCCACCAAACAATGAATTTTTTTTTCTACCTTACAGTGAGTTCAAGCCCTGCAATGTTTGTCCCTGAGTTTGCAGTCGTTTAGGTGCTCTGCAGACCAGGATGTGGTCATTCTGCATCCTTCTGCAACAGAAATACTTTTTTCTTTATGTTTTTGTATTTCAATCCCTCACCCCTGCATAAGGAAGACCTGAGAATATGCAGGTATGATTCCTTGGAAAGGATGGTTACTTTAAAAAAAAAGTCACAGTTCTTGGCTTTGGTAAAACACAATTAAGCGTTACCAAGCAGAAAGTCATGATTTGAAATAAAGAAATCATATTTGTGCAGGTATATATTGAATATTTTTCTGGAAGTTAGCACAAGCTATGTTCTGCCCAAAGGTCTAATTATAAAAATGTAAATTTAGATCAATTCCAATATAATGTGCTCTTTACATTCTCCTAAAATTTCTGATGCCTTTCACATGATTAAAATTGTATGTTAAGATATAAATCAGATTATAAACCCAGCATTTAAATAATTAAAGATTTGCTGTGACCTTCAAGACATCCAGGTCAATGCAAAGGGCCATCCTGGTGCTGACAGCAAGGAGGTGATGTGTTATTCAGGTGGAGATATTCTGTGTGGACTGGCGGGCACCTAAGCAATGTTCCCTGTCATTTAGTGAGATCGTCAGTATCTAAAATCAGAGGACTGACAGGACTTCAGGAAAACATAAAACCCAAACTCTAAATGACTTCTTAGGATCATGCTGAGCTGTTCTCTGCACTAGGGTAAATGATTCTGGGGGTGTTCATAGCTCTGCATGTTGTGGTTGCTGTAAACTGGGTTTAAGGCTGCTCAATGCTCACATGTGAATTTTCCAACAGGGATGACCCTCCTGTGCACAAGAACCATTCCCTCGTGGCTGGACCACAGAAGGACATGAGATGTTTGGGACACAGCTGGGGTGACCTGGGAAGCCACAGGGTGCATCATGCTTCCTGTGCTGATCTGTCCTCTTCCACCTGCCTGTCTTCCTTCTGGTTTGACCCACCTGGAATTAACATTATAAGCACTTAACAAACATCTCAATTAGTTCTCTGTGTAAGCTCAAAGGGTAACTTATAGTGAAACCTCCTTTTGTATATTATGTATGGAAATAGAAAATTTGCACTAAAAATGGTAATTGTCTGCACCTTGGACAGTCACAGAACAGAGCTCAGACACGAAAGGAGGAGCTCCAGAGGATCTGTGTTAGCAGATGTGACACACTGGGTCATAAATCGGCACCAAAAGAAGGCTCGGGCTCCAAATTCAGCATTTAGTAATAAAATTAGAGCTATCATTACACTTGTGCTAGTGTGTGGTAGCTATAAACTCATGTGTAAAAGAAAGCTGTTCGATGTGAGAATTGAGATTACTTAGTAGGAGAATATTTTATTTTTTGTTGGGTGTTATGTGCCAGCCTGAACAGTGTCTGAGGGTGAGTCAGCACTCTTCTACTTTTAAATAAAAAATGTGCATTAACTTAGAGGGCAAAGAGGCTGGTTGTCCAGGGCTGCCATAAGCATAAGGCCAGTGGCAGGAAGCACAGAAGCAATCATCAGAGAAGTTAATCCCAAACTCTCTGCAGTACTGGGGACAGTAAAAGTTTGGAGTTTTTCTTTCTTGAAAGAAGAAATGCCAGTTCCTCAAAAATGGTTTGTGGGGAAAGTTTTGGGTTTTGAAAAGTGCACTAAATTTGTTGAAAAGTGTTCTTGCAGCATTTTCAAAATGAAAAAAAAAATCTGTGTTTTAGTATAAATTTACTTTTATTTTAGTTCTGCAAACTGTTTTTTCAAGAGTCAAACATTTTCAAATTATTTCATCCTAACTGTTACAGACTGGGAAAAAACCTGCATTAACATAAGAGGTTGTCCTCATTTGGCAAAGAAAATACTTAGGAGGAGAAATGACATTGAAATTATATTGAAACAATGTGTAAACCATATTCTTCATATTAACAACCAGTAATCTTTCCCTTCTCATCTCATCTTTGATCTGCATTTTGACTATACTGTAATTTTGAAAAGGACTGGTTCCTATTGCATAGTCATGTTGCAATCATTGTTTATTGTGTTGCTCTTATATAACACCTACTCTAGGCGTATATACTTAATTCTGATTAGGAGATTAAAAAAATATGTCATATATGAACATGCATAGTCCCAATAGGAAGTGTTTGTAACCAACTCCAAGGGACCAAACTGGTGAAATCACTGGCACAGAAGGCAAACTAGCTCAGAGAAGGAAAGCTGTTTCTGTGCCCTGTGAACAGGTGCAGTGTACAGGCACCTGTGGAAAACACGGATGATGGAGGTACATGGAGCAGGATGCAAAATGTGCATCACACAATGTCATGGTATTCAGAGTCCAGTTCAAGAGTCACCCCAAAGAAATCCCATTCCTGGCTATGCCATCTCCTTCCTTTGGGGAATCTTGAGCAAGACATGTTTGGATGCACATTTCACTTCAAAACCCACTAACTTTTCAGTCAGCCCCCTGGCATCTGGGACCTAGATTCTTTCTGGCTGACCAGCCTAACTTCCAGAAGTGCCCCTCTGTTAACTTATGGAATCTGACATTTTTTAACCATTCTACAGCAACTGCCCTTGGCTGAGCGACCTATATTTAACTCTGGGCACATGTAAGCGTTGCCTCAGGTGGCACCCTCATTTCCCAAGCATGCACTGCACAGACACAGAGCATTGGTGAATACATCTGGCACTGTGCAGACACAGGGCAATGCTGAGTATCCCTAGCACTGTGCAGACAGGGAACATCGCTGGATACACCTGGCACTGCACAGACACAGAGCATCGCTGGATACACCTGGCACTGCACAGACACAGAGCATCGCTGAATACACCTGGCACTGCACAGACACAGAGCATCGCTGAATACACCTGGCACTGCGCAGACACAGAGCATCGCTGAATACACCTGGCACTGCACAGACACAGAGCATCCCTGGATACACCTGGCACTGCACAGACACAGAGCATCCTTGGATACACCTGGCACTGCGCAGACACAGAGCATCGCTGGATACACCTGCCTTGCATCACGGCACTGCGTGGCGGGACCCGCGTGCTGCTGGCATGATTCACTCACAGGGGCAGCACTGGGAGCCGGGAGATTGCCGAGGGCAGGGAACAGGGAAAGGGCCGCGGTACCAGGCTGACACCCGGTACCAGGCAGGGGCAGGTCCTGCCCGGCCGGGGCCGTGCCCCTTTAACCCGCGGGGCTGCAGCAGCTGCGAGGCCCACTGGCACAACCCGGTAGTGGCACCAAAACTGCACTTTAAACCTAATGAAATAAGCGCCACAAGCCCGACGAGTGGGAGGTAGAGCAGGTGGTGGAGTCGCTATTCCTGGAGGTATTTAAGAGGCGTCCGGGTCTGGCGCTGGGTGATGTGGTTCAGTTGCTTAGGGCTCACGGGGCAGCGCTGAGTGGCCGGTTGGATTTTATGATTTTATAGCTCTGTTCCGCCCC
>NW_005054371.1:742449-785950 GCF_000277835.1 Geospiza fortis | reverse complement strand
AAGGCGCTCCTCGGGGAAGCGGTGCCGCACGGAGAGTGGGAGGCGGAGGAACTGGTCCCTGCGATTATCGCCTTCCTCGTCAAACAAATCAATTATGAAAATCCACGGACGGCAGCGGGGAGGGGGGCAGTGGGCACCGATTTCTTTGTTTTCAAGGAAAAGGCCTCAAAGAGGGAGCCGAAGGTTATGCGCCTTCATCAACAAAATTAGTTAGCCCCGGAAGGTGAGGGGGGGAATATTTATTTATGTCTTCTGCGGAGTTTCCTCTTGCTGAATTTATCTCTCCGCTCCGTAGAAGAGGCTCTAAGTCGTACGATTATAAAATTTAGGTGGCACAATGCCAGCTGTTGAGAAGGTGCTACTATAAACATGTAGGCATAGGTAACTTCTGCAGGTTCGTTGGAGTCGTGAGCGTTCCTTAGCTTTGAGTTACAGAGGGGAAGGAGCCAGATTATTAATTTGAAGTGCCATAACGCTGCTGTGTTTTGACAGTCGGTTCAATTAAAGCTTACAACAGAATAACAACTACAGCACGAGTAATGGCGTTGGGGAACGAGAGGACTAGGAAAGGTTCGGGCTGCCGGAGGATGACCAGGAAGCGTGTGTGTGTGTGTGTGTGTGTGTGTGCGTGTGTGCAGCGGGGTGTGTGTTAAAAAGAAGATACTTAGTTGAGTCGCTGGCTTTTAAGGCTTAGCGTTGGCTTTTCAGGTTTAGTGTGAACTTTTCAATGCTGTGTCTGATCCCAGTAGGCAGTGGTGTAGAACTAATGTGCTGTGCCTTTATAGAGAAACTGGACATACCTGTTTATCTCATTTCTCTGGCAAGGCATATATCAATATATTTGCTACATCCAAACTCTTGCTGATGAAATTAGAAGATTCTTTATAGTCTCAGCAGCCAGCTTTACAGCAATCTGAGTTACACTGTTTTACTCTTTCCTCTACTTTAAATCACTGATAGTTGCATTTAGTGGTATAAGTAAAAAGAAGAAAGTGGGCTATGACATTAGGAATTTTAGCTGATGATAGGTTTTTCATCTCCATATTTCATTTATTTCTTTAAAAAACCTTTTCCAAGAATGTCAATTTTGGATTATAGAAATAAAGGAGAAGACTTCCTGCCATGTGGCCATGGCTTTACTAATAAGCAGTAGGAAAACCTGTACAAAAATAAACCACCACAAAAGCAATGTGTATGTTTTGTAACAGGCTGCACCTAAGATAGCAGTCTTTTAATTTGATAAACAGATTCATATATTCCAACTGTGAATATGTAGCTATGGGTCAGACAACAAAGGCAGACTTGGCAGTGTGATAAACTGAAGTTTGTATATTTCACCTCTTGTGTTTGTGAAATTTGTTTTGCAGGGGTGAGAAATGCTCTAATGGAGCCCTGTTCTTACATAAAGTTAAACATTGTCAAGTTTTTTAAAACTGTTTTTACTAGCATTGTCTTTCTTTTCAGTTGCTTAAAGACTATCTAGGTTAAAATGTGAAAAACAAAGTGTCTTCTTCCTAAAATAACTCAGTAAGTCACAAGTCATCAAGGCCTGCAACTGTATGGGGACATCTGTTGATAGCAACTTTCCAGGTGTCCCCTCAGATATTTTTTTTTACCTAAGACATTTTGTTGACAGTCCTGTTGTTGATAAAATGTTTATAGAAAAGAAGCATGTACTTTGTTGAGAGATATGGAGGGGTTTCCCTTTGTTAATTGTAGAAGTCAGCAGCTGTAGTTGATGTAAAAATCTTAGCACACATTTTGTGTATGCTGAAGTGGTTGTGAAGCTTGGTCCAGGAAATGACTTGGTGCTAGAGACTGCAGTGAGGTTGTTTGTGTCAATGAGCTGCATTTTCGTGGGGAGTAGAGTCTGTGTTTAGAAAATGTGGTACTCATGCAGCAGCTATGGACCCTGGCTCCTTTGTCCCAAATGTGGTGGTTCTGCTCTTTGGCTCTCAATTAAGAGTGCTTCCAGAGGTGGTTTTGTAGGCTGCTTCAATTTGTCTTCTTATTGATCATCTTTCCTCAGGAGGTCTTTCTGTTTTAGATTGGTTTGCTTCTTGCATGGAGGTAGCTATTTACTATTACATTAGGCTAGAAACAGCCAAATTGGAATGGTGGTGTTCCTGGAGCATAGCAATATTAGCATAACTTCCTTCATACAGGTTCTGGGTTTTTTTAATATTTTACATTTTTATAATGTTCTTCATACTTCTGTTATTATGTTTTATAATAGCTAAAGGAATTGAGAAATAGTAATTTGCCAAACATTACCAAAGTTTACCTTTTCTACCTTATGAAAAATTTGATAGAAGTGGACCAAAACATTGGAAAAGCACTAGTCTTCTACCTGGAGAGCCTAATACTTAGGAGTTAGTTTCGTTCTAGATTTCTTTTTTATTATTCTTGTAATTGGTGCCAGATTATCTGTCATCCCAAGGATCCATTAAGATTTGCTAGCTCCTGGTGCATGCTGTGATGTGCTTTTTCTTACCTCAGGGCAATGGCATGGCGTACACTGTTTTGCTTGTGCACAAATGGGTTGTAGAGTAATCAAAAGTAACTGAGAAAAACGTTTCTCTGTGTGTTTAACCAGTTGTTCTTTGCTAATTTATAAGCTATCTTACTATAAAGAACTTTGCCTTCTCTTGTTCATCCTGACTTAAAGACAGTGATAATCTTTGCATTAGAGGTAATCCAGATGGGGATGCATTCTCTGAGACTTCAGACTTGAGCATATTCCAAACCTAGGAAGAATAACAGAAATAAATTTCTGAGATAGTTTGTTATATATTCAGGAAAGCAAATCATGAGGTTAAGCTTGTGCAGTTATCCTTATGTACCCCACAGAAGACTTCCAGTGTGCTACTTTCAGGATCCACTTCTGGTACTTTTAACACCTCCATAAAATGTAGCTGTTCCACATTTACCTAAGGTCTATCCAGAGAGCATTCAGGGTGATGCTAAAGCCAGAGATGGAACAGTGCAAGAGGGCTTTCAAAAGACAGAAGGTTCCTTTTTCTCAAGCAGTCTTCAACCTTTGGTGTTTCAAATTCATACACACTGCAAGAGATATGAATATGGATGCTAAAAATAACAATATTTCAGAAATTCATGTAATTGTCCATGATATGTGTTGATTGCAGTTAGTAAGTTGGGTTTTTTAAGTTTATTTGGAAGAGTGGAATGGTCTACTGAATACACATGCATTATATGAAAATGCAGGTTTGATACAGAACATGAATTGCACCTGTTTTGAAGTGTTGGGGGTTGTTTTCTTCCAGGTTTAAAGGTGCTCTCAGGGTCTCAAATTGGCTCTCACTCCTTAACTCTCAGTGAGCCCATTACTACTGGCTACAGGAATACTTTCAAAGCTCTCAAACAAGTTTGCAGCAAATCTGATTTTAAGATGATTTAGTTGATCTGTCAAAAATGCTGCCAAAAATGGTAGGTTTGCACTTAAAACTTTTGGAGATATGTGATTTCTGTAAGGGAGATCTAGAATGTATAAATTATGTTTCCTGCAACATAATTTGTATTTGAGCTGTATTTGAGCTGTTTTGCTGTGACTGGTTAGCTAGTGGAAAAGCCTTAAATGTATTTTGACGGAAAAGTTGTACATAGTAGAAAAAATTTGACATTTCTTACAGAAATAATTAGAATGTGGGAATTCAGAAAGCATTTGGGGAATTAATTTTCAAATTTTAAACAAGCAACATTAAGCTGTGTTGAATGAACTTTTTTGCAAGAGCTCATTCTTCTCTCAATGCAGGTGTCACCATAAAATTGGTTGGACAGATCTTTCTGAAAGCCAGCATGACCCAGTGTAGGTTATTGGATTTGATCATTACAGTTAGAGGGGGTTTTTTTGAATGCTTCCAATAATTTTCCTTTCCTGCAGAGATGTCTTTCTTCTCTAGAGCAGTGCTACAAAGTAGTGTTTTGCCAGTTCTCAGAACTATTTTGGTGCATCAGTGTTACACAGTTACATTATGAATTCTGCTCAGCATTTAGAGAGAGATTCTACACGTGCACTTGAAATAGAACAAGTCTTTAAAAAGTGTATAAGCTTCTGACTAGTTTTATTTGAAATATTTGTGCCCGAGGAAATTCTCATTTTGATCAATCTTGTGCAGAAAGACAGACAACCTTTGGTTTCCTTCAGCTGGTTATCAATTGATGTTACTTCTTCCTTGAAGAAAGTGGCATAAACTTAGAAGTAAATAACTCCAGCTCTTCCATGAGAAAGTATTAAGACTCATATTTTCATTGCCAGCACTCCTTTCTCCTCCATCTAACAGCCACTTGTTCTAGGCTTTGTGTAGGCAGAAGGCTTTTTTTTTCAGGGAGCACCAACTGCTTCTGTGGTTTGAGTCTTGGGGAATTGATGATGCAAGTTGAGATGAGGTTTGTTAAATTTATGCTTCAGCCTACAACATGAAGATCTATCAGTTCCAGAAGTTGGTGTGAATTTGGTCCATCTTGAGCATCTTAGAGCAGATAGCCCCTAGAAAAAACACTGAAGTGTGGTTAAATTTTGAAGCGTTCAGGTTATGTAAGCAGTATGTGAGGATCTGCTGTGGCTTGTAACCCTCAGAGCCTGTGTGAGGTGCTGGGGAGAGCAGGGAGAGGCATGGAATGTGGGAAAAGAGTGGAATGGGGGGTGGTTTACTGCAGGCTTTTTCTGCTCTGAATAAAATAATGTGAACATACCAAGCGCTGTGAGATCACCTGGTTAACTCCATGTTTTACATGCTTGGCTTGTAAATCTTGATTACTTTGTGTTCTCAGACATATTTATGAGAGCATCTTAGCTAAACCCATGTAGCATTCACAGTCATGAGTTCACATTCACAACTGAAATTTTGGTAGGCTTAAAAACTACGAATAAAACAGACCAAAACACTAAAACATTCAAAGGAAGGCGGTTTTGTGCAAATTAAGAAAAGCATGGAAATACTTGCTTATTGGACAGTTAAGCTTATGAAATCCTCCAGTTTTCAGAATTTATTTTTTTTAATGAAATGCTGTGAACAAACTGAATGTCCTGATAATACATTTAGAAATTTTAAAAGGTGAGAGCACTAATTGCTGAGTAGTTAGTTGTAGGTGGGTTTTTATTTGCTTGTTTTATTTGTAACACATGGTGCACATTATCATTTAGTTTTTGTTAGCATCTCGTTAGCATCCCTCAGTTCTCTAGGTGTTCAGGTGTCAGTTAGAAATTTTCTTGATTTTCCTTGTTAACTGGGTCTTAAGTTCTGAGCAATCATCATTTGTGTTGGCATAGAGTTTTGAGCCAGTGCCTTTGCATGGCTCAGGGAGGAGCAGTGCCATTTATGAATCTTGCTGTATTTGAAATTTGCTTGATTTTGCACAGGACTACAAGGCTAAAGCTGAAGTGATCTGTTAGGATTTTTATACTGGCTAATTCAATCTGAGCCTTTGCAAGTGGCTTCATTAGGGTTCTCCATCCCTTCACTCAAGTTGTATAGTAATGCTTATTAAACAGGAATTACTATTTTTCCCTGGTAGTAGTAGGTAAAAGAACTCTATGACAGTACTATAAAACTGATGAAGAATTTTTGATATTCTACATGCATAATTGTAATAGTAGTATGTAACATAAAATTAGGCTTTTTTCTGTGAAAGATAGTAAAATTTCTCTACATTTTCCTTTTAATCTGTTCTGGACAGGTACACACACAATAAGTGACCCCATTTTTCAGAATTTCAAGCAAGTATTCTGAGGTCTTAGGCTTTGATCTGTAGGGTAGGTAGTCCAAGTGCAGGTGCTTTTAAATTTCCATCACCACAACTGATGTGCAGTGTCAGTGTCTCTGTATGTGGTGAAAACATTTTGTGATAGACTGGGACAGATTTTTCTTAAGATAGTTTGAGTGAGTCCATTCATAAAACAGAGTGATTGTGTTACAGGTTGTAATAGGTTCTTGACCTTGTACATATGCTCACTGGATCTTATCTTTGATTTCTAGTAGCTGTACAAGTGGAAAAGCAGCTCTTGAGAAGTAAGGTCATGCTTTTCATTCTGAGTCAGGTTTTGTGGAAACACAGAGCAGGAAAGTAGCATTGTAGAAACTCCAGCCTGGCCAGGCACACTTTTAATCACACGATTATTTTACTTTTCCGAGGTCAGTTAAAGCCAGTGGAATTTTTAAATGACTGATGTTTCTTTTCTGAAAGTGCAAGTACTGGCATCTCAGCATAAGTAAATACTGTTAGATGGCTTAACAAAAGAACTTCCATATTGACTTGAACATTTTAGGAAAGGTAAAAAGTGCACTTAATGCATGAGTGCTGCAAGGAGGACAAAACTGTAATAAACACTCATGAGTGGATGGTGTTTGCAGTGGAGTGGCCTCAATTCTTTAATTAGCTGTATATAAAATCAGTGTTTGAGGGCTGAAACTGTCTTGCTTGTAGCTTAAATAAGGTATAATACTATGCAGAATGTGAGCAGATAACTTGCTTTATTGGTGTATGGTTATGAATGAGGTGCATTTGTGGAAAAGACAATTTTTGTTTAATGCTAATGAGAATAAACATAAATTAAGGCAATAACTTAAATTATACATGTGAATGATACAAAATTGGACAACCTTATATAATAAATTCATAGCATTAATTTCTTAGATTGCATGTGGTCTGAGCATAGGCTGTGCATGTCTTTTTCTTACGTTTTGTAAGTGAAGAATCTTTGTTGAAGTAAACATTTTACTTCCACACCAGTTTTGTTTTTAAAGTGTTGATAGCATCTGAGTGGACCTGGTTTTTTATATTACATACATGGATTTAATTTTCTGTATAGTGTGAATTTTTTTCTTTTGCAAAAAATTCAGTGTTAGTCTTAAGTGTTGCAGGCACTGCTGATCTGTGCATCTGATCATGGTGTTTGCACCATGTGGTACAAAATGCCCCAGAGAGGTTATTGTCAGGACACAGTGGTATTGATTATCTGTAAGTTTGTAAGAGGTTTATTAATTGTGTCTTCTTTCTCCTACCTGAAACTGAGGAGGAAAAAAGAATCATCCTGTGTTGGCCTCTGTTTACCATAAAATTTTACCTTTCTGTTCCTATGCAAGTTCTCAAATTGTTCTGCTGCTGTTATTATGGAGGAGGAGTTTTCTAGCCCCCGAAACCTCTCAAGGCCCTTCAGCCCCACCATCTCCCTCTCTTCCTTCATCCCCCTCATCATTCATTGTGTTCCTTGTTTTGAAATGACTACAGGAAATGTGTCGGCAGTCTGTATAAGCTGCTGTGTATTTCGCAGATTTCCTCTTTTCATAGTGTTGATTTTTGGACAATTGTAAAATACTGAGCTACTTGTAGGTTAATTGAAAAAAGGCAGAAACAATTCCTGTGGGATTTGCCTTCAGTGTTGAGTAGGTGAGGAATGGGCTATTTGTGGTTCAGGGAAGCTTTCTGAATTCAGGTCATCAAAGCTGGAAAGTTAATGAACTAATAGATTTTTTCACTTGGAGAGATGATACCCCTGAGGAGACTCAGTGTCTTCGACAGGAGGTAGGGATGGGCAGAACAGCATTGCTCTTTCCTTTGGCCCTTCTTGACTGGGATTGAGGCATGCAGCATCTGTCATTTTTTAAGGTTATTATAATGTTCATATTACAGAAGTCACCAATACAAAAGATTTGCCAAAAAAATCTAATAAATTTAATCCCTTATTAAATTAAGACTTTTTATTTCTACTTTGTAGTGCTTGTTGAGTGATGGACTTAAAACTAAATAGACATATGATCACATACTGAATCAAAGTTTTAGTCTGTTCTGACTAGATTAAAAGCAATATTTCTGTTAATTTAGAGTTAGGAATGATCTGAGCAGTCTGGGATATAGTGGTGCTGCTTCTGCTGACAGTGACCTGTTTTCAGGTATGGCACTCTCAGGACAACCTGCTGCTCATCAGTGCTGAGCTCCCACTGTTGTAAAAGGAAATGAAGAGAGTCAGGGACCTAAATCCCATTGAAATTTGAGATCTCCAGCTATCTTCAGTCTTTGCTAGTAAATCTTGTTAGGTTATATGTAAGCAAACACCTTCCCTTTCTGCTTTCAAGTGTGTGGTAAATTGGAAGTAAGTCCAGTGGAAGAGGAAGGAGCCACCTTCCTTCTCCTGCAGTGTAAGAGCCTGCACATGGCCCCTTATCCCAAGTAAGCAGCTTTGAGGAAATTGCAGGCAAGTGTAATTTGTGTAGTTTGCTCACAGTCACACAGTCCTCAGGTTTTGAAGAGGTTGTCCTTGGCTTTTACCAGCTTTTTTATCGTAGTAGAATGCTAAATGGCTTGAATGAAATTTTTAGGATTTGGCCCTGTTTGTATATGAGAAAAGGCATTCCCAGTAATTTATAAATTTTGTGCCACTGTTTGCAGTCTTGTCATTTCACCTTTGCCAAGACCTGTTTGACAGCCACAGCCACACAGCTGAGCTCTACCTGTCCCTCCCCACACCTACAGACCTCCAGGATCCTACTGGCATATGAGAGGGATGATTCACTGCCAGAAATCCAGGTTTTCTTTGTTCCATATTCTGCTGTTCTAATTAGGTTCAAATATTTTCTTTTAACACCAACTTTGTTTAGCATAGAAACAAAGCTATTGTATTTCTTTCAGGAACATATTTCCTCCTGTTATACAAGCCTTTTAAATTTTTTTTTCCATAGCTTTAATTTGAGGAAAGTTACTTCAGGATTACTACTTCTGAAGTGAGTCAGGAGGACTCTGAACTTCTCATTAGTTTTCAAAATATTGATAATAATTTTTATTCTTTTGGGTAGGACAGAGGAAGTAGATAGATCTTTGGTGTCAAATCCTGGTGTTTCTTCCTCTGTTCCATTCAGAATGGATTTTTCTTGAGTTAAGCAATCCTGACGCACTTTTTTTTCCCCATGTGTTATTTGCACCATAAGTGACAGTACATCTACTAAAATAAGTCAAAAACTTACTTCAGGTCTGAAAATGCTTCTGTTAATTTCCAAAGCTAAAAGTGACAGATCAGACTTTCTGAACTGTGACTTTAGATCTGGACTTCAGCTTCGAGTTTCCGGAGAAGTAAGAGTGTAGGCCGTATATAGTAAATACAGAGAGTGTATATATACAGCAGTATAGACAACTCTTCTTTACCCTTGTTAGTTTGAAGTGCTCTTGGGAAATCAATACTTTTGTTGCAGGTGTTTTATAATCCTCCTCTGTTTTCAGGTACTGTAGAAATGTCACTGAATGTTTTTGAAAAGAGCCTTGGTTAATAATGTCACTTTTGGCTGTTTAAGCACTTCCATTCTGTATCAGTGACAACTGTCTTTTGAGCTAGAACTTCCTAGATTTAGCCTCTTAGCAGTTCAGTTCTTCTAGAAGCTTGAATAAAACCAATTAATTGTTTTTTTTTTTAAATACAACTTTTAAAAAATAAGTTTCATAATGTAATGTCAGGTGGGCAGAAGCTTGCATCATGGCAGGGGAGATTTACTCATTCACAGTGAATGCCTTTTGCTATTTGAAAGGCATTTAGATTTGTCTGCACATGCTAGAGAAAAAAATGTTATTTAAAAACTTGGATTTCTGTATTTTAATTAAATATTATTCTGATGTCTTCTTTGGGCAAAGCATGCAACTGTAGAATAAAGTCTTAAGTGTAAATAGTAGCACCTTAGAAAGTTTGTGTTGAAAAGAAGTTTATTTTGGTGTGTTTTCTTTGTTTTTCCTCAGTATCCAGCCCTGTTGGAGGACAACATCCATTGATCCATGCTGAATAAAGCATATGCTTATTTCAAGCAATTTGGATCTTGTGGGAAATAAGTAGCAAGGCAGATGAGTGAGGAAGAGACAGAGTTAAGCTTGGTATAAATGATCACAGATGCAGGTGCTACCAACTTATCCCCTGTTGTTACTAAACCTCTGATAGAGATTTTAGAGAGAGCCTTAAAGACTGATCTGTGTGAATCCATATATATACACCAATAGATGGATAAAAATGAGACTGGTGAGCCAGCATTCATTTTTCATTGGCCCACTCAGACAAGCAGTATTCTGCCTTTGTCTGTATTAATAGGAGTTCTTTTTTATCTGTAATAATAGAGTGACTGAAGGAGCCTTTTGTAAGTTGAGCATCATAAATTGCAAAGTGAACCCATAAGTTGATTTTTGGGGAGTATAACAGTTTGTAGTTGCCCATTAGTATGAGATAGTGTTGGGAAAGTGTGCAAAGGTCTGTAAGAAGAGTTGTCTTTGTTCATAGAATCACCACTGTGTAACTTCATGTTTCAGTTTGTTTGCCTCTTTAGAATGTCTCTGTTTCTTGCATTTTTTAAAGAAATGAAACAAACTTTGTGATTATCTTTTGCCTTGTGTTTATCTGGTAAGTGATGGCTGCTCAAAATTGCATAGTTCATAGTCTCAGTTCAGATGAAGCAGGTGTTTTGGAGTTGTTTTTCTCAATTTTCTCCCCTTCAGCATTTTATGTTCCCTAGATTTGCAAGACTAAACATGAGGAAGGGCATTTGGGAAAAACAAAGAAACTGTATTAAATGGAAGTTGAAATCTAGAGTAAGAGAGATATGTTGGTAGTTCAAGATTAGTCTCATCCTTCTGAGTTGGTTCCTAAAATATGACAGATAAATGAGTATCTGATCCTTAATTTTGTTCAGTTGCCAAACATGTCAAAACGGTTGCTGCACTATTACATGTTCTAATAAAGACTTGTTTTAAACTTTTCATGTAGGCTGTTAAATTTTGCTGTTGTGTAGTGAAACTCCTCTCAGGCTTAGCTATAATGCAGGCAAGTGTTACATTTTGAGAGAAGAAACAAATCCTTCTTCCTGGGATTTACTAGAAAAGAAAGTTCTTGGAGCATGTTGCATTTTGCTGTAAAGCTCAAAACCAGCCAGCCAACCCTTCCTCTTCAAGCTCCTACCCCAGAGCAGCCCTTGTGTTGTGAGGAGACCAGCATGCTCTGGGACAGTGCCTTGGAGGTGAACCAGGTATGTCAGTCCTGGGGCAGGAGTGACTCCTGCTTTTAAGGAGCCATCACTTTTGAGGCTGCTTAACCCAACTGCTCCGTGCTGGCAGAACAGCTTTTCAGTGCTGCAGAACCCCTTCAAGCCAAGTGGAGAAGGAAAGGGTTTCCTCTAAAACACTGCAGCTCTTGGATGTTTGTTGAGAAGGAGGACTCCTCTTTGATTTCATTGCATGTTCTGCTTGCTTCTGCTGAGCAGTCCTGGGAAGGAGAGGTAGATATTGCAATTCCTGCATTTCTGTCACTGACTGAGTATTGTCAGGGAGCCCTGCCTGCAGAAGCTCGAGCCTTTCTGAGCGTGAGACTAGAGTTGATTCTTCCCTTGGCCTTCAGAGAATTTCAGCACTGGTTACTGATCTGCCGAGCCTGGAATGGAACATGGTGCAGGCTGGGAATATTCCTTGCAGGAGGAATCTGGAGAAGTTTAGTGTAGGGTTTGCCCACCCAAACAAGGGCAATGCTTGAATATCAAGGGAAGAGTGAAGAACAAAACACGGATATTAAAAATTGTGTCAGTATTTAATCTTGTAAATTACAACTGGCAGATGTCATAAGCAAGTTATAGGCATTGATTCCCCCCCACCACACACACCCTCTGAGGGAGTGTAATACTGTAATAGGCATTTCCTGACACTCCTTAGGAGATGGGGATAATACTGTATTGTCATCTTTGATTGTTGCTTAAGGTCACCTAAGAGCAAAAGGTGTCCTACTTATTAGGACAGTTTTGGTAGAGCATTTCTAGGACTTCCCTGTGACTCTTGACAGATGCCCTAAGATGAATAGCCCAGATGCAGGAGAAGAGCAGTGAGACAGGGTGCCCCTTACTTTCTTCATGCTCCTTCTCTTAGCCTTCAGTCATGCTTTTGGTGTGTCACAGCCAACCTGTTCAGATGGCACGGTTGAGGAACTTCGTGGAGCTTTGTTTGTGATGGTTTTGGTTGTACAGAGATCAGTTGTTTTTATCTGTGGGAGAGTGTGTGTAGCCCATGCAACCTCTTCCAGATATACTCATTGTTACATAGTGAGGAAAACTTAAGAACTCAGAAAAGTGTGGACATTGAACTCTCCATTTGACATTCATAGGAGTACATTTTATCTGCTCTGTAGTTGAAAAAAAATATAGTTCCATATCTTAATATGCCATTTTTCAGAGATATTCTTGGAGCAAATGCTAGACAATGTATCTCTGTCACTGTAAATTCTTGTCTTTTAAATTAACAATATTCAAAGGGTTTATAAAAATTCAAATAGTGATTAGGTTCTGAGGCAGGAAATGTGCTGCTCTTGCCCTTTTCTGGATAACCTCAGCCAAACTTCATCCAGAGTGAAGGATACAGGCTCAGGATACTGAGTTACTGTGTGACAGACTATTTAACAGCACCTTGATGAATGCCCTGTCTTGCAGTGGAAGAGAACAGTGTTGGTGACAGTCTCCTTGTCCTCAAGGACTGTGCCCCTGTGGTGGCAGTTTTAGATGACAGCAGTTGGACCTTTTTCATTTTTTCTGCACAGGGATAGGAAATGGGTGAGTGAGCATAGGTGGCAATTACTAGGTGCAAATGTTACTCCCAGCACTCCCAACTTTAATTGTTGGTATCCCCTCACTTCCTTCAAGGTAGAGAGCATAAACACCTGTATTCTGTAATTCCACTTGGTTCTTGTCCCAGTGCTCTGTGGTATTAGACATGTAAAGGATGTCATGGGAAGGAATGAGGCAGATGGTTGCTTTTTTTGAAAACTTTGAGAAGCCTTGTTTTCAGTAATCAGTTCCAGACTGACGTGTTTCACCTGCTAATGTGTAGAATTGTGGTAAACACTCTCCAGCTGTGCTGTAGAAAAACTGAGTAGTAGTGTTTGTAACATTTTTGAGAGTAAAAATGTCCTGCAAATGTGTCGACAGTCTATTAAAACTCCTGAGATTTAAGAAGTTTGGTCTGAGATCTTTGTGTGAACTTTCTAGAACTTGTCTAGAAATTTCTTCTGCATGAAGGACAGGAAGCTGTGTCTGGTCACTAATCTTGAGAGTTCTGGTTGGTGTGTCTCCTGTTGCTCCTGGTGGACTTCTGGGGATCCTCCTGCTGACACATTGTAGGACATCTGCTTACCTCTTCCTCACTTCTTTCTTAACCCCCTCTTGCTAAGAAGACTAAATAGCTGCTTAAAGCTGGTATAAACTATCAAGATTTCAGCAGGCTCCTAGCAGTTTACTTCTATAATTTTTCCTTGCAATTCACAGCATTTTAAGCATGGTTATATAAGAGGAGTGAGCTGTGTAGTGTTAAGGACAAAATGATGACAAGAAAAAAAATGACAAATGTGGAATGAAGTTGTGTTCAGAGGAAACTGTTGTAGAAGTTAAAGTAAATAGAATGGAAATTGTTTAATTTCAAAAACATTTATTTCTTTGCAAAGTAATCTGGATTTCCAGCAACAGATATGTTGGATGTTCCTGAATCTGGGAGTTTTAGTGGTTTTTTTTGACAGTAGTTGGTAGAAGCTAGGGAGCGAACACCAGGTACCACTGGTGACCTCAAGTATTTTGTTGCTCACCTTTGTTACTGTGCAATGCATTTCCATTGGGAGACTGGTACAGGCAGTTTGAAAAGGTCGTGTTTCCAGGGAGCCCTGGTTTTCCAGCTTCCTCAGCCTCCAACTGTGATGTGTGTCACCAGATCACCCAGTGGTTCAGGCTGGAAGGCACTTTGGGAAGTCATCCTGTCCTGCCCCACTGCTCCTGCTCAAGCATGGTCACCTAGAGCTGGTCACTTAGGACTGTATCCAGGTGGCTTCTGAATGTCTCTAAGGATGGAGAACTCTGCAGCCTCTCTGGGCAGCCTGTGCCAGCACTTGGTCACCCACATAACAAAAAAGTTTTCATGATGATCAGGAGGAATCTCCTGTGTTTGTGCCTGTTGTATCTGCTCTTGTCACTTGTACCACGGCAGAGGCTGGTTCCCTCTTCAGTTCACCCTCGCTTTGGATTTTACATGTACTGATTTGATCCCTGCAGGATTTCTCTAGGCCGGCTCTAGAGTCTGACTCTGTCCTCCCTGTGAGAGATGCTCCAGAGGGCTGTTAGTGGCCCTTCACTGGACTGTCTCCAGTGTGTTAGTGTCTCTCTTGTACTGGGGAACCCAGAACTGGGCACAGTACTCTACATATGGCTTTCCAGTGCTGAGTACAGCCCTTGGCCTGCTGGCAACTCTTCCATGTGCAGCCTAGGATACCATTAATGTTCCTTGCCTTAAGGGCCCATTGGTTTGTCATCAGCTTGATGTCCACCAAGAGCCTTGGGTTCTTTCCTGCCAAATGTGCTTTGCCCCAGCAGGCATTAATGCCTGGGGTTGTTCCTTCTCCCTAGGGATGGGATGTTGCACTTCTATTTGAACTACATGCCTAGAAGGGGGCTGATAACGTATGAAGTTACATGTTGATCAGAAAATAATGAGAATTGAGCTGTTTGCTCATTCTGATTGAATGCTGTGGTAGGTTACTTGGAACAGGTGGTGCCTGTAAATTTCTAGGAGGGAGAGGACTTCAGGGTTGTTGCCAGCTTTATCTGCTTTACAGGTGATAACGGCAATAGATTGCTGACAGTGATTATTTATTTGACTTGATGATCTTAATAGGGTAGACAAGCATTTTAAAGGAAGGGGCTTGAGTGTATCTGATCCCACACTGTGGAATAAAAGATCTTTCGAGTCCTTTGTAGTCTCTCTTTTGTGAAATGGCTGTACTTTCATGTACACTGACATTTTAGTCTAATTTCCTCAAGATGTACTTGTGTTACACTCCGAGTTCAGATGTTTGTGCTCGAGTTGCATCTTTGAATCATTAGCATTTGGGCAGCAGCATGTGGAAGTTTTCCAACCAGCGGCTTCTTATAAACAGCTCTCTCTCCTGCCAATAAGAGACTTGGTTGCTTTCCCATTCCCCAAGAAAGGTAATGTTCAGATAAGCATGAGTACATTAACACGTTTCCTCTGCTTGGACACTGGCTTCTTGCTATCTTGGTGAATCTGGGTGTAGACACTACTGAAATTACTGGGCTTTTGCTTCTGAAAGCCTTTCCAAACCTGTGTGGTTTTTTTCAAAGACCAGCAGAAGCAGCAATCTGCGTTCTGCTTAAATCTGCAAGAATACAAAGACACAAGCAAGGCAACTGCATTCTAACTGTGGATTTTAGTTCTAAAATATAACCATTAGAAGAAATCTGGGAAAAGCATCTTGGCTCTGATCCTGTATTTGTGGAAGAAGATCTCTTACAGACTTTGTTGCTAGGGGTCTAGAGAGTTCCATAAATCTTCATTGGTGGGTCAGACTGGGGGATTAGGATTGCAGTTGTGTTGTCAGAGATGCTTTTGTAGAGAATTCTGAAAAATGCCAGTGTTCTAGTAGCATCAACAAGTTACTGGTTGGTTATTTGTTTGGATTTTAAATCTGCCTACAAGCCTGACTTGAGTGGGATGAAAAGACATGAACCTGTAAGTTAAATAATCCAAGAATAGTCATTGCAATTCTTACTTACCCTTGAGACTAAAGGAAGATCTCTTCTGCTCAAATGCTAAACAACTTTTCAGCAGCAGGGAGGAAATAATACATTTTTGCTCAAACTTTACTGCAGTGACTTACTGCCAAATAGAATGGGATTATTTAAAGTATTAGGAGTCTTTGCTTTGTTAGAAAACACTGCTGCAAACAAGTTAGCTATGCTAGATCTTTTTGGAAGACAGTGCTCTTCTAGTGTGATATTCTAGAACTTGAGCAAGCCTGTTCCCATAAAACCTCACTGATGTTAATCTGAGTCAGAAACAGAATAAGAAGCTGCATTGAAAAGCAGAGTTTTCAATGCTTAATCCTAAAAGGTAATAAGATAATTTTATAGTACTTTTTCAAATATTTACCTCGTGGAGATGTGTTCTCCTTAAAATTACCTTCTATTGACCTTTCTTGTGCTCTCAGAGTAGCTCGTGGTGTGTCAGTTGTTAAGTGGCAAAAAGCTCTGTGTTCTTGTTTGTATTCAGGGACTTTGGAGCAAATAATGTTGCAATCATTCCTTCTATTTTATAGCATTTGGATTAAAAGTACAAGAATTAACAGTTTGCTTTTAGCTTTTTGCTGGAGGGATCTGAATTACCGCATGTGCTGCTTTATCTCTGGATGTAATGTACTGAGATATTCCCTGTGACCAACCCAGAAACAGGAGCCCTGTAATACTTCTGCACACTGGTGCCCAGTGATTTGCCTGGTTTATACAGATCATACCTTTGCTCAGAATACAAGTGCAATTAAATTGCAGTTGAGATAAAAAGGTTGTGTTGGCTGAGAGTTTTTTAATTAGCAGGGGGAGCCTCTCCTTTGTTTGAAAACAAAACCTCGGGTTTGTGAAAGGAAAGCTGAAAAGCTTTTACTTGGATTGCTGTCTGCAAATCTAAATAGTTTCCCTCATTATCAGTACTTGTGAAATTGCTGGTTCAGGAAGGCTGTAGAAAATAACTTCCCTGAAGGAACACCAATGTAGCAAATGCAAATTAAAAACAAAATGACTGACCTTTCAATGCTGTGCATAGCAGAAAAAGGAAGTGTGGAGGGACCTGTGACATTCCATCCACCATTCCTCTATTACTTTGAGGCTTTGCCTTTATGAGATAGGGAGCTACAAATTTTTCAACATGTTTGTGATTTTATTTTGTTTTTGCTTTTAGATATATAATGGCACATCTTAAGTTTTGGGTACATAGAGTTTAGTAGTCAAATGGATCTTGTATCAGAGAAGTGGAAAAAGTAACTATAGGATTATTTTTATAATAAAAATCCTTGTATTTAACCAAAACTCCAAAAGATGCACAGGATAGAAGATTGTATGTCTTGTTTTCATTTTATTCAGCAGCCCATTCCCTCCCAAGGCAGTGAATGGCTTCCCTTTATTGTGAGCTCTATTGTTATTTATCATGCCTAGAAAGCTTGATATGATATTTTGAAAATACATGTAAAAATATACTTGGAGTAAAAAGATTCTGCTAAATAATTGTATTTTGATTACAAATGCAAACAAATCTAGTCTTCATATCTTTCCTCTATTCACGTAGTGGGTTTTGTTGGAAGGAGAAGGAGAGGTGGATTAGCACTGGTTATGATTTTTCTCTATAGTGTCATACCATTATTCTTTACTCTTTTAATACTTTCAGTTCCTATTTTCAAGACTACTTTGACAGTTTTGATAGACTCTGGGATATTTTCACTTCCCATAGTAATTCTGGGAATAGCAGGTTTTTTCCCTTCTCTCTTCAGCATATTTCTGTAGCTATAAAATGCTAAATCTGTTCCTGATTTTGTATAAACCAAACTTAACTTCAAATAGAATTGGTTCAATTTAAAAGTGTTTGGATTTTTTTTCATTTGGGTGATAAAACTTGGCTGAATGACAGACTTTAAGCAATAGTGGCATCTGATATTTTTTTGCAATGCTTACTTGCAATCCCAGATACTGCTTTGTCTATAAAACATCATATATTGAAGCACCTTTACATTGGTAAAGCACGAGTGTGAAATGATTCACAGTACGTACTAGAGGGGAGTTTGCTGTTGTATGGAGACTATTTCTTATAAGAGTTTTTCTCCTCTGAATCTTCTGCTTTCTTTCTTTCTGTGTATCTGCTGATGTTTACAGCATCTGAATAACAGATCAAACAGATGCTTAGTGCTTGGTTCATGTCATTTAGAAAGGTATTTAATTGTATTTGTGCAGAGGGAATATGTTCAATGCAGGTGTTTATGTTGGGCATTTGTGGGTTTTCAGTGGTACCTATAATTATTTAAATTGTAGGTATAGTGTAGGTATGTAATTCTTTAGCTGTTAGTCTCTAGTTAGCTCAAGCAGATGATCAAGTTTCCTAAATCTGTGTCAGACATTATTATCTTTTGTTGTACAAGTTGATTTGGGGTCTAGTAAAGTAGATCAGTATTGTAATACAATTTATTGAGGTGCCAAAAAATGTGTGAATATGGAATGGGAGTTAACCATCTATCACTGTTAACCTGTGGAAGAAGAGTGGGGAAGAGACTTCTATCCACAATTACCTGCCTTTCCACCCCCAAAGGCTCTGGGGTTGGATTCTGGGCATTTGCAGTTCTGAAACAAAAAAAGCATTAAACTTTTGCAAATTACAATTTTCATAAATATTTCTTGAAATCTGTACTAGTCTCATAAATACTGTTTTTCTTTTGATGAAGTTTGAGAAATCTTGTGATAATGGAATCAACAAGATGGGGCAGAGCAATTACCTTATATTATCTATATTCTTTTTTTTTTGTTCAAAACAATAATGTAATGTTTTCTTTTTACAGATGACTATGGATGAGAAATATGTGAACAGCATTTGGGATCTTCTGAAAAATGCAATCCAAGAGATTCAGCGTAAGAACAATAGTGGTCTCAGTTTTGAGGAGCTGTATAGAAATGCTTATACAATGGTGTTGCATAAACATGGTGAAAAACTCTACACTGGACTAAGAGAAGTGGTCACTGAGCATCTAATAAATAAGGTTTGTCCATTTGTCAATTAAAAAAGAAGTGTCTTATGTGCAAGAATTCTGAACAGTTATTTAAATGGCATAAAATCTAACTTTATTATGTTACCTTGTGTTGCACTTGTGTAGCTTCTCTCAAAAATGGTAGCATAGAGCTAACATCAAGCTCAGATGATTTCATGTTTCTGGTACTGTTTCTGGTAAATTACTGATGGAAGGCAGACCATAGGAAGCACTTGAAAGAGTGTAAGAGGAAACAACTGTTTTTTTTTTTGAAGAATGACTGTTAAGAGCTGAGAATTATTTTTAACAATTTGTGTCATTTTTGATGGCATTTTGTGACTTTTGTAGGCCACATTTTGTCTTGTTTGCCAGTCAGTTTTTTTCATCTGTGGAACAAATAAATACCAATGTAAGAGCTTGTTTTCTATAGGCTAATGAACTAATTCCCAGGTTAATGAGACAGTTGTGCTGGGATTATGCTCTTTAAAGAGGCGGTAGGCACTGTTCAAAAACAGCAACTCAGCAATAGCAAAAGTCCTGAGTAGCTCACATTCTGCCATGTCAGCCTTTGCAAAACCATGTAGGTCAGTCAAAATGACATGCAGAAACCTTCTGAAGATCTGTCATCTGAGAGAAGGAATCTTCAAGTCTTGTGTTAAACCATGGAACCACTTCTTTAGTCTTTGAGAGAAGTTTAGAATTGATTAATAAATATGTAAATGGAAGAAGTTGGAAGTTGCTTTTTAGGACTCCAGATAATATTTCATGGCAATAGGATTCTAAGCCTGTGGGAGATGCCAGTTACTCCTTATGGTAACATCCATAGCAGAGAGATATGTGTCTACTTTGATCCCATATTCTGGCCATGCTTCAGATGGAGTATCAGATTTTTGTCCTGTTTCTGGCCATGCTTCAGATGGAGTATCAGATTTTTGTCCTGTTTTTACAAGATCTGAAAAGGAAACTCAGAGACCATCATGTGTCTTGGATGATTACTTGTGGCTGAATTACAGAGAATGGATGGGAGATTTATGGCTAAATAATGCAGGATGCTTGGGGACTTTTTTAGTATGTTCCAACTGGAATTAACTGCTGTGGCAGAGAAATGTGTTATTTCTTTTCTAAAATCCTAGTTTTCAAAGGTGTGATCCAGATAAGTGGATAAAACTGCTTTGAATGTGGGGCTTTTTTACTGTGTGCACCAGAGGAGACATCCTCTATGAAGTGGTTAAACAATTTGCAGTTCTTTTCTATAATTGTAGCACATCTGTGACTCTCAAAAACTTCTGGTTTCATTATCTGTGCATTCATAATCTGTACCATTCATATAAAATGTGGCAAATGGCTGAGGCTTTTTTTTGCCTTGTTCTTGTATATGTCTATGCACTTAATAATTTGTGACTCTAAACTTTTATTATTCCTAGGCTTTAGTTTATCCTGGTTTAATTTGATGGGTGTCTTTTTATCTTTGTTCCTGGGTATTCTGCCACTTATCTTAGTTCCTGGCTATTTTGCATATTAAAAACTATGCGTTTGCAGAATTAATTATTCTGAAGTGCTGATTGTGGCAGGCTGACAAAAGAGCAGAAGGTTCTGAGTTTGTAATTTCAGTGCAGAGGCTGAGAGGGCTGCACAGATAGCAGTGCAGAGAAATGCCTTTCTGACACTTAACATTCCTGTATCTGGTCATTTAAATAACATCTTCTCTGATGACCAAATATTCTGATCTTTAATGTGATTAATCAAATTATATCCATGTGTGTGGGTGATCAATGATGACCAAAGCTTTTGCAAATAAAAAGGTTTAACTGAGTTTTAGTAGTTAATTGCTATAGAGTTAAAAAGGCTAAATTATTCTGATTATGCCAGCCTGTAAAATAATCCAAGGCAAAGACTAAAAAAATGTGATTTATGCCAAAAATTTCTGAAAAATAACAAAAACTTATAGAGGCTAAAAGCTACTGCTTGTCCCTTTTGAATGTTTGCTTAGACAAATTATGTTGAGGCATATATAGATGGAAGTATGGAAAAAAACTGCACTGTTTATCAAGAATAGCATCAGTTCTATAATGACATCTTCTGTTTGAGCCATTAGTACTTGTAAGATAGATGAAAAATGAGTTTTGTTTAACCTCACGTTTTGTCATAGGAATTTTAGCAAAATCTTTTATGTTCACTGTCCCTTTCCAAGAGCAATTCTCTGATAAATTTTAAGTAGCTAATGAATGATAAATGATCTCATCACAAGTCTTTGTAAAACTTCTATTCAGGGATTCAGTGGTGGATACTAGAATTTAGAAGAGGGGGATTATGCCAACTGAAATATTGTTCATTAAATTCTTTAACTTTTATAAAAATGGGAGTGTTCACAGATGAATAGATTTTACTGAAGAACTATACTCAGTTCAGGGAGCACTGCTGAGGAGCCTACCCCAAATTTGAAACTTTATTAATCCTTGAGCCAAAGCTGTCATTTGCTGCCCACATCTCCAGGTTATCTTCTTAGAAAAAGCTTCATTCTTGTGGTATTCCCGTCATGCTGGTTAATCAGCAATAGATTAAGAGACTAGGTAGAGGCAGTGTATATTTTCAGTTGTTTTTACAAATAGTTTTAAAGCTTGGAAAACATTCCTTCATTTTTGGTGAGGCATGGTTAAGAGCTGTATTTATGATTTATGCTAATATAATTGCCAGGTGAAAGTTGTGCTTATTCAGCATTTTAATTAGCAATCAAACACTAATGAGAAAAGTATTTAACTTCTCAACAAGAAAACAGTACAATGCACTGCCTTGACAGCTTAATTGTAAATAAAATAATAGTTGCAAATATGATCCATACAAGGTGTGTGCAAGCAAGTTATTATCAAGAATGCTTGGTTTCAGACTTGCAGACCCCAGTGGTTTGCAGTTCCAAATCACCCTGTTCTGGCTGTAGTAAGAAAGGCTGTAAATGCTGCCAGGTGCTCTGCATCACTGAGACAAGTCAGCTCTCTTGAGCTACCTTGCTTTTACTACAGGGTAGGAACATGCTAAAACTTGTCTTTACCTGTGTATTGACATCATTATTTAAGTATGGTACATGTAGAGCTATTTAAAAATACTCTTGAATTTTGAAAGTACTGAAACCTTTCATCTTAATTCAAGTATTTAATTCCTGTGCCTCTGATACTTCACTGATTTCTCCCTTTCTTGCCCATTGACAATCTTGTAGCTTGATGTGGATGGTCCTCCTTCACACTTCTCAAGCCTAGTATGTTATTACATCACACAAGTGTTTTTAAGTGTTTTTAAAACACACAGAGCTTAGTTTACAGCTCTCTAAACCATTTGATGATAAGCAACATCATTTGTGTTACAGTAAAAACAAGTTAAAGTTTAAAAGTTTACAGGATAATATTTTTAATGTTCATTTTATGTATAAGTCAGTGGGGCCCAATAAAGGGCATCCCAAAATCCTGAGGGAATTGGCTGATGTAGTGGACTTGAGAAGTCATGGCAGTCAGGTGAAGTTCCAGGTGACTGGGAAAGGGGAAACATTGTACCCATATTTCAGAAGTGTAGAAAGGAGGACTCTGGGAACTCCAACCTGTCACTCTCACCTCTGTGTCTGGGAGAATCATGGAGCAGATCCTCCTAGGAGCTATGCTGAGGTACATGGATGACAGGGAGGTGATTTGGGACAGCCAGCACAGTTTCACCAAGGGTGAGTCTTGCCTGGCCAACCCAGTGGCCTTCTATGAAGGAGTGACCACATGAGTGAACAAGGGAAGAGCTACAGATGTCATTTCTCTGGATGTCTGTAAAGGTTTCAACATGGTCCCCCATAACCTTCTTGTGTCTAAATTGGGAAGAGATGGATTCAATGAGTGGAGTTCAATGGATAAGAAATTGGTTGGGTGGTCACACCCACTGGTTGTAGTCAATGGCTCAGAGTCCTGATGGCCATCAGTGGCAAGTGGTGCCCCTTAGGGCAGGTTCAGTACCTGCTGTGTCAGAGTAACAGTACAGGCACTGAGAGCACCTTTGGTCAGGGGGGCACAGAGCTGCTCAGTGCAGGAGTGGGGTGCTGGTGCACGTATAGGCTGAAAGAAGTGTGTCTACTCTGGGACTTAAAGTTATGTCTGGGGTCCTTTGCAGGCTTTAAAATTTTCTGTCTTAGTGTTGCTGAGAAAAAGGAGAGACGAGAGTCATCTCCATCAGGGAGTTTGAAATTATTTCCATAGTATCAATGAAATAGGGAGGAATGACACAAGAAGTTGTGTAGGAGGCAAATTACCTACTGAGCATTAGAGTGAGCCTGACTGGCAATGTATGAGTGTTATCTGCCTTTATATTTTCTTAATGATGTTTTCAGATGATCTTGAGCAAGTCTGCTATTATGTGGAGGGCAAAAGGATGTGAGGGAATTGCTCGAAAGTGTGTAACTGTTGAGAATCCCCCAGTATTCTTCAGTGTTTGTTTTTTCCTTTTAGCAGTAGGATAGCAGCTGCAGGGATGAACAGACATTTCTGGTAGTCAGTCCATTAACCTACTTGGGACTCCTAAGATTTTAGAACACTGTATTTTAGACTGCTTGGATTTTTCTAAAAGAAACTCTATAATAAAAGTTCTGAGAGCTTGAGGCCTTGGTTCAGAAAGTGCTGTTCTGTACTGCTCCTCCCCTCAGGATGTTCTGGCTGTCCTTACAGTAGTGGAAATTACATAATTGAACTATTTGTGCTGCTGCATCAGGCCAGGCACTGTAAGATAGAAATAGTAGACCATAAGTCTTCTTTATGTACACTTAATCAAGAGTTACTTAAAGGTATTGAAAGCTTATGCCAACAAACTACTATTATTGGGGGAAGGTTTCTGTATTTCCTGAAGACCTGTATTCAGTAGAAAATACAGTTGGGCCTGAAGTTACACACAGAATGTCATCCTTGTAACTATCAGAAGACCTTACATGTATTACAGAGTTGCTAATTTATTTTCAAGTCCCTCTGTATATGGACAGTCCCATTTAAGCTGGCTCTCCCTGCAATTTACTTCATAACTGCAAATACTGTCACAGAAATCACCACAAGCTCAGCTATTTTAAAGTAACATTCTGCTGATAAAAATCTTTGAGATTTGAAATTTTCTAAGGCTGTGGCAGAGCAGCAGCTGTGCGTCCTCTTTGTTCAAAGAGTGTGAGTATGCACATTTTTTTACTTGAGATCATTTTTTCTACCAAAGTGGTGTGACTCTGCACCTTTGCATGGCTAAGATGTTTTGTGCATTATAGCAGTTTCCCTGTAGTTTTGCTGAATTAATGGCCCATACAAGGAATGTGTTGAACACTTGTTAACTATAAAGTTGCTGTAAGTGATAATTTGCTTGGCAGTAGTTTGGTTGGCTTTTGTAGCAGCTGAAAGAATGGCTTTCCAAGCCTCTTCAACAGTTTCAAATAAACCTAGAAGAATGTCATTGAGGAGCTTCACGGGGAAACTCTGAAGGTACTTCTGTTGGACAGCACCCATTTCTGAGTTTCAGGCCCATTTCCAGAAATCCACGTGGCACACCATGTGGAGCCGAGGTGCCACTACTGCAGAATGTGCCAGCGTCTGCTTGGAAGCAAGTTGTCACTGCTACCTGGTGGCAGGTGTCCACCCCCTTCTGTGTGACTTGGCACTGGCTGGCCCAGCAGGGTCAGTGTGAGGGATGTGGAATGTGTGCAGTTACAAGGGCATGCTGCCTCTGTGTTGTCAAAGTAGAGGCTATCATAAAATTGATCTGTAATTACCCTTGGTTATTTGTGCTTATAATCTAATGCTTTGGTAAATTTTATCAGTGTGGATGAACTACCAAATAATGTTTATAAAGCTTTTCCATACTCACCAAAAAAGTGAAAGAAACCATTTCATGTTTGTTTCTCTTGTTCTGGGAGATTCTGCATATTCTTCACAAGTATGTCTGCTGAAGTTGTTTTTAGTGTGTATTTATGTTTTGGCTAAAAGCTTCCTGGACTGGGTGACAACAGAGCACGCATTTGGGAGACCACAGGGTAAATGATGATCATGATCAGAAAGAATGATGCAGTTAAACAGTGCTCATAACTGCATATTATGTTTTCCAAAAGCAAGGAGGAGAGGCCTTGCTCAGGTGTGCAGAGTAGGTGTTTGAAGATGTAAGAAAGCTTTGAACAACCTATGCATACCTATATTGCCTAGATGCAGTAACAAGGTGAATGTTATTGGGATAAGTTTCCCTCTTCCTTCTTCCCTCTTCTCTTTCTCCTCCTTCTTCCCTCTCCTCTTCCTCCTCTGCTCCTTCATTCCTCTCCTTTTCTCCTTCATCCCTCTCCTCCTTGAGACTATTGTGTTGGATGATGTTCCACACTGTGTCTCTGGTTTGCTCATCTGAGTTTGTGAGTGTGAACAGTAGTGTGGCAGACAGGATTCTGTCACCCTGGTTTGGCCTAATAACTTCATAAAACTGGAATGACAGAGTGCAGCCTGTCAGGTGAGTGCATGGGATGTTGGTGCAGTCTCTGGCTGCCTGGCATGTGTGTTTTGTTTTCCTGTTTGAATCTCTGTTCACTGAAATTTACACTATCAGCCAAGTATCAGTCCAAATCAACGAATGTGAACATTCTGTTTGGTTACAACAGAGGGCAGAATACATTTTGCATGTTATGTAAAAAGTCAATTCCCACATGTTATTAACTCTGGAACAATTTTTTTACATTCCCACAGATTTCTCTTTGACTTTAGTTTCAAGTTTGAGCACTGCAGTATATGCCTATTGGAAAAAAATCAAAATATGAAACTGGATGGGCTTTTTTTTATTAGTAGGGAGAGTAGTGGCAAAGAGGCATAAAATCTGAAGTTGATGAGACAGATTAACTTGCAAATTGCAAATACATTTATAAAAAATGAATATGACTTTTTTCTATGAAGTCTTGTTGTTGGTATTAATGTAGGAGTCTGATCTTTACCAAGCAATTGCTTCCTTTCAGAACTGTTGTTTGCTGTATCTTTATGCTATCTCAGCTTGTCTCTCTAAATGTCATCATGGCCAATTTTCCACCTGTACTTGTTCCTGTTTGTAGCATTTACTGCTACTACCCAATGTTCTGAAATGACTTGTGATAGTAAAATTACCAGCAATTGAAACACTATAACACAGGAAATGAAAGCTATGAGGAGTTGTCAAAGACTATTTTTAGCGTTTGAAACTTCAGGAATTCCTTTGAAATTTAAAACCCATGTTTATTTTGTTTCTCTTGTTTCTAGCATAATTTTTCTTTCTTATTTTTCCACAGAAGGGAAATACGAGGTAGGGATAGTCAGCGCCCAGGAAAAGTAAGAACCTGTAAAATTCAGGTCCATGGAAGAGCAAGAATTCTTGTGCTGAAACTAAGTTTGAGATTTAAATGCTGCAGGAGAAACTGACTTGAGTTTATGTCAAAATACCTTTTTTTCACTTCAGGTGCGAGAAGATGTGTTAAACTCCTTGAATAACAACTTTCTACAAACACTAAACCAAGCGTGGAATGATCATCAAACAGCAATGGTGATGATTAGAGACATCCTGATGTATATGGTGGGTATTCTGCTATTTCACACATTTCACAGTGTAGTAAATTGTCTTCTTACCGTGCTTACCAGTCTTCTTGCAAAGACTATTCTGTGTCCCTTGTTTTCAATTTTCTCTGTGCATGCCAGACTGCTACAGGTGTTTGACAAATTGTAATTGGATTTGTGTTTTAGATTAGATTATCTCATTATCACCTGAAAAATTGATCTAAAAAATATTTGAACTTTGCAGTTCTTAAAAAATAAGCTGGTCAGACCCATTCTGGCAGATTTTAGATGTCAGTTCAGGTAGTGATGTTTTCTTACTGTGGAAAGGACTATGGTGTAAAGCATCCTGAAACTTCCAGTGTGGTTGTTCTTTAAGCTTTAGGATTCAAAGAGGATAACTTTGCTTAGGTACAATGTGTGTCCTTGAATGTTAAATTGTAGATGGATCCTTTGCTGTTCATGAAGAACTTGTGTAGAATATTAAGCAGTGTACATAGAATGTGATTTTTGGTTGCATGCTTGCCATTTCTCACCTATAGCCAACAGAAAAGACTTTTATTTTTCAAGAGAGAAGGCCTAGCATTTTTGTGTCTGGATTGCGTTATGCTTTAGGTAGTTGGTAAGTATTAAATTTCCCATAATATTGGGGTTGTATTAGGATGCAAGAGAGTGTTTTTGCTTAGCTTCTAGACAAAGCTTTTGACTTCAAAAGGAAGTGTTGAGTTGCTGTGTTTTTTGTGTAAATTTTTTTTCCCTCTAAAGTATCCTAAATATAATAATTGATGCAGTACTTGACAGTGAAGGACATACAATAATGGACTTTTTTGGTCCAAAAAGCAGATGAACTGGAATTGTACTCTATCTGCTGAACAACAGGAGTTGAGATCTTGTCTTGTAGCTGTCAAAGATCTCATGCTGTGACTTTGACTGTGTTTGTATTAGCTGTGAAGTCTTCTTTGGTCAATAAGCTACTACAAGTTAAAGAATTTGAAGTAATTAGAGAATCACAAACAATTATTTTTAATGGATTTACTGGTTTTAATGGATTTACTGGTTGGAGGAATTGGTTTATTTCAGTAGGGAAAAGACCACATATCAAAAAATAGAGTGCTGGATAACATGCCATCAGTGACACTATGATTTATGTGCCAAAAGGAAGATGGACAGATTGTTTTGAAGATGTACTGTCCTTGCTAAGAGAGATCCTGGACTCCCTAATTTGTTTGTGAAAGACAAATACAAATCAATTGCTGCTAGCTGCATCTAGGCATATTCAAGAATATTTAATGATTAGATTAATCTACCAAAGGTAGTGGTGAATTTTCAGGAAGGTTAGAAGATGGAATCCAGAGCTTTCTAGGAGAACAGCTGTTGTGGTTTAGCCCAATATTATATATTATTTCAGCACAGGAGGTGCTGGATTGTCCAACGTAATGGATAATGCAATGTTATCTGCTGCTCTTAAAATCAATAAATTTCTGATCTTTCAAACAGTGGCAGAGAAAACTGGCTTATAAGCTTTCCTTGTTTTAGTGGCTTGACCAGTATATTAAAAGCCAAGGCCTTTTCTCTTTGAGGAAGCGTTGCCTGCTTCAGTTACCACTCCTGGGGGAGCAGGAGAGCTGTTTCCTGAGTGTTATTTGTAGTCAGAAGAGCAATGCCTTGACTTTGTTTTGAAGCCTGAGAATGCTGTTCAAACATCCAGCCAGCCTTGTCTTTTCCACCAAGATTTCAGGAGAAGGAAAGCTGCAGCATTCCTTCAAGTGTAAATTGAACTTTATTGGCTGTCTTTTAGATTGAAAACAGAATAATAAATAAGCTTGAATACCTCTGGACTATGTAGCCTTCTGTGTGCTGTTGACAGTTTCTAATGATTTCAAGTGGGTGTTCAGTTGAGCCTCTGCTTGACTAATTATTTGACTCCCACAGCTTGTTTTTTCCTTTTACCACAGAAACAGAAAAAAACTATCCACAATAAAATATATTTATAGTATAGTAGTAAAAATAGAACAAAATTTTCTTTCAAAATGCTTATATAAACTTAGGGGCACTAATATTTGTTTGCTAAACCTCTGTAATGCTTATGAGGTTTATAGTTAAATTTTTATATAATGTTTGTGGGGTTTATAGATAAAATTTTAATTTTTATTAGGTAGAATTATCTAATGTGAAGGTCTAATACAATGGGCAGTCTCCCTCCTTTGACTTAGAGGGACATGAGACAAATTGTCAGTAATTCATGTTTTGATTACAAATTAAAGAATAATCAATTATTTAAAACAGGACTACTTTACAAGATTTGCAGTTTCACCTTTGTCACTGGGATGTCCTCTTGAGTGAGACACAATTTTCTTCATTCACAAAAGACTAAGAGTAAAAAACATCCCAGTCTTGAACATGTGTTCATTCAAAAAGTTTGGGAAAGCTGCCAGTACCACAGAATTATAAAGCACCTGTGAAAGATCAGACCTGACTGCTTTTCAAAGAAACAATTTTCAAGAATTTCATAAAATAAAGAATGATTTGTCCTTACTTTCTGATGGTTGAGTCTGACTGACACAGAGGTTTATAATGATATGCTTTTTCATAAATAATTTATACATTTTTATTCAAGAAAATCTAATATAACTGACATTAAAATATTTTATCTAAAACCAGCACCAAACACTGTATAAACTGAGTCACCTGGCATTGTAAATTAATATGCTTGTGTTCTAGCAGGAGAAGTATCTGCAATTATCTTATGTTTGTAAGTAAAGCATGACCCAATCCTTCTCTTGTTTTGTAGGCCATCTCGATTACACATCAGTTTCAGGAAATGTACCTATTGCCCAACAGGCCACACTGTGACATCAGTGAAAGTAAAACATATAATACCCTCTTGAATTCTGGTCTTCCTGTCTTGAATTCTTGCTTCAGCCGAGTGACTTTACATCTTGAACATCTTAAACTAAATTGTATCTGTTTTTATGCCACAGTTTTTTTCCAACCTTGTTTCACCCATTAGCTGCTGTATGATTTAAGTCAAAACAAACACCTTTTCAACCCACCCTAATTTCTTTCCTTTGTTTAATTTTTCCTTTTTTTGTAAGTCAATACAAATAAATCTTCTTTAGGAAGGCATGTGTTTTGTACAGTGGGGTTTGTGCATTATGGTGTTTAATGACTAGAACACTTGCTGTTTGAGGCTACGGCAGGATTTCATTGTTCATGCAGAACACCCTCCACAAGACAATCTCAATTTTGCCTTATAGTTATGCTTTTAAAAATGTGTATTGCCTTGTCTCTTGTGATTGCTCTCTGGTAAAAGTCTGTTGCTTTAATTTCTGTTGCAGGTGTAGGATGAGGTTTTTGCAATCTTTTGCACTTATTGTGCAAGGTTTGTCTTGATTATTTTGAGACATTTCAGTTCCCTGACTGAATTTCAAGTTTATGTAGTTCCACTGAATTTTGTTTGATACAGCATGAGCTCTCTTCCTTTTTACATGTTTAGGCTGCAGTAATTGGTGCCAGAGTAGATATAATACACTGTAAATTCTGGCACTGTCTGTGACAAGCAGTGAAGCACTCAAGTCATGTGCTAAGCAGCATCTTTGCTGAGTCAAACCAGGTACTAAGATTTGGGCATTTCTGGAATTCAGCCTCACAGTGGCAGTGCAGGTAAACATACCTACAGTGGGCTTTATTTAGCTGCTGTATGGAATGGGAGCAGTGCAGGTGGAGTGTTTGGGCTTTTCTCCAAGCAGTGTGGATGTCTGTATTCTTAGAATGTCAAATGGAAACTGGGTTAAACTGGATTCTGTGGTGTCTCTATTGCTTGTGCTTGCTAAATTTAAAGCAATTTCAGGTATGCAAGTGCAGTAGTCACACCCCTGGCTGCATTACACGCCTATGGGTAGTGCCAGTTACACACTGTCAGAAGTGAACAATTGCTCCTGCAAATACAGCTGTGGATGTTTCAGAGGGCAGAGCATTCCCTTCTCATCTTGCTGTGCACAAAGCTGGTGTCTTTTTTTTAGGCCAGCACTGACAGGTTGGATATGGGAGTTTTGACAAATGACTCTCATTGTCCATGGCTTACACAGAAGGTAATAGAGAGAAGTGTTGTTTTTATTTCCAGAACTAGGCTCAGAGACACTTGGTGCGTACACAAGGGTGTCTGAAGGCTGCTGCATCATCCAGGTAGTGCATCCATGCAGAGATGGGTAAAATGTCCTACTGGTTCCTTACAGTGGGTGACTTCAGTTCAGAATTATTGTGGAGTGTAAGCAGGATTGTGATTCATCAATAATTGCTGTCTGAATCTCCATCCTTGTCTCCTGAAAGTTACTCCTACCTTTAAGCACCCACTGCTTTTCCCTATGGGAAGTGATTTCTGTTCAGTGGTGTGTAGCCTTGTCAGTCAAACCTGTTCCCAAACAGGGCTCTCTGGGATTTTCTTTTTTAGGCTGGGAGAGCTTCCAGCAAATGTGATCTGTTACCAAGGGTGAGCACATCAGCAGGATCAGAAATGTTAATGTTGCTGCTCTGGTTTGGGTATTGTTGAGAGGTCTGGCTTACTACAGAGGCTGCTGATAAACTGAGAGGAGTCACTCTTTCACAATGGCAGTGTTGAGCACTTCCACAACAGAAGCTATGCAGATGAGTCATGGCCATGGCTTTAATCCTTTTAGATACCCTGCTGCCTGTGCTTCAGAGGCCTGAATATTTTTTTAAAATAATAATTATATTCTTTTCAAATTATAGTATTAGACACTACATTTTAATTTGCTCTTTCATCTCTTTGAAAATGTGTTTTAAGCTTGTTTTACTTGAGAATCACATTTACTTCTGTTCTTGCTGTAAGCGTGTAAATAAGGAAGTGAAATAAACAACCCTGTTTCTAAAAACAGAAAAGCAAAAGTAACCTATTGCAAAGACTTAGCCCACCACACATCTCTGAACTGACTTCATGAGAGCAATTAATAAATGTTGTGCTTTGAGACAGCTGAGCTTGCTTCAGGAGCCACAGAGGAGGCATATCTGACAGGTTCCCATCTTGTTTTTTCATTTAAATTCAGGGCTGCCTGTCTGAAGGCAGAGAGTGGGAAATCACACACTAATTGCTGAACCCAGTGTTCTGCTTTCCTCTGGTCACCAAGTGGCAATCTGGCATATAATTAGTGTAGGAATAATTTTGCCATGTGAATACAGGTGCTACATGCTGGGCTGTCTCTTCCTTCTTGTTTTTTGAAATCGTGGAATTTATGCAAACTTGCAATTTTGGCATATTTTTTCCATAGTCTGAGCATAACATTTGTTCTTTTGATGGTTTCATTTTCCAGGTGTTTGAGTAACTTTACTCTTTAATTCTGTGTGTGATAAAGCACTTATGATAGTGATGGAACCAGTGGAGAAGCTAAACTTTATATTCATTTTCATAAATTAACCATCATCCTTTACAGAATTTGATTCTTTTTTAGTATTATTGTTTTTATTATAGCTATGTACATTCTTACAAAACTTCATCCTAGTCAGATTTGTGAGTGGGTACCAAGCTCCTAGCTTTTTCTAATGCCATTTTCCTGATGCTTAAATGGTAGCAAAGCAGAATTTTTAGTAATTGCCCAAACTATGACATAAGAGAAATGGATTATGCCCTGACAGAAATTAACAAAAATAGTGATTGCTCATCTCAGAAAGGGGTTGTAAAACCTCACAGATTTTCTGTTCTTAATATTGTTTTAAGTGGCCTGCCCCAGTAGTGGCTATTAATCAAATACATGCATTTTCTGTCTGCTTTAGTATTGACTTTAGTAATAGCCTTTCTTTTTTCAGAGTTAAGTTGGGAGAGAGGAATAGGAAAGAAGAGACAAATTGTTGGAGCATTTCTTTGGGTAGCAGTAAGAGACTCGGGGTCTGCTTAGCATTCCCAGTGAAATCTGTCTGATGGATTTTGGACTGTGCAGTCTTAAAAATGCTGATCTGAGGATCAGTGTTGGTTTTTAAATGTAGGTGCATAAAAAATGGGTAGTTGAGGAGCTTGATCCTTCCCACAGACAGAGATTATATTGGGAGGTAGAATTTAAACATACATGGAAATGTAAAAAATATTTTCTTCTCTTCCTCTTCTTTTTTTGAGGAGGAGGTGGTATATGGGTGAGATTATAATGAAACATAACAAAGTTTTGAAATATTGCTCAAGTGGAAGGAAATTTAATTTGGGGAGGGTAGAGGGAGGGATGTCTACAGAAATCTTATGTACAATTTTGCAGTACTAATCCATAAAGATTTTGATTGTAACTCTTTTTGTTTTGGCTCTATATTTGCTGCTCTTTATCTAATGATGCTGTTTTAGGAAATTTCACTGAGTATTGAATATCTTTTGCCTAAAAGGAGTGGTAGGAAGATGCATGGAGGGGAGGGGGAAGTTAAATTTTTTTTGTTTAAAAGATCAAAAGAGATGGAAGGGTTTGAGTAGGCAAGTAAAACCTCTTGCAAATAGTGGCATGCATTTAGTCAGTGCTTGGAGACTCCTCTGCACCCAGACTAAAAAGTGAGTGTAGATCTGCTATGGCATGCTTTAGTCATAAATGCTGTGCTTATACTCCTAAGCCAAACAGAACTTCCAGTGTAAATGAAATTTTGGAAAATGGGACTGATTTTGCATCTTGAGGGGTATACATAATTTCTTTCTGTTAAGAGAAAAGATACATTTGGTCATATTTCCAATGTGGAGAGGCAATCAGTCTCTTGTATTTTTGAATAGCATTGATGCAGTGAATTCACAGTTTTATTGCTGTTGATGCCCTTGCTGCAGGACCGGGTGTATGTGCAGCAGAACAACGTGGAGAATGTCTACAACTTGGGCCTGATCATTTTTCGAGATCAGGTCGTGCGTTATGGCTGCATCAGGGATCACCTGAGGCAAACTCTGCTGGATATGATTGCAAGAGAGAGGAAAGGAGAAGTTGTAGACAGGTAAGATGTTTGTAAGTGGAGTCTTTTGTTGTAAATAAGAGCTGTCAGTTTTTAAAGAGTGACTCAAGAACATACACAAATAATGTGTTATTTAAGATCACATTTGTGACTAAAATTTCTTCATATTCTGGAGTAACGTATTTCTTTTTGTATTATATTTTAGCACAATGGCAAACAGGGAATATAATTGATAATATAATTTTCAATATTTACCTTGCTACTCTACCTGCATTTCTGTGACTAAGATTGCCCAACATGCAATTCAGGAAAAGCAAAAGACTCCCCAGCTACAGCTGTGTATTGTCCCCTACTGCCAGAAAGTGGAATTTTTTTCTAGATGCAGTTCTTTTGTTTTCATTAACTTGCTGATACATTTGAATTTTAATGGAATTTATTTTGTGTTCAGCTGGGTTTTTTTTCATTTTTTTAGATTTTTGTGTAGTTGGTTTTTTTAAAACAGCTAGCCATCCAAAAACCTCAAACTTTGCATAGCAACTTCCATGTGTGCAGTTGTTTTGAAGTTGCAGTTGCTCAGTTCTGACCTATGTGTGCAGTTTTCTTTGAAGTACTATTGTGGGTTAATTTCTTATATATTAATATATATTCTTCATAATTTTATGGCTTAGTGGAACTTGAGCTGTTTGTCCCTGTCATTGCATTTAAAATACTTTATAAACATTGTCAGCTCTTTAATTTTGAACAAAACCAAACAACCTTGCTTGTGTAGTGTTCCAGAAAATGCCATGTACCAAACAGATTAAATGGACTTTCTATTGCTACATTTTATTAAAGTTAATACTGTGTTATGAGTTGTTATTCTGCTGTGTACTCTGTCTTACAACCATGTAGATTTCTCAAGTTGTTAACAACTTACTTTTTGGCAGAGGCGCAATAAGAAATGCTTGCCAGATGTTAATGATTCTAGGTCTTGAAGGAAGGTCAGTCTATGAAGAAGACTTTGAGGCTCCATTTTTGGAGATGTCTGCAGAATTTTTTCAGGTACAGCAATATTCTAATACCATATTCGGAATGCTGTTATAACTCTCAGACCTCTGAACTGTCAGATTTGATGGTACTTTACATACTTGTTGCTTTTCCGATGAGTATGTCCATCTCCATTAAATGAAATAAGAAAAATAATCACTAACTTTGCAGGGAAACGTAACAGATTTTACAGAATCAGCATAATTTGAATGTAGTTTTGAGTTATAGGTGCCAATGACATGTACAGTAATCATCATGCTAATCTTGTGCCTGCTTTAGATTATTTCATGTAGCTTAGTCTACATCTGCTTTGCCCTACAGTCTTTTTGAAATGCCAGTAGCATGAAAGGTTCAAACTGTTTCAGGCTGGAAACCTGTCAAACTGCCTTTGAGGAAACTTTGATGCCTTCATAGTTTTCACATTTGTGAGGGTTTTTTTGTAATGAAATAAACCAAGTCAAGGAACTAAGCATATCCAAGTGGCTCTCCAGTTGTTGATCAACCACCAAATAATACATTCCAAATATTTTCTGAGGGTTTTTTTTTGTGAGATACTTGGAGGAGGAAAGCCAGTTAAGTGCTTGTTAATAAGCACTTAATAAGTAAAATCATGTTAAAAATATCTAGATAAGGTAATTTGTGAGTCTCCCATTTCTTATGCAGGATCAATTGTCATATGCTCTGATCTCCTAACTTCCTAGAAAAACAGAAGCATATGTTGCACAGCTATTTAAATGTCAGCGTTCTGTTTTTCATTGGTGTTTATATAAAATTAGGAAAAAGAACTACTTTCATTTAAGTTCTATTACTTAGCTTTGCCTGAAAAATAAGACATCTTTTCTCCAAAGACTCTGCTGACCAGTATGAATAAAAACAATTGGACATGAAATAATGGGCTCAGCATTGTCACTAATGAGAATAAGGAGAACTACCATCAACTGGTATTTGGAAGGAATTTTTGATCCTTCCCTTCCCCCATCTTTGTTTTCTTTGAACCTGTGGCTAAAACTGTAGTTGGTAACTGGAAACTAAGTTGGCTTGGGTTGTTTTACTATGAAAAATACATTGTTTTTATTTCATGTACCCCCTTACGTAACACATTAGTATAATAAACCTTTATTTTGTGTTAAGTGTGTATGTGAATCTTGCATGTGTTGGACATGCTGTGTTTTGATTTGAACTTGCTTATAAATGCTGATCTGACATGCTTTCTTTTTACTCTTTACAAAAAAGTCTAAAATATTAATTTGTGTTAATCACAGATGGAAAGTCAGAAATTTTTAGCTGAAAACAGTGCTTCTGTATATATAAAGAAAGTAGAAGCTAGAATTAATGAAGAAATAGAGCGGGTGATGCACTGTCTGGATAAATCAACAGAAGAACCCATTGTGAAAGTTGTTGAGAGGGAGCTTATTTCCAAGCATATGAAAACTATAGTGGAAATGGAGAACTCTGGGCTAGTTCATATGCTGAAAAATGGGAAGACAGAAGGTAAGACTGCATCATTTGTGAGACACAAATGCTTCTGATACTGCTTATTGTTTTTAAACATGGGATAAGTCAAGCTTAACATCTGTGTTTCTGTGTAATCGTGAAAACATTTAGTAACTGTGTCACGAACATCTGAAAATATTCAGTGACTATTAGGTAGCTCTTAAAACAGAGCCCATACACTTAACTTGTTTCTGTTTAGTACCAGATACAGGTAGTTTTTTGGTAAACCAAGTATCTCATAAGAAATATGAGATACTATTGAATGCTACTGAATTTAATACTGAATACTGTTGTAGTGGTTTTTGTCACCAGTTGACCATGAGCCATTTTATTTTATTATTTCCATTCCTCTAATATGCATTTGTGAAAATGCATCACATTTTTTTGGCCCACAGGCAGTTATTTAAAAAGTGCTTGTGTAAAAGACTTAAACAGAAGCATTGCAGGACCAATTCTTGGGGAGAGGGTGTTGTTGCAGAAAGGAGTTGGCTCTTTCTAAGGATAAGAAGCAGCTTATTGAAGTGGTTGAAACAGAAGGGCTTGGCTTGATTTGTTTTTCCCTAATAGAGGTTAATGTGGGACAGAGTGAATGAATGAAAGTATTATGGAAATAGAACCTAAGTTTCTGAAGCAGCATAACGAAGAGAGAGATTGTAGTATCTATATTTAGAAATCAGTGCTCACTCTAAAGCCATGAGAAATGGGGAGCAGCCTTGCTGCTCAGATTAATGGCCTTTGTTCATTAAAGCAGCTTCACAATTACTAGGTGATACTCAGAGCACAAATTGAGCACATTTCCTAGCTGTAAAAAAGAATTACTCTGTTGAAAAAGAAAGTGATAATACTATACTTAACACTTTCTTCTCTAATATCCAGTTTAGATAACCTTCAGGCTGAGGGTGCAAGGATATTGAAGGGTGTTCATAAAATACAGGAATTTGTTTAACTTCTATAGGCCTTGGTTTGATTCAGCTAACTAGTAGAGTGGAAATGCTGCTTTGTGAAGATGAGATTTTTCACAAAGGTACAAGGATGGATTGTTCTTTTGGAAAGCAATGTTTAGCCTAAACCACTTCTCATTATTTTAGGTGGATGAAACATAATAGTGTAAAAGTGTATGACTGGTTTTAAGACAAATATAAATTAAACTCTTAGGTTTTTACCAGTTTTTGCTTTTAATACAGACAGAAACAAGCATCTCATTAGTGCTGTCCTGTTTGGTTTAACTTGCTTTCAAAAAAAAAAAGTGTTGGATGCAATGCTTGATTTTGGGAATGATAATCTTGGAAGCTACTTTCTTAAATACCCCTGGAAAGCATAATCTTGCTGAAGGTCTAATAGGTTCGCTATCCTTTAGAATTAGCATCATCTGTTGCTGGCCTGGAGGTCAGCAATGACAGGTTCCCTGCTACAGACAACCTAGAATAATTGAATACAGTCTTTGCTTTTCATTTTGGTGCTGCTGCAGTCAGCATCTTGTCAGGGCTAAAGGAGAGAGGAGATCAGAAGAATCTGGTACCTGAGCTGTTACAGAGTGCTTTCTGTGGCTCAAGAGGCTGAATTTCAACTGTCAGCTTTAGCTCTGAGATGAATGAGTTACAGAAGTGTAACACACAGAGGTGTCCTGCATAATCTCTCATTCTTCCTTGCAGACCTTGCTTGCATGTACAAGTTGTTCAGCCGTGTGCCAAATGGTCTGAAGACAATGTGTGAGTGCATGAGCTCATACCTGAGAGAGCAAGGCAAAGCACTGGTTTCTGAAGAGGGAGAAGGAAAGAATCCAGTTGACTACATTCAGGTAGTGAAATACTTTAACTTCCTTTTCTTTCCCACATTCCCCACATTAGCAGTTCACCACATACACAATTTATAAGGTATACCTTAGTATCAATTCAAAAGGGGTTGTTATTAATAAGGTAAATTTATAAATGCTTTTTAATGTACATTCTCTGAATCTTCAGACATGTTTAGAACTTTTACTGAAATTGGTTGGAAAGCACATACTAAGTTTTTGTGCTTTTAGTACTTGCTTTTAATAAACAACTTACTCAGCCTAATTATCTAACTGCTGGAAACTTCTTGGATTTCCCTGAATGTTGTGCCTCCAGAGTGAGTTGTATGTCTACTGACAAATAGCTTTATAGTGTCCACTTTGTTTAATATTATGTAACATTAGCTATCAGTGTTTATTGAGGCAAAAATCACATGGCAATATTTCATGGCAAGCTTAGCTGTGACTGAGAGGTGAATGTGTTTATCAGTCATAACAAATTACTCATTCCATTCTCTGTCTCCATAAGAAGCAGAACAGCTCTGCATGTTAAAAGATGTGAGTGTTCTTTCTTGTTCTCTCTCACTCAGTAATGTGTACCATTAATTTATCAAGATCACAAAATATGCTTCAGAATTATTTGTCATCTTTTTTCTTCCATTGTCTCTGAGAAGATGGTTTGAAATTTACATATAAAACCTTTAGAGTTTATTGAACCTTAAAGCTGTGTTTCTATAGCTGGAAGATGTTTTATATTTCTTGTGAAAGTGTGTATTCATTAAACATTGCGGTTTTCTAAAATGTGTGGTTCAAGTCCTTGTGTCTGTTCTTCATGAGAAACATTTAATGTATGTCTGTCAATCTGTGCTGTTTTGTTTGAAGACAATAACTTTGCTAGAACTGGTTACTTTTTGAAGAAGCCATTTGAGTATAAAAACATTTTTGATTGGATTATTAATTTTCTGGCAATGCTGAAGCAAACTTCTCACCAGGCTTGCACAATAATCACCCCTTCAAGGCCTGGTTAAAAAAAGAGAGAATGCCCTTGAAAAATTATTAGCTTTAATGATTAAGGATTCTTATATTTGTGGTGGTGTGATTTAAAAAAACCAGAACAAAACAGGGGAGGGGGGGTGTGTGCAAACTATGTGGAAAATAAGGGTCTGGATTACTTTGAAGTAATTTTAGCTCCTGATGGGCCTAAAGAGGTATCATAAAAAAGATAACGGAGAAAGACAGATCTAAAAACTTAATTATAAAGATAGTATCAAGGTTTCCTGTCACAAAGGTGGAAGGCAAAATGAGGCTGAGGAAGACTTGCCCATGTGCTTTGGCAGAGCTCAGCCCCTCAGTATGTACTCCAGCATCTCATGAAGATGTCCTGGGGCAGGGATTGACATTCAGACTGAAAAACCCCCAGAAAGGTTTATCCACCACTTCCACTGAGGGGATGGAAGCAGAGAGGAATATCTGTGAATTGAGAAAGCACCTTGCTCTTTTCATCTCAGCCATGTTCATGTGAATCTGTCAAGGACAATAGCACTAAGGAGACAGACACTGAAGCTGCATTAAACCATCAAGAAAAAAAAAATCCGTCATAGCTCAGCACTGCTTCCACAACATGACATCACCCTGAGCATAATTGGTGAGATGCTTGCAACAGCATTGCCAGGGGATTAGATTTAAAACTTTGTTATAATAGTTTGAAGGGATGTTGAAATGCTTTTGTAATTCAAGGTACTAACAGTTTCTCCTGTTTAACACCAGGTTGTTCAGATGGTGTACTCCTGGAGAGGAGACATGAGCTAACCTTGGTAAACAGAGAGATAGTGGGATTTACTTTGAATTTAAAATTTCTAATACGCATTAATTAGCCTGTCTAAAGATCATTCCTTTAAGTGAGATGGTGAGTTCCTAAGAAATATTACTACTTCTTTGAGTAATTCTTGAATGGCTTCTTTAAGTAACCTCATATGAATAATTTCTTAAGAACCTGAAGACATAAATATCACTTAACTTAAAGAGTTTTTGCAGGCAGTGGTTGTCCATGACAAATCTAACTCTCAAGAGTGAAATTCTCTCCCCCTGCCTGCCAAATGCTGTCTCAGTTAAAACCTATGTGTATCATATTTACTTAACAAGGTGCTCAGGGAATTTTAAGATTCTTCCCCCTTCTATACTCAGTTGCTTTAACCTTGGGTGGAGATCTAAAAATGATGCTGAGAGTCCAATGGTTTAGTTCAGAAGAGGTGGTTCAGTTCAGGACCCTGATGCATATATCTAATTTTCATATGCTCCCAGTGACTCCTAATGATCAGCAAGAAACACACAACTGAATAATTCAGAACATGTCCCTGGATTAAATTAGAGAGAAACAAACACTGACAAGTTTAGGCCTGTTGTTGCAGTGTGTTTTCTCCTCAAACTTGTTCAGTAGCTCTAGGGATGCACTTAATGGGTGCTCAGCCTCAGCTTTCCCCTATGCTGTGTTTATGATACTGACTTTGTCTGTGTTGTTTGGAATAGAAAAGGCTTAATGAGTGCAACAAATACCTCCTTTAAGTTGTTGATTCAAAAATACAGGAAGTCAACCTGTTTAACAAGGGTGTTTAAAAAGCTTTCTTAATCTGAGAAGGGCATTATAACAAACTGCACCAGTGTTTGGCACCAATATTTTAGCCAGTTTATGTGAAAATTGCTTCTATAAGAGATTCATGGCAGCAATAAAACCTTAAAAAGGCAAATGACATTTCAGATACTTTCTAACAATTCTGAACAGAGAGCATTGCAGAACCTCTGACTGTAGATCTGGTCTTCTCTATGGCCTCATCTATTATTATTGTTTCCCAGCTTACAACTTCACATCAGTGAAAATGGTTTTGCTTTCTTCTCATTTTTGACAGGGTTTGCTGGACTTGAAGAGTAGGTTTGATCGCTTCCTCCAGGAATCTTTCAATAACGACCGGCTCTTCAAGCAGACGATCGCGGGTGACTTCGAGTACTTCCTCAACCTCAACTCCAGGTCTCCAGAGTACCTCTCATTATTTATTGATGATAAGCTGAAAAAGGGAGTCAAGGGGGTAAGTATAAATCAGCTCAAAATATCATGCTTTTTGCTCTGTAAATTTGGATGGAATTAAACTAAGCTACTTTTCTAAGAATTATTTTTATATTAAGAGAAATTATAATTTTACCTTCAAAAAGGTGTATGTAACACATCTGAGCTCATAACACTCTAGATCTAAACTTACAGAAAAATCAGGCATTAGGAGGTCTTTGTGGCTTGTCACCTACCTCTGATGCAGCATACCTGAACTACTTATAGCAGGTGCTGCTATAAGTAAAACAATTAGGTTGTCAAAAAACAATTAGGTTGTGGTAGATTCTGCAGCTCTCTTCTTTTGAAACCTTATGTATCATTTCCTTAAGTACATTTATAGTTTAGCAGCTATTCTCATTATCTAATAATTTCTTTTGAAAATTAATTTGGTTAGAGAAAAGGGTTTGTCTTTGCTGCTTTTTACTGTTTTTTCATACCAGAGAACTATTACCATATCAGTCTTCTAGTTCTGATTACAACTCTTGCCTTCAGCCTTAGCTTCTTTCATTACTTTTTCTGAGGTACAGAATCCAGACTGGACAGGATGGTTCAGCTGAGGCTTCAGTTACTCTAAATAAAACTTAGTATTAGAGCATATAACTAAGGCTTTGGGAATCAAATAGTAAATTCTGGTTTTTTATGAAACAAATAATCATTTTATTTGTGTGGCGCTAGACAGGCTTTGCAAAAGATGTCTTAACAGTTAAAAGCTTTCATTCCAAACAAACTTTTCTACTCCTAATACTGATTTCCCTCATGCTGTTTTAAACTTACCCAGCAACTTTTACTGTAGTTACCAAATTCTACCCATTCCTTGTTTCCCTTTTCCCTTGCTCTTGCCTTTCCCTTCATTTTAGATTTATTTCTTATTCCACTTTATTGAGTTAGTGCACTGTTCTTTCGGCTGTCAATCATATATTGGACCAGTTTTGTTGGCTACTGTTAGACCATCTGCTGCTGTGAATTACTTGAAGTACTTGGGTTGTGTAAGACACTTGTGCTGGAAGATTAAAACCAGCAAATTATTTCTTTTACAGCTAACAGAGCAAGAAGTAGAAACTATATTGGATAAGGCGATGGTTTTATTCAGGTTTATGCAAGAGAAAGATGTTTTTGAACGCTATTACAAGCAGCACTTGGCAAGAAGGCTTCTCACAAATAAGAGTGTTTCAGATGACTCTGAGAAAAATATGATCTCCAAATTAAAGGTAAGACAGTACTTGCATACTTTTTTGGGATTTTTCTTTCTTTTTTGTTTTTCATAAATATGGTTTCTTCTGGTTTTACATGAGACATATAGATAATATAATCTTGATGGCTGCTAAATACAGAGCTGATTTTGAAAGCCCCAAAAGCTGATTTTGAAAGCCCTCCAGAAACTACAAAAGGTTTTTCAAGTATTTTCATGGAAATAAAGGAAGGAAGTAGTGAAAAGCCCCTCTGATGAGAGTGCAATCTAGAAAACAATTTTTTTTCTAAGTTTTTAAATAATAGGACAACTGCAGTGACTGAATTTGAAGACTATGTTTTGTCCTGGATTTTCCATTATTTGCAGTACAATTTTGTTATTGCTTGTATTGTTGTTTTTTAGTTGTCTCCATCAGCAGAGTGGTGGTAGTGCTCAATTCCTTTTTGATTAAGTGGTTTTAAAAAAAAAACAAACTTCGTATCAGTCTTTAGAAACACATTGTCCTTAGCTGAGTAAATACTGATTAAATAGAACCCAAGATGGAGAAGAAGGTAAAGCCTAAAATTGAACAGACCTTAAACAAAGTTCTATTGCAGCTTCTTCTCAAGTTGCATGATAAATGATTAGAGCACTTCTGAAGCAGACGGATCCTAAAATCAAACTGCACTGATGCTTATTTTTGAACTTCATATTCTATCAGTGAGCCAAGCCTGTTTGTATCAGATTTCTCCAAATTTCTCAGTATTAATTCCTTCTCAATTACCTCTCCACCACTTTGAGCCTGGTGATTCAGAAAGCGCAGGGCACACACGCATTTGCAAGATGAATCAGTGCATATGAAGTGCCCTCTTTTCTTACAGAGCTGCAGAGTGGTCAGGATGCTGAATCTAGCAGGCTTCCTTTCCCATGTATTCACAGTATATGTTAGAAATGGGCACACAGTCCTGCCTGTGCACATCTGTCCCTGTGCAGGTGTTCCTGATTCTCACAAGGCCTAGGAATCTTGCTGGGTAATCTGCAGTCAGCCTTCAAAATAAAACACACTCCCAGGACAACAGGGGTTTCCTTGCGATATAAATAGGGTTCATTCCCCTTTACAGAATTGTGCTAAAAGCAGGTGAAAGTGCATGTCTTGATTTGATAAGCTTTCACAGTTTTTTAATATGATATAGAAGTCTAAGACAAAAATGCAATAATGGAGAAAAGAGAAGAAACGTAAGTTAAGATCTGTGTAGGGTTAGATCTTTATATGATAGGAATCTTTTCTGAGCTCTGAATGTAATGCAAATGGAAATTCCAGTAACCAAAAGTACAGAAATGTAATTTTGGGGATTTATAAGCTAACTTTCGTCTTGCAGTTTGCCTGTCAGAAGCTTTATTATCATAGTGCTGGTACAACAAATAATTTTGTGTGCTTTTAGACTGAATGTGGATGTCAATTCACGTCGAAACTGGAAGGAATGTTCAGGGACATGAGCATCTCAAACACAACGATGGATGAGTTCAGGCAGCATCTTCAGGCAACAGGGGTAAGTGCTGGGGTCTGTGCTTGGCCTTTTGCTTCAGTACAAACCTTGCACCTGTGTCCACACCTGTGCTTCTTCATTTGTTGGAAAATGCGTGTGCTGAGAAGGACTTGGTCAGCTTGTACAGATTGTTCCTTTTTTCACTGTGTGTCTTATCTTATAAACTGTATCAGCATTTCCTGAAATGCCAGCATCAGCTGCGACTTCATCCACAGCTCAAGAAGTGCCAGTTCCATTCCATAAACTCTGAGTGTCCAAAGGGCTGCGCCGTGGCTGCGTGGCTCAGCGGCTCTGCCGGGCGGCACCGCCAGGGGGCGCCCTGTGCCCGCCCCCCGGCTGCCAGCTGTGCC
>NW_005054371.1:735504-742378 GCF_000277835.1 Geospiza fortis | reverse complement strand
TGTGCCCGCCCAGCTGTGCCTGCCCCAGCTGCCAGCTCCCATGAGTACTTCCCAGCAAAGCCTCCCATTCTTCAAGGTTAATGGTCAGTTGTGATGTGTATTTTTTGCTAAGAGCAAGAAAAATGCTGTGTGGTGCAGGTATTTGCAAAGCACACCATCTCAAGTTGAGCTTTCCTGACACAAGTAATGCCTTTGCTAAAACTGCTATTTTATTGCAGATGGCAAAATTTGGGTTTTGATGTTTTCTTGCAAATTGTCAAATATGGATTTAGTTGTTTAATTAGAAAAATTACACTGTCTTGTAAAAAATAGGCCCATGGAGTATTTTAGGGAGCCATCATTCCTTTTGAGTTATCAGTTTTCTTGCTCTAAAGCATTATTTTTCTGTACTGAAGCTCAGTAGCACTTATTAGTGTATAATAAACAGCCAAGTAGTTCCCTGTGTGCAGGTGAGTAAGGTCAGTACCTCAAACCTGTTTGAGTCAGTGTCAGAAGTCTGAATGCCAGGAATATTTTCATGGATATACTCTGTCCAGTGTCCCTGGTTGTGCAAGGTGATATGAAATCTTTGTTGTCTTGAAGCAGCTGGCTGAAATCCTCCTCATCAGCATTCTGTGACTCATCACGAGTAGGAGAACAGCATGTTCTCTAAGGGGATTCAGAAAAGGATGGAGAGGAATTGGATAAAGGTGTTTTTGGACAGGCAACATTACTACTGGCTTGTTTGGTTTCTCTGCTTTAGAGGCTAGTCATGTTTTGCTTCTGGAATGCTTGAAATATAAATTTCAATAAAAATTTGTTGGAGCATTCCCTTGTTTTGGTAGCATGGCAGGCTTGGACATGTAGGGGAAGAGGGGGTTGTACTTTAAGATTCATGTACTTCACGTGACAGTCTTAAAATAAGTGAGTTAATAAATGATATCTCTATCTTCTTTTTAACTATATACAGCTCAGAAGATGAATTTAAAATGTTAACAAATGTTCTGTTAGGCTTTATTTGAAACTTCATCTTTCTCTTGGCAAGACCAGCAGTTTATGTGATGGTTTCCTTGTGGTCAGCCTAATCATGGCCTTTTAATGACATTTCCGGAAGTACTATTTAGGAAATACAGGAAGATTTGGGGGATTTTGTTACTGTTAAATTGCTGGTGATGCTGTGTTTCATATGAAATAGCTTGTTCTGCTCCTTTTTAAACAGTTTCAGTACCTTGAATGTGTACAGTGCCTCCTAGAGGTGTCAGACATCTGCTTTTCTCACAATAATCCTACCTGCAAAGTTTCCTTCTGGATCCTCTATCCTGAGATACAGGCAGTGCCAAGGTCTGTGTAGATGATTGGTTTGCTCTCAGAAAGTGGAAAGCTCAGCACCAGGGAAAGTCCAGGTTTAGAGATTGAGAAATTTCTGTAACTGTGATCCTGGAACATGTCTTGGAGTTCTGTAAAGACTGGGTCACTTCAGGGTACTTTCCACTAGTTCATACCATTTTCATGCTGAAAAGACATCTTGTAAAATAAAGTGCTGCCAAAACTTTTCTGTGTTACCAGCTGCTTAGTGCTTATAATGTAGGATGGCAGACATTCTGAATTAGTGCTCTGTTCTGGTCTGGCAAAGACCAAAAAACATTTTGGGAAATTGTTGCCATCTCAGCTCAAATGTTTCAGTTCCAGATAAATATATTTTCTGTGTCTTTCTGTCTGCACTGATGGCCTTTTCCCACACTTTGTCTGGAGGAAGAAAACTGTTGAAGCTTGTTTAGGTTTGTCAGAAGTTTCCTGGGCACAAGCTGGTTGGTGCACACAGGCGTTCAGTACACACAATACAAAAACTCTTCTGTAGTGCATGGAAATGCTACTCTGCTATTGAATAGTGAAAGATTGAGTTCAGGTGGCAGTTTTTGACCTTCTAATAATGTGTTCTGTTTCTGGGTAGTGGATTTATGTAAGTTGAATATTGTTTGCTTTGGGTTTTTTGCCCATAATGTGTGTTCTTTGAAGGTATTGGTTCTACCTCCTAAAGCTGAAAGTAGTCCATTTTAAGCTTAATAATGCTCAGCTTAGTTGGGATACCTAATTATGCATCACTGGTAGCCAGACCTTTATCATCTACCAACACATCTTTATAGATCAGCACTTGAGCTGGGGAATGTTTCCTCACCAGTGCTGAATATTCAGAGTCATGGCTGTCCTTAGGGAGAGAGTAGGTGGGCTGTGCAAAAGTGAGTCACTGTTGGCATTGCAGTCCAGAGATAAAGCTCCCTGTGGTTCAATATTAGATAGGCAGTATCTCCTCCCTTCTTCCAGAGAATACATTTAGAAAGAGTTATTTTGAAACTGACACATTTCATGCAACCCAGCTTTACTGCATGTCATCAAAAAACCCATTTACAAAGATTTGTTGTACGTATCACAAGTTCTGTTTAGGATCACAGACACTTACTTCTTTATTAAGAATTCCTTTTGTTCAATTCTGTATGCTCTTAAATGCCAGAGGGGAATAATGTAGAGGATTTTTGCTGTGCCATCTACTCTGATAGTGATGAATCAATGTATTTGTCTGGTTTTGTAAAAAGAATGTTTGCAGATATGTCTGTTGTTTTGTAGCTAGGCAAAATTCTAAATATTTTACACTGATACAAAGTGGTGAAACATGGTCTTGTTTTAAAAAAGTGTATGTTTTCTTCCAACTACCCTTAGGTCTCACTAGGAGGTGTTGATCTCACAGTGCGTGTCCTCACAACAGGTTACTGGCCTACCCAGTCAGCCACACCAAAGTGCAACATCCCTCCAGCTCCCAGACATGCTTTTGAAATATTTAGAAGGTATGTATTACTACAGATTTTTAGGTAGAGGTTTAAGAAGAAACTTTCTAAACTTACCTGTACAGATTTTTTTTTTACCTGCACAGATGTTTTTTTAACAGCTTTACTTTTAAAGATGTGCTGGCAAACTTTTCTTTTTCAGCTTATGTGAAAATTAGAGAATGCAATACTTGCATTATGATGCTTGAGGTTTTGGGAGATTTTAAATAAAATTCTGACAAAAGTTAATGTTTTGAAAAACAAAAATGTTTTAAGAATGTCCTCAATAGCTCCAAAAGGCTATGTAACTTTTTAAATTTATTTCCTCTCCAAGACAGAATATATATATTCTGTGAGCTATATATTGTTTTCATTTCAATTCTATTACAGATTTTATTTAGCCAAACACAGTGGGCGACAGCTGACACTCCAGCATCACATGGGTTCTGCAGATCTCAATGCCACTTTCTATGGGCCTGTTAAAAAGGTAGAGAATCAAGATTATATAAATACTGTATGTTAAAAGTAAGCAAATGCTTTTTTTTTTGTAACTTCAGAATTTTGTAAAATAAAAGCAAACCCATTGAGAATGTAAGAATAAGAAAAAGATGTCTTCCATCAGCCTTATGGTCTGATTCTTTCTGTACAGTAGTTTTGCTTTGACTTTTTTTCCCCTCTGAATTTAATTTGAATGTATCACTCAGCATCATCTTTTACTTGTAGAAAAGTAATAAATGTGATCTTGAAGGGACCTCAATCATTTGAGTGGTTTGGATTTTTTTGACTGTCAGTGAAAAGTGAAAGGAAACTTGTAACTTATTTTTTCTAAGCCAAGTTTAGCCTGCTTTTCATATGCAGAGTGCAATGTAGACAACATTTTTTCAAAAACAAGACTCTAGCAGAGTTTATAGAAGTACAATGCTTAATTTGTATGTGTACAAGAAAGGAATTTTTTAGTGATTAGACCAGTACTAAAATGCTAAGCTAGAACTAGTAATGGCAACTTGCTTGGGGATGTAGGAGGCAATGAAAATTAAAAGCAAAATTCTTACAACAAAGTATTAATAACATGCATTTGTGAGGATGTTGAAATTGTGTTACTGTGGGATAAATATGTTGATAACTTTAAAGGTAAGCTTAAGAAACTTGAAGGGTGGATAAGTAATGGAACAGGGGCCTCAGAGGTGGTGAAGTGTCCATCCTTAGCAATGGTCAGTGTTTGATTGGTGGCTGTAGATGGCCTGGCCTGGGCTCTGCATGGAGCTCAGTCTCCCTGGCATTGTAAGGCAATTGCTGGAGGAGCATCCTGGCCATGCCCCCAGGTGTTTGCTTTTCTGTCACTTCTGTAGGCTGATCTCTAGAGAAATGTTTCACATGAAATTTTCATCTTACCAGGATTAAACATTTTTCAGTGAAGAATAATCTAACAGTAGTTTTGGAATTTTAAAATAGGAAGATGGCTCAGAAGTCGGTGTAGGAGGTGCCCAAGTGACTGGCTCAAACACACGGAAGCACATATTGCAAGTCTCCACTTTCCAGATGACAATATTAATGCTATTTAACAACAGAGAAAAATACACTTTTGAGGTAAGTGTATGGGTTTCTCACCTGATTCTAAATAAGTGGCTTGGGCACTTTCTTGTCCTCTTGAGTCAGGCATTTGAAGATCAGGTGCCTCTCATTTTATTTGAGTATGGATCAGGCCAAGCAGGTCATTAGTAGTGCACCTGGGAAGCAGTTCTGGGGGAGGAAATTATTTGGGAGCTGAAAGTTTCAGAAATGTTTTAGAATTGTGAGTGTGGTTGTTCTAGGCCATTGAGCTGTAGAAAAGCTGAAGTTGAAATGCAGCAGGTGGCTCCATTTCCTCATTTTGTCTTTGAGAAACTGGCTTTAGAGGCCAAAGGGTGGAGAAGGGTTTGTATCCTGGCTTCTTGGACACCTAAGTAAAATTGGCAAGCTGAACCGAACTGGAGGAGTCAAAGAACTTTCAGCCTTTCTCTGAGCTGATCAGCCAGAAAGGACAGTGAAAAAGGGTCTGGATAGATTCTTAACAAGGAGACCAGAGGGATGTTGCCAGGAAAGGTTGAAATGTCAGCTGAGAGATGATGATGATGAAGGCTTTAGGAGAGGAGGAGGATCATGTGCTTTGTTGTGTGAGCACTTTATTGTTAAGATAAATTGATAGTTTAGTTTTGGACATTATCTTCTGTTTGAGAGAGCACTGGCAGCCTTGAAAAGCAGTATGGGTGCAGTTTGAAACAGTTGATTCCCAGGTTTTCTCATCTGCTTTTGACTGTGCTATGCATAGTAATCATCTGCCTTTTTGTTTGGATTGTGTTTTCAGTTTATTTGGCATACTTCTAGCCTGTTAATAAAGAAAGTTTCTTTGAAATGGTCTCAGTAGTGATTAAGGAAGGCAGGATTTGATAAGGGGCTCTTAATAAACTACTGATAATTTAGAACGTTATTTTAGAACACAGAGTCCTGTGTGTTATGAAATCCATTGCAGGAGCATTACAGCTTTGAGTACTTTCCAGAATATTTGAGGATGTGAAGACAAGGAGGGGAACTTAACAGCTCTGGTTTTTTCTTGAAGCTGATTTTGAAATTGGACTGGTAGTTGCCTTTTCCCACCAAATTGCAAGCTTAATGAGTAGTAGAGCCTTACCCATATATGAATAAGTAACACTTGGGAGGGCAGTGAAAAATACAGTTTTTAATACATGCTCTACATTATACTTTATTTTACCAAGACCAGATGATAGAGAAATATGTCCATCTGCTTTTAGGCTGCATGTCTTGTTTATTTCTGGTTTGGGAGTGCTTAAGCTCTTGCTTTGTGTCCCACTTGAACAAAAACCTTACGGAGGCATATTTGTATTGTTTGGTTTCTTTGGTGAAGTGTGTGGGAGTTGTCTTTAACCCCAGCCAGGAAAGCTTATGAAAACTTCAGAGGAGAATGCATTTTCTCTTTGTTCATTGATTATTGGATACCCTCATGAACTGCTGAGTGCTGGGGAACCATTCCTTCTCTGTTGTGTCAGATGAGTGCTTTCAGTGCAGCAGAGCACGTGAGCTGACTTGTGTGTGCTGGTGTATCCTAAAGCTGTCTGATACACAAAGTGTTGCTGCAGATTCACAGCTCAACAGATTCATCTGAAGTTGCCTTCACAGCTGAACAGACTTTGCTATTTTATTTTGCATTCAGTGTGATTATTAATTGCAAACTTGATAAGATCCTCTTAATAATCCTAATAACCATTAGGCCACATGATTGAGGGAAAAATGGGATACTGATAATGCAAAAATTATCCGCAAAATACTATGGAAACTTAAAAGATCATTACATAGAAAAATTTCTTCCAAAAAATGTATCCATTTAATGTATTCCTGCACAGCAACATTTTGTTTGTATATGCAAAATAGCTATTGGCCATATAGGTGCAGGTTATTGCTTCTGAAGTGGAAGAGGAAGAATCTTCATGCAGGCCTTCAAAGAATGCTAATTTTTTCTACAAATTTATTTTCTAATCAAGTCTTATACTCAACATATTTTTCAGTTTATTTACATTACAGCTCAGTATTTTAAAAGGTGAGATACTCACTTTTTGTCATAGCCTCAGAAATAAGTGTGGTTCTTTATGTTTAACAAACAAGAAATACAAGTGTGACCATAGTAGAAGTTAAGTTGTGGAATAATTCCATAAAAATGAGAGATTAGAACTGTAAACTAGATTCCCTCTTTTGCTGTCTGCTCTGGAAGGCACATAAGTTGCAGTCTGTAAATAAAATTAAAAATACTTTTTATTATAAAAATGAAAAAATTCTTTTCCTTTATTTTTTTTTCTGCACTTTTTCCTTCTAATAATCTATGCTCTTGTATAGAACTGACAGAGTTCCATACCTGGAATGATTTCTTTTGTAGCCCGCAGATAGAGCTCTCACTTGGTAATATTTTAGCACTGAGATTGTGTAATTAATACTACTCCTGTGCACAAATCTAATGTGTTTTTTAAAATAAGGCATTTTTGGAGATGAGGAAGAAGTATACATTTCTCACTGTTACATCAAATATC
>NW_005054371.1:719108-735479 GCF_000277835.1 Geospiza fortis | reverse complement strand
TTTACATTCATAGCTGCTTTTTTTTTTATTCAGCTTGAAATTTTTGGCTCCTTCTGAGGCAGCATATTGCAGTGCAATTCTTTGTGGTCCTTACTTTAATGGTGGGTTATAAATTCTAAAAGTGAAATAGTTTAAGTGTGTTCATGGCTCAGCTGCAGTGTGAAGTACAACAGCAAATAGTGCTTTATGTAAGGATGGGTAGCATGAAACCCCCTCAAATTCCCTTTTGCTCTTTGTTTCACTTTTGTTAAAAGCAGAGTATGTATATATGGCCTTGGAGAACTGATGTAGTTTTGAAAAGATTAATTTTAATTGTTGGTCAAAAATCAAAGTTTGGGAGCCTGCATGTCACTGGCATTACATCATTAATAAGCTGGGTTTGGTTTGTAGCCTTGAAGGTTTTTTATTATCCAAGCTCTAAAATTTTTCTCCTTCTCTTGGTTTGGTAAATTTTATGCTGATCAGTCCATTTCAGTAAGGTTTTTTTGTTGTGACCATGTAAAGGATTATAGCTGCTTGGGAGTTTTTTTTAATACTACTTTGTACTGAATCTGAAAAAGAATGTGTGAAGGTGACAACTGTGTTTGAGAGAAAGCAGCAAGGGAAGAAATAGTAACTTTCTATGAGCAACTTGGGAAGAAACAATTTGATACTAGGAAATAGTTAAAATATGTGGATATTCACAACTTCAAATGGTATAAGTATTTCTGAATGCATTATGCTAAGAATACTCTTAGGAACATTTTAGTATTTCCTAATCATCTATAAGCAGAAGGTACCAAAACCCCTGATTTTTAAAAATTTTTGACTGGGTGATTTTATTCTTTTTACCTCATTCCAGTTTACTTGACCTTATGTCAAAAACAGTTTTGTATGGCTTCACGTAAAGTCACCATTCTGTGTAGTGTTGGGTCAAGTTGAAAAATAATGTCTATTTTGTCTGAGCCTTGGCATCACAGAGAGCTGGTAGTGAGGTGCTGTGCATGAGGTGCAGTCTGATTCTTGATAGAAGTCTGAGTCAAAGCCACTACATCCAAATCATTTTTATTGTATGTTGTCAGTGGTGCTTGAAGACAGAAAAATGGCTGTTTTTTCTGGGTTGATTTAAGAAATAACTGAGTATACTCAAGAAATAACATTATTCAATAGAATTTAGTTTGATTTTTCTGGTCAATCTTTAAAAAACTTTTAACAAGTTGTTTATAGTTCTTTACAGATCTTAGCATTTTGATCACTTGGAGTTGTTATTGCTGTTTTTAAGCTAAGGTCATCACATGGACTTGCGTGCCATGAGAATCAGGAATTTATGGGGACAGGTAAGGGCTTAATAATGCCCTTGGAACCAAAGTTGGGGAAGCTGAGAAAGGGATAGCTCTTGGGGACAGCTGCATGTCTGCAAGGGTTGTTTTTTCTCTTTAGCTTCTACAAGTCCCTTAAGAGTCTGAATAGGAATGTGAAATCAGAAGTGTCTGCAGTTTCCTCAGGCTAGAAATAGGAAGAAAAGAGATTAGAAGAAATGAACTTCTACTGAAGAGAACTCAGTAAACACATCAGGTCTGAGAGAGCAGCATAGCTGGCCTTCTCCTAGAGCATATTAAGGCATCGTTCTGCATCCAGTGTAATTTATTTACTAGCTCATGACCACTGTTGACTTGCCTAACATCCATCTCTCAGCTGACTCTTGAGAGCACTGACAGAGGTACACCAGGTTATGTACATATTTTACAAAGTCTTCTTCCAAAATCATATATTTGCTGCACTATAATGGGCTCTTTTTGTATTTCACCTGGAGAAGTCCTAGCCAAAGGCATCTGGGCTGTAAATAAATTGTTGGAGCTATTCAGAAGGGAGGTATGATGATCTGGAGTATTTGTATGTGAAAGCAGACATTGTTTGCTCCATTTATAAAGATCTTCTTAACAGCGTGGCTGAACACAAAAGTCTTTGTGCAGCTCTTGGTCAGGAATGGTCATGAACATCATGGGTGTTTTCTATCACTGAGTTAGTCAGAAGATTTGGTTTCACCCTGCTCAACAAACCCTGGAAACAGTTAACAAATCCTTTCAGTCCTCTCAGAAATTGCAGGGAAATGGAACAGCTGGTTATTCATTCTTCTCCTTCAGCTCATGGTGACTGTTCATGTGGCAGAATTCACTGAGTGCTGACCCAGGTGGATCATTTTGCACAGTACCCACTGAGACCTTGCTGCTGAATGAGTTCTGACCTGTCCAGTGCCACAACTGTCACAGTATTACTTTAAGCAATCCCTGATGTTGTGTGCAACCCACAATACTTATGCCACAGCCATAAGCTAACAAAGTATTCTTCTTTAGGAAATTCAGCAAGAAACTGATATCCCTGAAAGAGAACTGGTCAGAGCCCTACAGTCCCTTGCGTGTGGCAAACCAACACAACGTGTCCTCACAAAAGAGCCCAAGTCAAAAGAAATAGAAAATGGTCATATATTCACAGTGAATGATCAGTTCACATCTAAACTACACAGAGTCAAGATTCAGACGGGTAAGTCAGCTTTATATTCTACTCTCTTGCAGTCTGCCTTAAAACTTCAAATTATCTTTTGCAGGATTGATGTCCATGGAGGTAAAAGGAGAATTTTTTTTTCTTGGTGATTAGTTGCATCAAAATGAACATTCAAATGCCAAGAACGGTGTGGAAGTCAGTTAAGCCTTTTACTTTACAAAATTTGTAATTATCTCTTACAGGAAATACTGAAAGAAAAATAGAATTCAAATTAAATAATAAAATGAAAAATATGCTACTGATTGATTCAGAAATAGGAAAATTGCCTCATAAGTTGCTGTACTGCAGTGAAATGAGTGATGTTTTTAGCCCATGATACAACAGCCATTTTCAAGTACCAGGTAGCTTATAATGGTTTTGGGCAGTGATTTGGGTTTAACAAATAAGGGAAGCTGAGTGTATAATAACCACTTCAGTAGCTTATAGAAGTGCTGGTGCTTGTGCCTGTAAGCAGATTTGAGTACTGTTCAAATTTTACCATAGTCATAATTAAATAACAGTTTGTTATCTTGTCAGTTGCTATCAAAATATGCCAGAAAGTGTTAGTATGTTCTTGTGGCTGCTTTTCATGTGAAAAAAAATCAACTTTGAAAATGTCAAAACTCAGGAAAATATAACTTGATGTCTAGATGAAATAAATAGTGAATCTATCACACAATGAAACACATTTTAATTTTGCTAACATAATTTACATTCTCTATTTTTTTAAGTTGCTGCCAAACAAGGAGAATCTGATCCAGAAAGGAAAGAAACAAGGCAGAAAGTAGATGATGACAGAAAACATGAGATAGAAGCTGCTATAGTTCGGATAATGAAATCTAGAAAGAAGATGCAACACAATGTGCTAGTAGCAGAGGTATGCTGGTACTGAGTTTTGCTTTTGCTGTTATCTCATTAAAGTTACACAGCTCTTACTAACATGATTCTGAAAGGCTTTTGAGAGATGCTGTATTTAACCCATCCTTTCTTTTCTCCATGCCTGTCTGAAGACACCTAAATCCTTACCCGTCACTTTAGGATGTACTCATGGGTGTATCTAATTTTCCTTCCTACTTTTAGTGCTGTTATGTTGTTAAATTGCTTGAAAAGCAAACCAGCACGCTTTACATTATTTTTGCCTTTGATCTTGTTACTGACAGTTGGGTCCAGGTTAGAGAGATTTGAGCTCTTAGCAGAGAAGCAGTCCTACTGCTCTTCACTGCTAAGCTCACACACTCCAGGACATGACACATTTTGCACTCCTGAACCGCCTTAGAGCTGTGAAACTGGGAGCATTCTCAGGTTGTGACTTTGCCTCTGTGGAGCTTTGAATCATACCCCAACATGAGCAAGCAAGTGGAGGGACTGTCAGAAGTCTGCAAGCTGCTTTTTATGCTCTGTAGTTGTCACCATCTCTGTCTTAATACATTTTTCTGGTTGTTGTGTTCTGTTAGGGTACATCAAGATCTTCCTTGCGCTGTGATTTTATATTGTTGGGTTTATTTTGTTTTAGGTAACTCAGCAGCTGAAGGCTCGATTCTTACCAAGTCCAGTTGTTATTAAAAAACGTATTGAAGGACTTATTGAGAGAGAATATTTGGCACGAACACCTGAGGATCGCAAAGTATACACTTACGTAGCATAAAATGCGTTCAGAAAATTTGATTTATTCTTGGACTATACTCTTCGCATGAACTGGGAAGTTCTTTTAAATCATTAATATTAAGACAACCATCTTCTCTATTAAATTACAGTACATGTTCTAGACCATTCAGATCAAGCCTTTTACTCCTTTTGAGAGTTTTTGACATGAATTAATTGAGCTTCAGGCTTTTCAACGTTATCCCTGTAGAGATCATCCTTACAATTCTTCGGGAAAATGTGAATGTGCCGCGTTTGTTTTCAATACTGTATGAAAACAGAGAAATAAAAATGACTTTAGAAAATACAGCTCATTTAAAAAAATAAATTTGTTGGAATTTCATTTCCCCAGATCTTCAGTGTTGATGTAAATGTGTTTCTGTAGTGTTGCTTAGCACTTCGCGCATTGTGTAAGTTGGGTTTAAAAGAAACCACAAGTGGTAAGGCAAAATTCCCACTTACCTTGCTCTGCTTCAAATGTTTTTTTTTAACTAGACATGTTTAATTTAATTACTTGCTAATTTTTTGAAGACCCAAGAAGACAACTTGAGCATGCTTCACTCTTCCAGCTGCACTCACTGTTCCAACAACATGAATCAGGAACTTCTGGGGGCTCAGAAAAGACCATAATAATTTTGGCTTTCCCTTCTGTAATTTGAGTTCTTCTAAATTAAACTCTATATTGATTAGGTTTTTTCTGGTTTCTTTATAGGAAAAAGGACAAGATTTCAGTGTATAAACTGTATAATAATTTTTGCTGTTGTACTCACTGCTGATGGTGGATTGTACAGGGCGATGTTTTTATTTCACTAAATGTAGACAAAATAAATTTAAAATAAATGGATTTAGTGTACACAAACAACTAATTCAAGTGTGTTAGAGTACAGGGTTGACAATCTTTGGAACTAAATACTGTCCCCTGGGGATGTACTGGGATTATATTTTGTTAATAAACATCATAGATGGAGCTGTAGCCCCAGGGCTTCCCATCATAAATGCATATTTCAGGAGATGAAAGTGAAGCCAGCGTGCACTATTTGTTTTTAAAAATGCATTTTAAACATGCAATAAAAAATTGTTACTGTAATGAAATTTTTAGTTCTTACCCTGAAACTTTTTTTCTTCTTGACAGTATGCTGCAAAAATAGATTAAAAATAGCAGTTTGGTGGCATCATTCTTCTCTCACAGTTAGAAATTTTTGAGTGTGCATTGTACTGCAGTTTTTATTAAACCGTATTTCTGACATTCCAATGCACAAATTCTGTGCTTTCCCAGCCATAACTATTTTTCTGCTTTAATTCAAAACAGTATTTTTTGTCTTGGTTCACATTACTTTCACCCATAGATCTTGAAAAATATACTTGGGATGGGCTTTCCAATATTAAGAGCTGGAAATGAAGCAAAAAGAAAAGCTTGGTTGTAGAGCATCTGCCAGAGCAGTTCTTGATGGGCTGTGCTAAACAAGTGCATGGTGCTGATGCAACATTCCAGTGTGGCTGGAGAGTGTTTTTCACAATGTGTCCACAATTTTACCCCTCTCCAGCCTGTTATGGTACAAGTCCTGGCTGTTGTTCAAGAGTAGGATATTTCTTCTAAAGAGAGGGACTGGAATTAGGATGATATTTTAGCTTGACTGTTTGGAAGCTTTTTTTATGAAGCTTTAAGTTTACTGCACACCCCCAACACACCTACACACACACACACACAAAGAGTAGTTTTTGAATCAGCAGAAGAAGGTGGTGGCTGAAGAACTTTCTTGCCCTTGTTCATCAGGAATTTAGCCCCAAAAGAAAAGAGCTGGGCCATTGGCCCTATTGAAAAGGTGTTTGCTGGCTGTAACTAAAACACCTCTGTCTCTGCTCAGGGTATGCAAATCTTCAGTAGAGATGTGGTCATTTAGCCAGTACAACAGTACTAAACACAGGGAGCTGATCTGGGGTTTTGATTTTGTTTGAAGTCATCAGAAACATCTTCCTCAAAATGTAAATCACTCTTCCATGTATCAGTATGAAGGTTTTGTTTTATGTATAACTGACTCTTTATTAGCATCAATGTTGTGATATTGCATGTTAATGTTTTCCTATGTGCTTTGCAGGGAAGAATGGGTTCAAGTCCTTTTCCCTATGAAGTTTACAGAGACTTGAGTGTTGTGATTTGGGACAGGAGGTCTTTGTGCTGTGTATTGCCTCTGTACTTCTGTTGTACATCAGCTGAAGTTTCCTACTTCTGGTGACTTTTGGGAGGCTGAGGCTGAATGTTGTGTGAATGACTGTATAATTAGGTGTTGAAGAGTGTCTTTTTAAAAGCTGTGTGGGCAAGAGTGTTTGCCAGAAGAACAGCAGGTGGTGATGGCTGTTTTCAGTAAAAAATATTAAGAGCATAGTTTCCATTTTAATAGAGTTTTGAAGACACTCTTCAGGAAGAGACTTCTGCTGAAGTCAGATTTCAAAAATATGCCCTTTACCATTGAACATGAGGTGGAGGACTGAAAAATGTGAAAGTTCCAGTAAGTGACAAGAAGTCGTCATTTGGACTGTGCTTAAGGTGAGTTTGATGTTTACATGTTTGTATCTTAGTGGGATTTCATTTACATTCTTTAGTAGAATTCTGCTAAGCCTTATCTAATTTCAGTTCCTTCTTAATTTCTACCTAAAGCTTCTTCGTGATTTGGTTAAAATTTCATTAGTAGGATTGTAGTTACATGTATGAGTGCAATTGTTAATAAGTTTGGTTTCTTTGCATTAATGTGCAGCTGAATGCAGTAACAAGACTTCATAAACATGGAGTTTAAATCTTTGGAATTTTTAAAATTAAAAGTAGGGTTTGAGTTTTATAGCTGCTTGAAGATGTGTAGGCATGTACTTTCCCTGTACGTGAGTTTATTTAAAAGGATTTAGAGTATTCTTCATTTACCATCATAACAAATGTGATGATCCTATGGATCCCTGGTGCAGTTCTTGTTCTTTTCACTGTTCACTACCTTTACAGCCTTAGTTTACTCTTTGTGTCCCCTGGAATTAATCAATACAGTTTCCCCACTGGCAATTCACAGAATACATGAATGCCAAGCAGCCCAAGTCTGTGATGTTAAAGTACTCCTGAATGCAATGTCTTTCCTCTTTTTCCAAAGATAAACTTAGCTCTGTTGACCCCGAAGCTTCCAGTGTAACACAATTTGTTCTACTTGCCACCGCTCGTTTAGAATCAGCCACTGGTGTCAGGTTTACTTTCCCTCACCCTGTGGAAGCAGAAGCTTTGCACTAAATATGCTGGATGGCTGAAGTATTTTTATTCACATGTATTGCTATCAAATTGTGTACTACCTGATAGGTGGCACTTACATATATATACATATGGTAATAGAGCCTTTCATAATGCAGAGTTGGGATAAGCTTGCACAGAGATGGGGTTCCAGTCTTTTCAGAAGTACCAAAAACTGGAACTACTTCTGGCCTCTGCATGGCCAAAACTGGCCAGAACCTCTGTAGCTCAATCCATCCCTTTGGCTCTGCTTTGTTCCTCGTGGTGCTTAGGGGGAGCTGCAATCTGATCCTGAGCTCCCCATTCCATGGAGCCCTTTAGAGCAAGGGTTGGTTTGACAGCCTAGAACTGGACTAAATAATGTGCACAGCTGGCATCATCTTGTATGTGTCTGGGACAAAGGTGAATTTCTGTTGAAACTCTAATTTTGATAGCTTGGACAGTAAATGTAATAACCATTGTGCTCAGTTTGAAGTGTGAGTTTAATGGTTCCTTGGTCCTCTGGAATGTTCATTTGAAAAGACTGTAAGATGCAGAACTTGCATATCCATCTGAAAGCTGGATAAAGGTACAGGACAATAGTTCACTCACTTTTCTGTCCTTTGCTGTGCAGGGAAGTGTTCGTAGACTGTGCCCCCAAACTGCATTTAATATTAATTTAATACCTCACATCAGTATCTGCCTGGGTCTGGAGCCAGCCTGACAGTCTGCCTGCTCTCAGCAGCCGTTTGGGCTAAAACAAGAACCAAATTGCTGCCCGGGAGGGAAAGGCCTGTTTCACCTCCCCAGTCCTGGACCTGCTCACCTGGACTAGCTGTAGGCAGGACAAGGAAGTTGTCTGGAGAGCCACAGCTCCTGTTTGCCTGAGTAAAACTGGAGGGAGAAAGGGGGCATCTACCAGAAGGTGCAACTTCCAGCCTCTGTTTATGAATAGCATTCATTTTAGCAGTTCTGGTTTTGGGAGGAAAAATTCACAATAAGTCCTGGAACCTCAGAGTGATGCTACATTAGAGCCTGGTGGTGCCTTACAATGGCTTTTGAGTTCATGTGCAGATTTTCCTTTGCAAAGTTACCAGAACATGCCCCAAATCCCAGTAAAGTCTGAGTTTCCTAGACCTTGACAGCCACTTCTGCTAATATTTGTTGGCTGTTTGGATTTTGCTTCTTTTGAAATTCTGCTAAAGATGAGGCTAATAATCTCCTGCAGCTTGTCTGTCACAGCATTTGGTATCAACTTAATTATGCAAATCTGCAATTCCAGAATAATGTGGTATCCAGGCCAAGGCTCTTTTAATTCGAAGTTTGGATGTATTATTCTGTATCTCAGGAAGGCTGTCTTCAGGAAAGGGAGTAATTAGAAGGCTTCACAGTGCGTGGGTCTGACTTGTTCCTGGAGCTGGAGCTGGCCTGGCTGGCGGGGTCAGCACCTCCTGGGGACTCGCTCTTATTAGCACTCGGCAGGGAGCAGTCACACCCGGGCTGCTGCTGCCCTTCCAAGAATTCTGCTCTGAGTGCCCTTCAACAATGCCAAATGTGAGCTGATCAAACAAACACTTCACTGGGCCCTGCAAGGCTTGGGTTTGTTCAGATCTGCCCGTTTCTTTTTCTGGAAGATTTCTAATTGAGGGGTAATGAATATAAACATTGCTGGGTTAAATCTCTCAGAAATGAGTCCCTGGAGCTGGGCACTTAAATTCACATGTAGCAGGCTGACCTCCCCCTTGTCGCACTCTGACCTGTGGAAGGGTGACACTGGGGATGTGGCAGAGGGATCCTGGAGATGCCATCTTGGGTCAGTGCTAAATGCTGGCTCTTCAAAGTCAGGACACCACAGGAAAAGCTGAGAGAGTTGGGCTTGTTCAGTCTCAGGAACGCTGAGAGGGGATCAAACCAATGTCTATAAGGGACTGAAGGGAGGGTGTTGAGACAATGGACCAGGCTGTGCTATGTGGTGTGAAGCAATAGGACAAGAGGCAATGGCAGAAACTGATGCCCAGGAAGTTGTACCTGAATGTGAGGAAGAACTTCATTGGATCAGGTTGCCCAGAGAGAGTGTGGAGTCTCCCCTCACTGGAGATATTCCAGAACCATCTGGGCCCAATCCTATGCCATGTGCTCTGGGCTGACCCTGCCTGAACAGGGAGGTTGGACCAGATGCCCCATGGAGGTCCCTTCCAACCTGACCCCTCCTCTGATCTTTGTTACAAATACTTGTTTTTGCTATAACCTCCAACAGCCTTATTACGTTTAGTGGGTCGTGGTTTGGGTGCATGGAGTGTCTTGGGTTTTTTAAAAAATATTTTAGACAAACTGAGGAAAAATGGAACTGTCTGCAAGTGCCCTGTAACTGGCTGAGGACACATAACCTGGTGAGAGTTGAGTATGACAACCAGCCAAGGCCATGCAGTGCCTTCCCACAGCATATTTGTTACTATTGGGAAGCTCACCTCTGTGTCTCAGTGCTGCTTTCAGCCTTGCCCTTGCCCCAAAGCCTGCATCACCTGCTGACAGGCCCTTGCTGGATCACTACTTTCTGATAGCTGGCTAAAAAGACGAAATAAGAATAGCTTGGGAAAGAAGGCTACCTAAATAAATGCAGTAGGTTAGATGGGTTTTGGTCTTTTGGTCATTGGGTCTTTAGTTCCTCCAAAGTGGTGATGGATTGGAGTCACAGGGTTTGAAGCCAGGGAAAATCTCTGAAAAGACTTTTGTATTCAAGTACGGCCTTAATCTTGATTTTATCCCAGTACTGTGTATGCTGTATATAACTGTCATCTAGCAGGTTAATTTAGTAGTTTTGTCCTTGTTATAGGCAGAGCTTGAGATTGGTGTAAAACAAAAAAAAAGAAAGTTTTTAAAAGAAATTAGGAAGCCTGAGTCATGTATTTAATGAGGCCTTCTCCCAAGGTGCTTAGGTAATACATACCCAGTCTCTTTCTCCAGTTAATTACGTTCTAATAATCTTTGTAAAGGACCTTCCTTACAGATGTTGCTCTGAACTTATTAAATCCTGTGATGCATCATCAGTTTTGGTGGTGTCGGCTGGAGCAAAGGGCTCTTTGCCCTTTGGAACAGTGCAGAGGACTAGGCACAACTCAGGAATTGATTATGAAAAGGAATTTTTAATTAAATTAATTAAAAGGCTTTCCACTGTAGAATTTTAGGCTTACAGCAGACAGTATTCTCCGAGGTTTCATACCATAAAGTGTTTATTAGTTGTTTATGTTTGGACTTTAATTTATGCAGGGCTTACCAGTGTCTGCATTAGTGCCAGTTCATATTTGTCCTGCTCTTACACACAGCTGGAGTGCCCCAGCAGCTTCCTGTATGTTCTGCTGTGTCACCAGTCACTGCCAGGTGGGAATGGGGCCCCAATTTTTTGGAGTCCCATATCAGAATTGTTCGCCCCTCCTCCCCTCAGCAAAGCCACTTTTCACCTACCATTGAACTGTTACTTTTCTAATCTCTTGAAGAAATCTTTCTTGGCGTGTTCAGTAGGTCACTGTGAAAAATGTGCTTTTCTGTTTGGCAGCCAGACTGGGAAGCTGGGGGAAGGGGAGGCAGAGAGGAAGGCAAGGACTCATTCCATTCAGGGATCAGAGTGAAATCAGCACTTTGCTGTTCTTAGATGACCCAGCAAAAGCCAGCACTGCTCTGGTGGCAGCCATCCCTGTTCCCCTGAGCCCGGCAGTGGATGAAGGCTCTTAGCTCAGCAGCTGCAGCAGTCAGGGCCATTGCACCCTGGCTTTGTCCCAAGGCTTGGGGGCACTAGGTTGGACACAAAGGGACGGTATGAAGATACCCTTCTCTGAGGCTGAGGAGCCTGGTTTGAGCCCTTCCCCAAGGATATTGAGTTGTCAGAGCAAGGGGAAGAGAACAGGAGGGTTTAGCTGGGTGGTGGGGCTGCCCCCCTCTGAGGGACAGGGTCAGGCAAAGGCTGAGCTTCAGCTCCTCTCGTGCTCCTTGCAGGAGGATTGGTGGGTGCTCCTGACCCAGAGCTGCTGGGGAGCTGAGAACCAGCCCTAAAACTGTTCTCCAGGCAGCTTCATCAGGCAGAGTTTCAGAGCTGAGATTGTTTCCCTGTGTCACCCCAGCAAGCACAGAAGAAACACATAGTGGAGGATTGAAGATTTAGCCTTTTTTGTGAGTAAGGCTCAGGTTTTTTGCTATTGCAGAAACAGGAGAGATGCTGCATACCTTCAGCAGCCTCTGTGGGAGGCACCTACCCATCTGGAAAACAATTTGGCTCCCCCTGGCCACAGCAGGAGCTGGAGAGGGCCGAGGTTATTGCATCATTCCCTAGCCAGCCCTTGCTGTCCACAGCTGCTCTGCAAGAATTCTCATCCCCTGTCCTCTGTCACCCTCATCCCAGGGCTGCAGCTACCCGCCAGATTTTATCCAGCAGACTGGAGCAGGGCTGGGGCTGAGCACTGCCAAGGCAGCAGTGATGGCTCTGCACGAGGAGAGCCTGCCCTTGCTCCTCCTCAGTGCCCTGAGAGGGAGGGAGTTTGCAGGGCAGGAGTGCGGGTCCTGCTCACAGGGAGGGGGCAGTGGGCCTGTGGTGCTGTAGCAGCCTGAGGATCTTCACCTGGGGTGGGAATAGGGGACCCTGCTCATGGGAGCAGCTTCCAGCCACAACCCAAGGCCTGATGAATTTACTTTCTTCAGGGTTTTTTTGTGTTTCAGTGTTTTCCTGTACAGGCAAATTCCCCTGTTCTTCACAGGCAGGAAGGCAGATGACTGCCTGCCCCTGCCCTGTGGCAAGGAGTTGATGAATCATTTCCTTTTCCATATTTTAGTGAAATTGTGTTGTTCAGAGCTCATCTAGAGCATTTTAATGTTTTGAGCACTTGCACTCTTCACTCTCTTCCTGCAATTGTCTGAAGGCTGGATTTTGGTTTTGTCTCCCTCCCAGCAGCAGTTACTTGCTCGAAGTGTTGCAGGTGGGTGCAAAATAATCTTTTTCCTCATTTTCTAGACAGTCTTTTTTAATTTTTATTGTACATAGGTGTCAGCATAGCTTTTAAAGCATTAATGTGTGTTTCTACCAGTGAGAGAGATATCCCTAAAGGAAACCAAGGCACTCCTGCTTATACCTTTAGACCTTGAAGATTTTACTTATTGAATATAAAGTTAGGGTCATACTAAAAAAAAATAGTTCAGGATTTTGAATAATTAATTGACTTATTAATTCTGGAATTTCTTAACAATGAACCACTGCTTTGTGTGCTTGGCTGTTTGAAAGGGAAGTTGGCATGTCAGCAGAGAGAGATGTGCTGCCCTTAATTAGATGGAGCTGGACAGATCACCAGAGTGCCCCAGGTTTGATTAAACACTGGCTACAGTGGGGGCAGCTCTGTGTGGGAAGTGGGTTTGGCTTGACCTGTATTGTGATGCTGCTGGGCTGGCAAATAGGGAGATGAGGGGACAGTCTGATTTATTTTCCACACTAAAAGAGACCTGGAAAGCAGTGTGTTTTCAGCATTCCTATGGTAGCTTATGCAGTAAGCTAAGAACCAGTATGTAAACCCAAGGAGCAAGAAAAAACCCCTTGGACTTGGATTAAGGCTGCTGATTACTTGGGTATCTCATGAAAAAAAGGTAAAGGAGGAAAAAGAAGCAAAGAGGGCACTGAAAATGGGAAGCCTGGTGCCCAGCTTTTATGGGCTGTGTATAATAACCCAGGACCTGGTTTCCAGTTAGGCAGGAAGTTACCTGTGTTGTGAAGGGTGTAACTGGGAGTCTAGGCTTTTTCCCAAAGCTCCTCTTTCCTGATTTATATCTGCCCTTATTGTTATCTGTTATATTCACACGGTTGGGTTTTTTCTTTTGTTATTTTGTTTTCCTTCCTTGTTTTCAAAGAACAGCTTATCTGTGTGCCCCAGAAGGGTGGGACTCACAGAGATCACAGGCTTTTTACAATGAGCCAAAGCCAGCCTGCTGACTACAAGGAAATTTGCTGAGGGTTTCAGCCATGAGTGCCACATGGGCTTTGCAAAAGGCAGTGATTGCACCAGTGGGACTGGGCTGGGTCCGGAGCGGCCACTTCCACTGCCGGGAGACAAGTGGGCATCACCTCAGCCTGGAAAATCTCTGCTTGTGACTGCCGTCCTGTGTTCTGAACGGCAGGAGCAGGAGGATGCAGTGCTGCTCCTGGACACTTGGATAGCAGGTGCTCAGTGCTCAGAGCTCCAGAGCTGGGAGCCTTGAGCCGAGCTCCGCTGGGATGTGACCTGGGACCGCTCGCTTAAAGACTTGTCACTCCGCACCTGGCCCCTCTGGGGCACACTGTGCTTACACACGTGTTTCATGTGGTTACTGCAAAGCCTGTAGGAGTCCAGACTCATTCTCTTCAAGGCTCAGAGTCCACCCTTGTGTTCCTGAGGCAGAGTAAAAGGAAGGCACCAATTTGTCTGGTTTGATTTTTTGCCTGGAGTGTTTGCGATGGATGAAGGAGCAGAGTCTCTGATGACTGTGCATCTCCTCACCCATTTGGGACGCTCATTCCCTCTGCAGCAAACTCTGGATCGGCTTCTGGAGTGGCTCTGCCTGGACATTCGCCTTTTCCTGGTGTCTGAGCGAATTCCTCCGCTGAGATACTACGAGAGATACCGCAGGAGGAGCTGCAGCTTTCCTGGAATATCCATCCTCCTTTTCCTGCACGAGGACTTGGGAGAAGAACGGATCTTCCAGGTGCACGAGCAGTTCCAGCGCCCTCCCTGGCAGTACCAGCGTGCCCAGTTTGCCAATTCCCACTGTGCCCCATCCCAGCAGGATTTCTACGGGCTGGAGGAGCAGCTGCCCGTGTGGGGCATCAGGCGGGTGCGCCGCGGCCCCGAGATCCTGCGCGTCACCCTGCACTGCAGCTTCGACAACTACGAGGATGCGGTGAGGCTCTACGAGCTGATCCTGCAGAAGGAAGGCACTGTGCAGAAGGGCACTGTGTGTGTGTTTGTGCTGCACTCCAGCCCACACGTGGCCGTGCAGCTGTGCCTGAAGCAGCTGCCCATCGGCGTGGTGGCTGAGCCCCCCGACTCGGCGGCCCTGCAGTTCAAGGTGCAGGAGATCGGGCAGCTGGTGCCCCTCCTGCCCAACCCCTGCGTGCCCATCAGCAGCACCAGGTGGCAAACGCAGGACTATGAAGGAAATACAATTCTGCTCAAGGTACGTCTGTGGGGCTCTTTTATCTGCTCGTTTCCAAGGGAAGCAGGACTAGTTCCAAATGGAAATTATGATTTTGTTTGTTCATGTTTTCTTTTGGATTTGTGAATGCAGTAATCGGTGTCTGCCGGTGCTGCGATGCTGTTGATAAATATAAGCACTGATCCTTGGAATGTTTTTATACAGTTAAATTAACATCATTACTGCTTGCCTAAAATGCGGATTATTGATGTTTTCTAGGGCACACTAGCTTAACATCTTCCCTCCTCTGCCTCAAAAAAATGATTGTAGCAGCCTAATCTTTTTCTGATAAATCATTGCCATGTAAATGTTTTTCAAAGCAGATTTTTGGCATCCAAAACCAGAAGTTTTGTAAGTGTAATGTTGATACAGCACTGCCTGCAATTAAGGTTGTGAGATCACAAGTGAGTTGCAGTTGGGTAAAAGTGACAAAGAGTTGTGTCCTAGAAAATCTCTGCCTTTTCTGTTGAAGTGTGCGTATAGAGGTTATATGAATACAAATTAAAAAAAAAAAAAAAGACAAAGTCTGTGCTGAGATCATATGTAGTGAGAATTACACATGTGAGTAGAATGGAAGTTTGGCTCAGTGTGCTTTCTTTCCATTCTAATAACCTCTCCCACCTCTGGTTATTTTTTCTTGTAATTTGGATTTTAAATTATTTGCCCTGGCTTTTTCCTCCCCGAAGTCCTCTGTTAGAGGTAAAGTTAATTACTTGGTTCAGCCTATTTTTGTGCTGCTCTGAACATTAATCCTAGGGCAGCCCTTGCTACCTCATTCAATATTGATTTATAAACTGGTTTTCACCCTCTTGGAGTGGTAAAGGCCCTGGGTATCTTCACATAGCTTTGAAGTTGGTCCTACCTGGAGCAGGGGACTGGGCCAGGTGAGCTCCAGAGGTCCCTTCCTAAATTACTCTGTGGCTCTTCCTGCTGTAGATACAAGGTCTTTGAGCTGACAGATGTACATGAATTCACTGGCAGGAAATTTGGAAGCTTTTTTGGGATGTGACCATGCTGCACTATGCTCCTTGCAAAGGAAGGTGCAATGCACTTGAACTTGAGGCTGTATCTTGTGTCCAATCTCCAGACAGCAGGTTGACAGCCTAGTGCTTTGTTCTGCAACTCTTCAGCCCATACTGTAAATCTTTCTTTTGAGTACCTGCATTTACCTCCTGCCATATTGCAAACTAAATCCCAGGCTCGGCTCACAGACTCCACATGGAGCTGTCACTCTCCCCTGAAGCCCCTTGTGGTAACGGGCAGTGGCTCTCCTTTCCATGTGGATTTTTTGTATCCAGAGCCTCCTTCGGCAGGGAGTTCCCCAGTGTGCTGAGTCAGGCTGCAGGTGACCCCAGCACGGCGGGGCTGGGAGAGAGCATCATCATTAGTCAAGCTAGAAATGCGTGATAACCAGGTTCTCTCTAATTTTCAACAGGTTCAAAGCAGCTCCAGGACCCTCGAAACAAACATCGGGCTTTCCCAGCAGCGTGACAGTACAGGCAGTGGAGGAATCCCGCAGGACTGTGTGCCAGCCCCTCTCGCTGTAAAACAGGGTGATCCTGGGCGGAGGAGCCAGGAGGCCAGGGCTCCGAAGGGTAAAACCAAATCTGCCCCAAGTGAAGCATCCCTCGGCTCTGGGCGGGCGGGCAGTGACCTCCAGAGGCCCCTGCTCACCGCTCCCGGTGCGGCAGCACCGCAGCAGGGCTGGGCAGCGCGGTCGCTGCGCGGGCAGGCGGGCAGGGCGCTGCGGGCTGCTCCCGCCCACG
>NW_005054371.1:715430-718979 GCF_000277835.1 Geospiza fortis | reverse complement strand
CCCGGCCCGGACGGACAGAGCCGCGCACGGAGCCCCGGGCTGCACCCCCAGAACACCGCGGGCCAGCCCGGCACAGCCAGCAGCGGACGAGGAGCAGGAATTCTATATATGACCGAAACCAGGCGTGCCTGATGGACTCGTGCTCGCCAAAGGACATCGGAGCGCTTTGGGATGTGCTGTGACTGCTGCTGCTGCTCGGAGTGTACCTCTGTCCTGTGACATCCCACTAGGGGTCACTAAGGCAGACACTGAATTTCCATGGAGAGATGCTAAGGAGGCTGCAGGAAAAAAAATATAACACTGTATTTACAGAAAGTTGTTGCTTTGGTTTGGTTTTTTAATGCGCAGTAGGTGAGGGGCATGTTGTGTAATGAATAGGAATAAGCAATGTGACTCCTACAGCTGTTCTAAGATGCTAAAAAATAGACAGTGACAACTTCAGATGGGTTTTGAAGGTGCAACTTGGCTGAGCTGCCCAAGCAGCTGGATGCTCCCAGCCATGGGGACTCACCATCCCTTGCTAGGGCATACTGGAACAGGCTCGTGGCATGGTCACAGCAGTCATGCTGGTTTTCCTTTGTTGGTATTTAAAATCTATCAGTGTTGTCAGTTTTATGCAAGATTTGAAACATAAGAATATTCTTTTAAATATTTCTCGAGAGAAATATTTCTGGTGAGACCTTTTTCCCAGCTCAGCACAGTACATGCAAAAACCACACACTTGAAGAGAAGTGCCAGTAAAACCTGCTGCTGCTGCCTATTCATTTGACACTTAAAATAAACACAGCAACAGGCCAGGCTTTGTTAAACCAGTCTGCAATTAGCTAGCAATCCTAGCTGGTTTTTAATTAACAGAAGACAAGTGAAGTTGAGAGTCTTGGAGGGAATTGCTAAATCCTCAAGAGTAAAAAGGACGAGAGAAATGAAGTCATGATTCAGCATCAACAGATGCTGAAATAACTCCCATCTTGATCAGTTTTCTTTCTCAAGTAGGATTAAATAAATCTCAGCGGGAGAGAGATGGGAAGAATATGAAGAAGGAATTAAATTATTCAAAGAGTCCCATCTGGGCATACTTACCTTTCAAACAGTACAACAAAGAGGTATTTTCTCCCTTAAATATATCTGAATTCTGGAGGGGATATAGGGAAGTCCCTGCTCTGGGCCCTTCCAGCTGGTGCTGCCCTGCCAAGTAATTCTCATGAACAGTTTGGGGACCAAAACCTACAGAACAGGACACTTCATTCCCTGGACACTTACAAACATCCCCCAGGTTTTCACAATTATGGATGGGATAATCATGAACTTGGGAATCAAGGCAGAAGTGGGATGCCTGGGAGAAACAGCTTTAAAGAGAGATTTCGTGGCCTTCTCTCCACTCTCTCATGCCAAAGGTACTTGAGTGTGACTATTTAGCATAATCTTAATTTACCTCAAAGAAAGAAGCAGAGGGTCAGTATCTAGCCTGGGGGAAACGCTTCATCATATGGAAAAAAAATGGGACAAGTTTCACCTTGCCTGCAACAGATCATGGAAAAGGGCCTCAAGTCAAAGGAGAATGGCTCTGAAAATACTGCTTTTAACAGTGTAAAATCTGTGTATTTTAAGCAGAGAATATATCTAGTACTAATTCAGTGTTGACAGGCAGGTGTGTCGAGTCAGAGGGCACATTTCTCCATGGACAGATTCCACAGTGGAAGGAAAAGATTCCCATTTTCCAGACTGTTCTTATCTCTGCAGCCTCTATTTTATACTTCTTCCTTGTACAATGTGCCACTTCTTACAGGATTTAAAAAAAGTCTAACAAGGAGCACGGGTTGGCAGGGTGTGCTGGAGATCTGTGTCCCAAACAGCCTGAGAGGAGCTTCCTGGGAAGCAGCCAGAGAGAATGGGTGCATGAGGTGTGTGGGGCTGGCAGTGAGCTCAGCCAGGCTCCCCATCCCATGTGCTGTCCCAGCAAAGCTCACTGGGGAAAACAGCCTTGGTGGGAAACTGAAGAGAGAGTTTGACAAGTTGTGCTGAGAGGATCATGGCATCACAGTGTAGGGGGATAGGATATAAGTAAATAAAGGTGGCATAGAATGTACTCTTACCCCCTAAAGAGTTGCAGCTGAGCCAATTATTAAGGATTGGAAGCAGGCCTGATGTTAACAGGCCACAGCTGTAGCCAATAAAGAAGAGTGTTATAAAAGAGTGGGTTGGTTGGCTAAAGGGAGCTGCCTGCAGAAGACATCAAGCAATATGGAGCCCTTGTAATGACAATATCACAACACTGGATGAAGGGAAATGCAGTGGGATTTTTTCCTTTGGTGTGCTGAGTTCGGTATAAGGGACTGGGTGGGAATTGCTGTGACCATTGGGGTCATGGTGCTGTGGGTGCTGAGCTGCTGATTCCTTTGATGGACAGCAGCCAAGGTGGGCAGCATTGATAAACCCCCTCTAACTGAGATTCTAATTTTGAGGTGTGTGTTTTTTTGAGGACAGTGGGATCCTGCTTTGTGCCAGGCAGTCCCTGCCAGGAGTGGGGACATGGCCCTGGGACTCCTGTGAGCCATGGGGTGACTCCAGAGGGGGCACAGTGATGAGCAGTCCCATCTGAACTGAAAGGCTTTTCTCTGGGTCCCTGGCACAGTCTGGGTGATGCAGGGAGGAAATCCGTCCTTGCAGGAGCAGGGTGTGTGCTGAGAGAGTGAGCCATGGGCACTGGGCTCACAAGAAGCAGAACTTCAGAACTTGCTCTGGGGTCACTTTAACACAACCTCAAGGGTTGAGTGCTGTTGCTTTTTTTTTTTTTTTGTTTAGCCCCTGGAAACAGCAGTTGTGTATTTTGTCTCCTCTGAAGCAAGCACAGTGGTGTTTCAGGGATGAGTTGCCCGGGAGCAGTGGGAGCACTCCCTGATGCCTGGATACCAGCACCAAGGCAGGGGGGCTCCTTGCTCCCCACTGCTGGCATGGTGTGGGCAGGAGCCAGGAAAGCCCTGCCGTGGTCAGTGAGAGCACAGGCTCGGCCTCATGCTGAAAAGAAGCTGCCAGCCTTGATTCTTTCAGGGAAGCAAATGCTGAAAGTACACTTCTTTCCTGAATTCTGGGCCAAATTCAGCTTTCATGAATGCCTCGGTAAATCCTGAGGCAGTTCTGTGAGCGCAGCCGAGCTGCCCAGATTTACACTGTGGGGCTGGGCTGGGACTTTCTTCACCCATGTTGGTGTCCTGCTCTGCGCCCAGTACAAGCAAAGCCTCGCAGCCGCTTGGTGGGGGAAAGCAGATGTTTCAGAAATCTCATGTTTGTAATGGGAGCACAAAGCAGAAATTTTGCTGAAGGTGAGTGTGGCAGCTCCAGCCCCTGCCCGGGCTGTGTGTAATCGGCACCCACCTGTGCAGGGCAGGGGCAGTGATGGTCACCTCCTCTATTGTCGCCTCTTGGGTTTGGCAGATTTTCCAGATTGTTGCTGTTATTGTTACTTGTGGTGCTATTGTTGTTATTGCTGTTGTTATTACAGTCGGGTTTGTTGGGTTTCTGTTGTCCCGTGTGTCGCGGCTGCCCTGGGCA
>NW_005054371.1:710879-714539 GCF_000277835.1 Geospiza fortis | reverse complement strand
CTGCCCTGGGCACGGTCCCGGCTGCGGGGCCGGTCGGGCTGTGCCTGTCACAGCAGCTCCGCCTGCTGCCCGCGCACGGCATCCTTCCCTGACCGTGTGTCCCTTACTCGTGATGAGATCATTCATTAGCTGCTCAGAATTTACCCGAGAATTGCTCTTGGAAAGGGACAGCCAACATGAAAGATTTTGCTGAAATTTCTATGACAAAACGTGAGGTTAAGCAAAACTCAATTTTTTGTCTATCTTACAAGTACTAATGGCACAAACAGAAGATGTCATTATAGAACTGATGCTATTCTTGATAAACAGTGCAGTTTTTTTCCATACTTCCATCTATATATGCCTCAACATAATTTGTCTAAGCAAACATTCAAAAGGGACAAGCAGTAGCTTTTAGCCTCTATAAGTTTTTGGCGTAAGTCACATTTTTTTAGTCTTTTCCTTGGATTATTTTACAGGCTGGCATAATCAGAATAATTTAGCCTTTTTTCACTCTGTGGCAATTAACTGCTAAAACTCAGTGAACCTTTTTATTTGCAAAAGCTTTGGTCATCATTGATCACCCACACACGTGGACATAATCTGATTAATCACATTAAAGATCAGAATATTTGGTCATTGGAGAAGATGTTATTTAAAGGACCAGATACAGGAATGTTAAGTGTCAGAAAGGCATTTCTCTGCACTGCTATCTGCAGCAGCAGCTCTCCCAGCCCAGCTGTGCTCCAGCATGTCTGAGCTCCTTATGGAGCTTCACTCCCTGTCCCCACCCTTCCAGCAACCTGGGCTTTTAATCCTCACTTTCATTAACACAAAATTAACCTGATAGATTAGGAAGCAATAGAGGTACTAATAACAAAGAAAGCCCATTTCTCTCTCATTCATTAATTTTCTTTGACAGCAAAGTAGTCAATTAGGGAGGTCTGTCATGTAAGTGACAGGGGAAAATAGAGTTCTTCTGAACGTGTTTTATTATTTTCTGGCAGCCTCAGCCCCTGATGCTGTGCAATGTCAGGTGCAGTGGTTACTGTGCATCTGCTGTGTGTAAGAAGAGTTGATATAGTGATGGAGCAGGGCAGGGATGAGGTGAGGAGTGGGACCTTTGCTTTGGCAGGACAGAGCAGGAGCACATACAGAGCGTTCAAGGTCATGTCTGTCTCTCTGTGCCTCACTTGCAAAGTGGATTATGAAGCTCAAAGGCCCTGAGGCTTTGCTTTTCTCTAATCAGGAGCAGGAAACTTCTGCTGAAGCCAAAGGAGAAGTCTGGGCTGTGAGAGGGACACAGAGGGCCTGGGGTCTCCCTGTGGTGCCCTGTCTGTGTGGCGCACATCCTTCTCTTCCCTCCCGTCACTCATGTAGGCTGGCAGTCAGGAGGATTCTCTGCAGCCCCTTTTGCCCTGTGGCACCTTCTCTGTGTGGCACACATCCTTCTCTTCCCTCCCATCACTCATGTAGGAGGATGCTCTGCAGCCCCTTTTGCCCGTGGTGCTGCTGCCACTGCTCAGGGGAGGAAGCTCCACTGCAGCCTGGAGCTCCTGCCCATCCTTCCTGGCACTCCTGCACACAAACTCTGCTTTGCAGTGGTGTGTGGGCCTTGTGGTGAAGGTGTAAGTTCTTGCTGCTAGATTTTGCTAAGCAAAACTCCAGATATCAGTGCTGCCATTCTGACAGACAGGCTAAGGTGGTACATGCAGGAGTGGAGCACACACATGTTAGGGCAGGGGGCTCAGCTGGGATGGAGCTGCCCAAGCTGGGCATATTCCTGTTGGAGCTCTGCTTTGTCCCCTTCTCAAGACAGTGTTTTACTGTTTGCCAGCGCCTTTCTTTTGTTCTCAGGGAAGTGAAAACTCATTTTTCCTTCAGTCTTCAGGGCCCTGCTATGGTAAGTGTGAAGGCACATCCCTGTCCCAGGGTGCTGCTTGCTCATGGACACCAGGGAACACGGGAGGAGGCCTTGGCAGCAGAAGCTTCCTGAGGATGAGGTGGGATGCACAGGATGGCCTGAGTGTCCCCTGGGCCTTGGGAAGGAGCCTGGGGGTGATGTGCTTCCACCTGGCCATGTCCCTGCTGCTGGGGCTGTGTCCCACCCTGCAGGGCTCAGGGTGCTAGAGGTGCTCTGCTGCTCTGTGACCCCTGCACCATGGAGAGAACCAAAGGTGAGAGAACAAAAATGCCTTTTGCCAGAGCTGGCTGCCAGCTGCAGCATGTTCTTCGGGATGAGCACTGTCAGGCCCCTGGCACAGGGTTTGCCTGCAGCCTGGGCTTCAGCAGCCAGCTCTGTTCCGAACTGTGCCCTTCTCAGTGCTAGCTGCTCCCATCAACTCTATTTCCAGGAAAAGTTGCTCATTTGCAATGCAATATCCTAAATTGAACACCCCACATACTTAGTACCCCACTGAAGTGTCAGAGGTGTTCCCCACCCCCAAACCCTAACAGCAGAAACACAGGATATAAAACACAGCAGAGAATACAATACACAGCAGCAGCAATACAGAATACAAAACACAGCAGATGTTACAGTAAGAGCTTCTTTCCTGTTCCCATGTATTTGTCTTTTTTAGGTGCAGAGGATGCACCTGATCAACCTGTACTAAAAATTCAATTATCCTGTTTTTAAAAGAGAAACAGGGATCACACCCAAGTTTGGGAGGGTGTCTGGAGTGAGAAGTCAGTGTGCCAGGAAGCATTCAGGATGGATCTGTGTCCCAGGCACTGCCAGGGGGCAGTTTTATCTTCCATGGAATTTCTCAACCTCCCCTTTCAGCAGGCTCCTCCCGACAGCACAACTGCATTGCAGTTTGCTGTGCTGTGTTTCTGATGTTTAATTCTTATTATTTGAGAGAGGTTTTGAGAGGTTTTCATCTCCCATTGAGCACTTGTATTAATATTCCAGTTCAGGATCCCAGTTTTGCTGCTGATTACAGGCAGGGACAGATCCAATTCCTATTAGGGTGAATTTATATTCTTTAAGAGTCCCAAAAGCTTTCTTCTCCCCTATCACCCCTCTTCAGGCACTGGCAGCCTGGCTATGCTGGGAGGTGATTAGGTTTGTAAATTTGTTCCTGCAGACACTCAGTGACACTGTTCATTTTCTCATCTCCCTCATGCCACTGAAGTTGTGACAGCCTGGCTTATTTAATTGGGATCATCTCCAGCAGCATCCCAGCCTCAGAGGAAGCCTCACAGGGGGCAGGCTTGGAAGGCAGGAGCAGGCAGGAGCTGCTGAGGCTGTTAGCTGCTACAGCTGGTGGAGATTGAGCCTCCCTTCCCAAAACTGGAAGAGAGGATGTGAAATTCCCTGACAGCTGACTGGAGGTGAAAGGTGCTTGCTCTGAAGTAGCCTCCTGCCTGTTGGCCTCGCTGGGTTTCAGCACCTTGGTGGGGAGAAAGAGGAGAGAAGGTTCCTCCTTGTGCTCCCGCCTTAGGTTTGGCGCACTGCTGCTCACCTGGGAGTAGTGTGAGAGATGGAGGGATGGTGAGGCATTGCCAACCCCCCAGGCCTTCCAACACTGTCCCTTGTGCCACCCTGCTGGGAGCTGGGATGGCCCTGCTGGGTGTGGGGCTGCTTGGTCCGGAGGGCTGGATCAGCCTCAGGCTGGGCCTGCCACGCTCATGGCCCTCCCAGGAGTGCCCGTATGGGGAGCCCAGGCCGGGCCAGCC
>NW_005054371.1:686586-710511 GCF_000277835.1 Geospiza fortis | reverse complement strand
CTGGCGGGGGACCCGGGGCGGGGCCTGCCATGCTCATGGCCCTCCCAGGAGTGCCTGGACGGGGAGCCCAGGCTGGGCCTGCCATGCTCATGGCCCTCCCAGGAGTGCCCATATGGGGAGCCAGGCTGGGCCTGCCACGCTCATGGCCCTCGCAGGAGTGCCTGCATGGGGAGCCCAGGCCATCAGAGCCCATCCTGATCCTGGCTCAGCTTCCCTCTCCTCTGGGCAAGCAGACTGTGTGAGCAGTTCACTCACCTGAGCCATCCTGGCCCCTTGCTGCTTTTTGAACCTGAAGCTTCACGAGTGGATGGTTGAAGTGGGAGTGTGGTTTGTGGTTTTGCTTTTGCTTTACCAGAATTGGCTTTAAATGCCCCAGGGATTCTCAATTAAAACAATTTTTAAAAATGATATTATACTAAAGGAACCTCCCAGGATAACACAAAAGATTCTGAGTGTGCAGTGAGCACAAAGGGAATGTATTTTGGCCATTCTGGTGGCTGGAAGCTCTGTTTCCACTCTGGCAGTAGAACTAAGCAAGCAGACCTTGGTTGTGTTCCTGTCCCTCCCTCATTTGTTGGCTGTGTTAGACAGAAGTGTCCTCTCAGGATGCCCAGATGTGCTGGGAGCAGCACCACCATCAGCTTCCTCTGCATGCAGTGCTCTGGGAACTGGGAATGGTCACTGGGGTGGCTGCACAAAACTGGCATGAATAAATGGCTGTTGGGAAACCTTAGATGAAATGCAGCACTTCATGGCACTGATATTCCACTTCCTGGGGTTTCCTTGTCCCCTGGGCATGGTGGTTGTTGTGTGGCCTCCTGCCAGTCCAGCCAGCTCTTGAAGCTGTTGCTGCACTCTCCAGAGGTGAGCAGTTGGAAGGTGACTGATCAGGTTGCTCCTGCCACCAGCAGCAGTGCCTTGGTGGAGCAGTGACACTGCTTGGGCTCCACTGAGGGTCCCACTGGCCTTGGTGGGCTGCTTTGGCCACCAGCTGCTTTCACTGGCAGGTTCAGGGGTTTCACACTGAGGAGGGCACTGGGATCCCAGCTCTTCAAAATCTACAACCCAAATCTACAGCTAAGCCAGGCTGTGAGGGTTTCCAGGCAGTCTGTGTGAGCTGGGACACCAGAGGAAGGGAGAGGATGAGAGCAGAGTTTCCCTGAGAATTTGACTGTGGTTTTCTCATCTTGTTTTAATTTGGAGCTACTGGGCTTTGTGGAGAGAACAGCTGATTGCAGAAATGCCTCATGCTGATGTTTACCAGATATTCTTTCTAGATGGGAAAGTCATTCTGTGTCATGAGAAATTTCACAAGTGTTAGCTTTTTTTGCAAGTTGGAGTGAAACCAGATTTCAGGAGGTTCAGATTTCTCCCAAGCTTGGAAGTGTGGCCACCCTGAGGTGCAGCTCTCTGACACCCACTCAAGCTGCTCAGGCACCTCACCCTGCAGCCCCTGGCACAAAGTGTTAGAGCAGACCATTTGACTGTGGTTTTCTCATCTTGTTTTAATTTGGAGCTACTGGGCTTTGTGGAGAGAACAGCTGATTGCAGAAATGCCTCATGCTGATGTTTACCAGATATTCTTTCTAGATGGGAAAGTCATTCTGTGTCATGAGAAATTTCACAAGTGTTAGCTTTTTTTGCAAGTTGGAGTGAAACCAGATTTCAGGAGGTTCAGATTTCTCCCAAGCTTGGAAGTGTGGCCACCCTGAGGTGCAGCTCTCTGACACCCACTCAAGCTGCTCAGGCACCTCACCCTGCAGCCCCTGGCACAAAGTGTTAGAGCAGACCAGACAGGTGCCATGGGAGGCCAAGCATTTCTCTTAGCTGCTTGGACTCAGCAATTGCCTCAGTGGAGACTTCTGTTTTCCAGTCTCATTGTTCAGCTCTGCTCATAACCACTGTTGTGTTTACAAGTTCTAAGTGATGACAGGCCAGAAGCCTCCCCAGCATTTAATCCTTCCTGTGTCAGTGTGCTGGCTTTGCCTGCCTTCATCAGCACCCAGGGCTCTCTGCCTCTGCTTGCCATGGAGCTGAGCTGTGAACAAACCCAGCCCTGGGCTGTCCCTGTGCCTCCCCACTCACGGACAGCCCCTGTTCCCAGGCATCTCTTGCTCTGAGAGGTTTCATTTGGTTTGTAATTTGCTGGCATTGGTAGGGCAGGTACTGTGGCATGGGCATCCTGAAGGACCCCCCTGCTCCATCTGTGCCCTGTGTGGTGTTTGGCTCCTGGGTTTAGTCTGGACAGAGGGAACTGCTGCCAAGGCAGAGGTGGCAGCAGGAGGCGTGTGGGGGTCAGAGGTGGCAGCAGGAGGCATGTGGGGTCAGAGGTGCAGTACAGGCTCAGGTGGAGGGGCTGCCTGGAGCAGGGGTGCTGTGGGAGGACATGCCAGGGGCTGGAGCTGGTCCCTGCCCATGCAGCAGGGCAGGAGGAAGGGCTCCTGCTGCTCCCTGTGGTGCTGCTGGCACAGCCTGTCCCCTCTGCTCCTGCCTGGGGAGTGCAGCACACCGAGCCAGCAGCCAGTGTGAGCCCAGGCAGCACTCAGGGGCTGGGAGCAGAGAGCTCCTGGGATTGAGGTTCCAGAGTGGGAGCTGCCATATCAGGCCAGCAGCCCCCACAGTACCAGGCAGCCTGCTGGCACCAGCTGGGTCACTTCTACTCATAGGGAGCTGTGTTCAGAGAAAACCTGGAGCCTCTAGCCAGAAAAACAACAGGGAGGAGAGGAAGGAAGAAAAACCCATAAAACACTTTCTTCTGACGTCTTGCAGATTCACAGCCCTTGCCCCACTCATCTGGCTGCTGGGTTTTATTTTCAGCTGTTTGATTAATGAGAGCATGTTCTGGAGCCTTTTGAAGCGTGGGGGCCACTTCCATGCCCCTGGTGAGTCAGCCCATCCATGGTGAGCCAGCAAGGTGGTGCTGCCATGGCCTGTGCCCCCAGGGAGGCTGGGGGCTGCCTGGCAAGGTGCCCCTGGGGCTTGCTGCTGCTGGATTGCACACAATTTACCAAAACCAGAGCAGGAGGGGATTTTTGTCCAGGTTTAATTTGAGCTTTCTGGTGTAGCTGTGAGATCTGATGGACTCCTGGATTTCCTGTGTTCTGTTGTGCTTTTATGGCAGGAGCAATGACAAACCTCACACCAGGCTAATCACCAGAGCCTGGGTGTGAGTAGTTTGTGAGGGAAGCTGAGCTGACAATGAAAATACTTCACAAGTATTGCACAGGTTGAATGGAGATCTCCTTCCTCCACATCCACCGTGAATATCCTGGGCCTCTGAGAGGTGGATGGTGTCTGGTGGCCACCTAGAAAGTTGTCTGCATTTCTCAGTTGTTCCTCTAGTAGGATTTGTCTGCAGGAGAATCTAGCATGGTTTTGATTCAACAAATGGTTACTGCTCAGAGGGTGATTATTTGCAAGCATTTGTTCTGTCTGTGTCTGTTTTGTGCCCTGTCTTGCTTGACCTACAGCCAGCAACGCACACTGGCAGCCTCAGCCTGTCCATCCATTATCATTAATGCTCCAGCATGTGGTTTTACTTTATGGAGGATTGCACAGGGTTGCTGATGGTAATGGGAAAGGAGATGTTTTGGGCATGCAGCAGCCCCTTTTAACATTGACATTTTGGATGGGTTTTGAAGCAGTCACCCGTTGTATGTTCTAAAAGCTATTTGCCTGTAATCTTAAATTGTGATAACAATAATAACAATAACCTTGCTGATGCAGAGGTTGTGTGGGAGAAACACTGAAAATTTACCACAAAGCTCTGCCAAGCTTGAAGTGATATTTTTCTGTTCTTTTTCTCCCTTTTTGTGATTGAAAGCCCTTTCTCCCAGCGGTGGCTGGCAGCTCCAGCTGTGCCGTGTCACGGAGGAGCAGGATCTGGCTCTGCAGGCAGCAGGGTCTGGGCTGGGTCCTTTGGCAAAACACACAGGAGGCAGTGCAGTCATGTCCCCAGAAATGTGGGATGCACTTGGCCTTTGGTCCAGCAAGGTGTTAGAGGAGTGATCATGTCCCCTTCCCACCCAGGTGTGCCCAGGGATGTTACCAATGCATGTCTGCAGCTTGCAGGGCCCAGCTTCGGGCCTCGGAATCCCTGGTTCATCCAGCAGGGACACTGCACAGCCCCTCCTCATCCAGCAGGGACACTGCACAGCCACTCTGAGAACCCCTGATTCATCCAGCAGGGACACAGCACAGCCCCTCAGAGAGCCCCTGGTTCATCCAGCAGGGACACATCAGGGTTCATCCAGCAAGGACACAGCACAGCCCCTCCTGAGAACCCCTGATTCATCCAGCAAGGACACTGCAGAGCCCCTCCTCATCCAGCAGGGACACTGCACAGCCCCTCCTCATCCAGCAGGGACACTGCACAGCCCCTCCTCATCCAGCAGGGACACTGCACAGCCCCTCCTGAGGACACCTGGTTCCTCCATCAGGGACACTGCACAGCTACTCCTGCTGGAGGGATGCAGGCCCCAGCCTGCTCCGGAGGGCAGGACAGCCATCCGTGGGGCTGTTCCTGGGTGCAGAGCTGCATTTGATGCCCCAGAAGCCACCGGGCCGTGGGTGAGGGCAGAGCTGGGGCTGCAGGGTGAGCGGTGAGCCCCAGACGCCCCTGGGACGCGGAGCTGCCAAATTAATGAGATTGTCACAGCCCGGTCACGGCTGAGGAGCTGCTCCCGTCCCAGCCCCTCTCCCGGGGCTCCCAGCCTCTGCAGAAAATTACCCTGCAGAGTGCCATTCCTCATGCTTATTCTTAGCCTAATCGTGTGGAATTGGTTTGGGTTTTGGAAGTTGGATGAAAGTCAATTCATTTGAGTTTAAAAATTCAGTCAATCAGATGTGGTTGGCTGAGTTGTTTTTTCTTTCACCTCACGCTTCACAGACATTTTGATGGTCGGTATTGAGAGCATTAGGGCTGAAGTTATCCAAACCTCTCCACTGGATAGGAAAATAGTATTATTCTCATTTTATTCAGAAGGAAATGAAAATACAGGGATTTTGTATCGCTTGCCTAACATCACAGGGAGACTCCCTTTAACAAAAACCAGATCACTCATCTCCTAATCTTACAGATTAGAAGCGACATCCTTCTTCCTTTATCCTTCTTTCATACACTTCAAAACTTTGCACTAGCAGTTTGTTTTTGTAGACATGGCCTTGATAAGTGATTTCTTTGAGCAATAGCCAATTCACGGGCCATTGTTCAGTGGTAATGAGCTGGCTTAACATAAATTCAGCAGCACGCCAAGGCTCTACACCTGAACAGGCATCCAGAGGTTGGAACCCTGTCTATTATTTGGAAAAAAAAAAACAAACAAACCATTATTGCTTAGAAAGAAAAATGAGAACAAGTAGGAAGGGGATGAATGCAGAGTTATGGCACACGTACCAACTGCAGTGATCTCGAGCACTCAGGCTGGATTCTCTGTTTTTTTGTGCTGCACCATCACTCCCCGTTTCAGTTTTTAGCACTCCTCTTTGTCAGGGATGTGTTGAAACAATGGTGATGCCTTTATTTGGAGATGCTGGGGGCTGAGAACGGCTCTGTGGAGGCTGGTCAGTGGTGGGTGGAAGGGGAGGGAAGCCTTAGCATATCTGCAGGAGGAGAAGGGGCTTTTGGGTGGCAGTGAAGACATGGCTCTTGCTTGGAGCAGTGGTGAGATATTCAGGGTGTCTTTCTCCATCTGAAGCAGGAGCTGAGAGGCCAGCTAGGCTAAAGTGAATGTCCTTCTTGGTGAATCCGGGCACTTACAGACAGCAGGATATCTTGGAGGGATGTGCATAGTGGGAACAGAAATAATTAATGAGTGTTTTATTTCCAGTTTCCTTACATGTTTACATTTATTGAACTACTCTCGTCTTTTTTTTCCCCTCATGTTTGGACATGCTTACTACTACAGGCTGCTGGAAGATGTTGGGGAGAGGATGGTCTTACTTTGCAGGAGCATTGATTATGCTTGGAAATGAAGTTCTTAACAGCATGCAGTTTCCACCCTTCCCCTAGTCAAGAAGTGGCTGTTCCACTTGTGTACTGTGCATGCCTTGGATTCCAGATGCTGAGGGCTCTTTGCTGTGCTCGCCTCCTGTGGGTTTGGGTCAGGCAGCCAAGGTGTGGCTGGTGCTGCCTTTCAGAGGTCACATCTGCAGAGGTTTGACTCATCCTTCAGGTGAGCCCCACAGCCACCCAGGGGTTCCCTTCTCAGTGTGCAGGCGGGCAGTGCTCATTGCCAGGCTCCTGCCAGGGACAGAAAGCAGGGCCAGCAGCCCTGGGTGTTGGAAACATTGAGGCTGGCCCTGCCCACATGGTGCTGCCCTGCAGAGCTGTGTACTGCTGGTTCTGCAAAGCATGACTGGAACTGATTTTGTTTGTTGCTCACAATAATTTTCTCCTGGGGTCAGAGATTAGGCAGTTTTGGTTTGCTCTTTTCCCAGTTTGGTTTTAATTAGTATTTGACTTCTCACTGCTGGTTCTCTCCTGCACTTGCTGTATTGCAGTCACTTTGCTCTGGGCTGTTTTCTGAGAAAAACTGGGACATACTCAGTACCTTTGGTAGATGTTATGCCTGGAAGGTGGCCCAGTGCTGTAAGAAGTGCTCCTGACTGAGTGAGGGAAGCCAAGAGCTAAACAGTTATGATAGTGTTCCAGTTAAAACATGGGAGTACCTCGTACCATTTCAAAGTGGCTTAGCTGTGTCATCACGGTACCAAAGGCAAGGTGAGTCCAGGAGATGGCTGGTTGTGTAAATAATCACTGAAATTAGGAGCTGTCAGTGATAGCCTGCAGCCACCCTTTCCCTCCTGCCCACGCCCTTGGCTGGTGCAGCCAGGCCAGCTGTGCTCTGCAGGGCTCAGGAGAAGGGTTCATCCTGCAGGGACACACAGGGCATTGCTGGGGCTCTGCAGGGCTCAGGGACACACAGGGCATTGCTGGGGCTCTGCAGGGCTCAGGGACACACAGGGCATTGCTGGGGCTCTGCAGGGCTCAGGGACACACAGGGCATTGCTGGGGCTCTGCAGGGCTCAGGAGCAGGGTTCATCCTGCAGGGACACACAGGGCATTGCTGGGGCTCAGGAGCAGGGTTCATCCTGCAGGCTGTGCCCAAGGACACACAGGGCATTGCCGGGGCTGCTCTAACAACCCGTGCGCCTTTAGCTCCCATGTTCTGCTCTGCTTGGTGTGCCCGTGATTGTTTAAATCACTTCCGAGAGTGTTTCCCAGGGTGATAAGATCTCAGTGGTGATAATCTCTGAGTTTAGCCCGTCACCTTGCAGAAGGCTGTGCTCTCCCGGCGGGGTGGAGGAGCTGCCCCGGGCTCTGCCCCAATGGGCCAGGAGAGCAGGCAGCTCACAGGAGCCAGGGAAATGGGACATCAGACATCCTTCCAAAGCCTCACCCGGGTCAGGGAGAAGGTAAACAAATACTGCTTCTCTTAGCCCACTGAGCTCAGTACCTCCAAATCAGATTCTATGGGATATCTTGCAATTTAGGGCAAAGGCAGCGGTGAAGAGGACCTTGAGTGGAGGTACCTGGTTTCAGTGGGATTTGGTGACCTTTATGCCTAAATCAGCCAAGCCCCAATGTGCTTTTTTCAGTGTGACTTCCTTGGCAAGAGCTGGGTCTTCTGCTTTGTTTGTGAATTTAGTGGGGCAGTGCTATGCCCCACAGTTCTGCTATGTTTCTGCATTTAGTGAGGCAGTGACTTGCTGGTGATATTGCTCTGGAATGGATGAATACTGGAATTTTAGTGTCTAGTGCTGAACGGGCATAAACTTGCTAGTTTGTCAGCATGACTTCCTTTTTTTATTCTATTTGTGCATTAAATCTAACAAATAATGGAGAGCCTCACACTGTGCTGTGGAAATGCTTCTGTTCTCTGTCTTGGGCTTTAAACATTTTGTAGATTGCTTTGTTACCTAGAAGCATAAAACTCCCCCATAAATTGATGCATATCATGACTTTATAACACTTGGATATGAATTAGCTTGTTATCCATCTGAAGAAAGGATTTCAGAAACCACAAACATGGTCAGCATCACCTTGATCCAGTTTACTCCATAGTTTTGCTTGACAAAGCAGATGTTTTCTGTGTGTTCAGCAGAAGAGGGGTCAAACCCTGTAGCTGAGCCTACTATTTCTGGCAAAAACACTGATGTTTTTAATCCTTTTTGAACAAGACTCTTCTGGGAACTTATTATGATTTATTAACCTGGTTGTTTGAACACAGAGAAACAATCTGGAGCTGGGACCCTGATTCAGGAAAGTATTTCTGCTCTGAATCCCTTCAGGCTCAGTAGAAAGGCTGTGAAGGATCCTGACGTGCACAGCAAGGCTCCTCAGAGACACAGGCCAGCCTCAGGTGCCTCTCTCAGGGCTTTGGGCATGGTTGGCTCTTCTGCTTTGTGTGGGGTGGTGGGGCCTGCACCATGCAGTTCCCCCAGAGGTTTGGGGGAGGGGCTCTGCAGGCTCTCCCAGCTGAGGAGCAGTGCCCTGTGCTGCTCTGGGCTCTGCAGGCTCTCCCAGCTGAGGAGCAGTGCCCTGTGCTGCTCTGGGCTCTGCAGGCTCTCCCAGCTGAGGAGCAGTGCCCTGTGCTGCTCTGGGCTCTGGAGCTGGGCTGGCACAGGCTGAGCTGCTGGAGCCCATGGCAGCCCGTGAGGTTCACAATGCCCACTGGCAGGGCTGCTCTCTTATTGACAACAGCTGGCTTTGGGGCTGTCCCCCCATGCAGCTGCACTAAATAATCTCTCTGTCTCTCTCTGTCTCTCAGGAGCAGAAATCTCCTGTTCCCACATGCACTGTGAGTGTGTGGTGACACAGCATGAGGACAGCTCCTGTTCCCCATTTGGCCCATGGCAGTATCCATGGTGTCCCTGGCCTGGGCACTGCCCAGACACGTCCCTGAGGTCACACCAGCCCCAGCCTTGCAGGGGAAATGTGCTCCTGCAGTGAGTGGCAGGATGAATAATGCCATTCCCATTTGCCATGGAGCTTGAGTGACGAGGCAGCACTCATCTGGTCTGAGACCTCCCTTCCTGTTACTCACAGAGCTCCTGACTAATTCACACATTTCTGGCCAACGATTTTCCAGTGTGGCTGCTTCAGAGAAGGCACTTCTGGCCAAAATGCCTGGGTTTCAAGGGTGAGAGGGAGTCCCTGCTGCCAGGGACGGACATGCAATTGTCAGCCTACATTTTCTTTATAATTGCAAACTCTATAAGCATTTCACTGTGATTGGAACTTGGAGCTAATTTAGAGTGCTGCAAACAGCCTGGACTGGCCCAGGCTCAGCAGAGGGTTCCCAGGCCGAGGTGGAGCTGTCCCTGCAGGGTGGGTGGCAGTGCCACCGCTGCTGACAGAGCCATGTGCGCACTGGGTGTCTGCTGGATGTGATTACTGCTCCTTCTGCAACATGGCTGTTGGGAAAGGAAACCCATGGAAACAGGAGGAGAATCCAACAAACAGCCCAGCATATGACGAGCTTGTTCGTTGTCCATTAGTAAGAGATGGCAGCAGCCCAGGGCCGGGATCACACCGCCCGCCCGGAGCGCTGATGGCCACCAGATGTTCAGGCAGATGTGACCAACCTCTGCTGCAGCAGCTCAGCCTTTTCCTGTGCTCAGGGCCAAAGGCAGAGCTCCCCCCTCGGAGGGAGGGTCTCTGTGGGACACGGGGGCTTTGAGATGTTTTCAAAGGCCCGAGGTTGTTTGTAGAAATGCTGGAAAGCTGCTTCAAGCAGCTTGCACTGTGTTTTGAATGCTGTTCACTTCTGGGCTTTGAAAATGTGTCAGATGTAGACATTGGTAAAAACCCAGCACTGTGAGTGACACTGGAGTGAAACCTGGGGATGGGGAAGGAGAGAATTAAAACACCTTAGCTCACACTGCTTATGTCTTGAATACGTTTCTCTCCCTCTGTTTTCCAGAGAAATCTCAGTGGGCACCACTGTGTCTCAGTCATTAGCCAATTATTTTGCGTGCTGACTTAAGGAAAATTAAATCCTGGCCCTTCGTGTTGTTTCCCAAAGCACACACTTTAGCTGTATTTTTAATTTTGGGATCATTTGCCAAAGTTTTTAATGATCAGTCTTGGCTTATCCTCATGTGGCTTTGTTAGCTCAAAAAAGCCTTTTTCTTCATGAAACCTGTCTTCAAGACAAGTTCCATGGGGAACTTGTGGGCTGCCCTTGTCATTTCTAACTGAGAGTAGCAGGGCTGGCTGGTCAGTGGCACAGGGACAATTGCCACTTTTGGCGCCCAGTGACAGTGAGCTATTTCTCAGGTGAGTGTTTCTGGAAATCCTCTTCCACCCAGCAATGCTCTGGCAGGTGAAGTGGCTCTGAAGAGGGGTTCACACCCAGGCTTGGATTCATCTCTGGTCTGTTCTGTTCTGGTCTGTCTATTGGCTGGGACTAAGTTGGATTGAGGCTTGGAAGGTCTGGGCTGGGCACTGCATTTCATGCCTGGGTTGCCCTGTAGTCAGCGCAGAGGATAACTGGCTTGGGTGCAGATTTTGTCAGGGAAATTTCTCTTTCAATCCATAAATGTAGGGCATCTGTCAGATTTATCTGTTTTCATGGATCCCGTGGTGCCTACAGTGGCCTCTCTGAAGTGACAGTATGGCTCAGTGTCCCTCTGGCAATTGTTCAATGTGCAGGTGCCTCTTGGACATCTTCACTGAAAAACCAGGATGTTTTAGTACAAAACTTCAATGCCTAAATTTCCCCTAAATTCCCTAAGGCACATACTCCTCTAGAAAATCCTCATATATTTCAACTTTATTCTACTTCCTCCCCTAGCCACTCCATTTTCTTATTTTGACCCTATCACAAGGGATCCCTTGTGATATCCCTTTATCCCTTATTTTGTCCCTTCCCTTACTCAGTTAGGGAGTTAGGGAAGGCTTGTCTGTAAGTGTGCCTGGAAACTCTTAGGTACTGCACATGCACTCCATAACAGAACCATAAATTACTTCCTTTCCTATCAAGTGCCAATAGAGACAATTTAGAGTTGCTTTATTGAACCTCCACCTTTTTCTGGAATTGCAGCCTGCACAGCTACAGCTCATTTCCAGCATGGGAGAGCCACATTCAGGAGCTGGAACTGTGAAATGATGAGCAGAACCCTCAGCTGCTCCAGCTGTTTCTCTTGGTAGATGAAGATCAGCACAATGAAGCTGGTGTCTCCAGGTAAGCTAAGGAAAAGGTTTCAGAGGGTCAATCAGTAGCTGTCTGTTATACAAACCTGGGGTGGAGATCTTTTTGGTGAAGAATGAATCATGAACTTGTGCACTACCTGGTGTTCTTGCTTAAGAAAACAAACAGTTTGTTGCCAATCTGGACAACAAACAGAGACTTTTTGATCAGGATTTGTTCTAAGCCAGGGGTGACAGCATGTGTCATCTGGGGTCATTTTAAGAAGCTCTGCATTCAATTGATCTCTGTCAATAGTCTGGGTATAATAATCTGCTAGGAGCAGACATGACAGCAAATGCTTTGTGCCATTTCCCTGGAGTTTCACCCAGCAGTGCCTGCCCTGGTGCCTTGCACACTGTGTCCCAAGCCCAGAGCACAGGAGCCTTGTGCTGCTGTTGACAGAGGTGCCAGCAGCATTACAGGGCTGCCTGCTGCTCTCCTGGCAAGCTCTGCTGGGTTCCTTGGTCTGTGCAGCCCCACCCCAACAGGCCAGTGATGCCTCTCAGGCACAAAGTGCTGTACAGGACTGGGGGACCCAAGGGGCACCTCAACTGGGGTCTCTGCCACCTCCATTGGCAGCACCCAGCCTGTGCCCTGAGCCAGGCAGGGCAAAGCCAACCTCAGTGCCACTGGGGGCCACTCCTGCTCTCAGGCAGTGATTTCATGTGGCCCAAAACACCCACATTGTGCAATTCCTGCAGACAGCATGAGGAAAATGAGTTTCCACACAATTTTTCTGTAGATTGATCACTGTCCCTTTGGGGATGGATAAAGCTGGTAGGTCTGGGCCAGCCTTGTACCTGCTCCTAGTAGAGGGGAATGCAGCCATCAGTACCTGTTTGGTGTCCCTGGTTTCTGAATTTACCTGTGTCCTATGGGGAAGGAGCCCTTTGTGCACCTCCAGAGCTGATCACCAGAGCAGCATGAGGCATTGGGTTTGCTCCTCACTCCCAGCAAAGTTTGTGCCTATGGGCAGAGGGAAGGTGGCTTTGGGGACTGCTCATCCCTCCTCAGGCCTGTGTGTTGGGATGCTCCTGCAGCCCTGTTACAAGGTGGTGTCACACACAGCTCTGTCTGCCTGTCCATCCCAAGGAGATTCCCTGTCTTAGTGCTGACTGTGAAAAGTAGGAAAGATTGGGGTTTTATAGCTTGGCAGACATGGAATCTGGGGCTTGGCTGCTGTGCCATAGGGGACAGCATGTCCTCCCTTCCACTGTTTAAAATAGGTGGATTTGAGCACTGTAATAGAGTAGGCACTGTGGGTGTTTAAACTCTCAGGATGATTGATCACCTGGCAGAGAGAGCAGATGGTGTGGTGATGAGTTCCAGATCCTTCCAACTGAGCATCACTGAGGAAAGTGCTGTGGACCAGGCTGGGGGGAGGCTGCTCTCAATTTAATTTATTTTTAAAAACCCCAACAATGTAGGATTTCAGATTAAATCCTCTTAGCTCATAAACAATAACTGTAAAAATTGACTAGGTTTGCAGTTAACTGCCTGAGCCCCTCTAGTGTGTGAGCCAGGGAAAAGGGCCTTGGTTCACAGCCCCACGAAGGCTTTGGGAAGGAAGGCTTGGAGTGGGCTGGATTTTGTGCCTGGTCTCAGCCCAGAGCTGCTGGGCAGCTGAAGGGAGCCCAGGTCTCTTCCCAGCCACAGGGCCTTGGCCTGGGCTCTGTCAAAGCATTCAGTGCCACTGTTTAGATCACCCTCCTTAGAGACTTTTGATCCCTCTCCAACCCACTTAAAATATTCCAGTGGCTGTACTGGAACCATCAGTAACCCCATAACAGGGCTGATGCTCAGTGAGCTACCATGGATCATTATCAGTGAAAAGCAGTGAGCAACTAAGGAGTAAAGCTGAGCAGCCTCCCCAGCATGCCCCAGTTCCCTCAGTTCTCAGGGGAGGGACTGACTAGAGAGTCATTTACCTCCTTCCTTCCTGGCATAATGGTACCAGCTCTCAGCATGTGTGCTCTGGGCCAGAGGAACCCCTTCCCTGGCTCCCCCCAAGCATTCCCTGGGGCTCAGTGCAGAAACATTTGTCTCTATGTCAGGGGCTGCATCTCCATGTTCCTCTTGGTGCCTACCATTTGTTGGGGAGGCTGGGAAATGACACATTGGCTTCATTTCACAAACCATTAACTGTATGGGCATTTGAGGAGCCAGTTAGTTTTTCGAAGGCAGTTTCTGGGCTTTAGGGTGATGTAAAGTTTCTCTGTAAGCCAGTTGGCAGCAGTGCCTGGGTAAAAGCCCATGCTGTGTCACTCTTCCTTGAAGTGCTCTCCCAGCTCTGTGCCTGTTTGGGCTGTCTGGCTTGACTTCTGCAATTAGAGAAAGGTTATTGTAGGTTTAAAATGCTGCCTGCTTTGGCAGTATCTGCAGTCCCTTAAGGCAAGGATGCCTGTTTATTGTTATAGCACTGCCTAAGCACAACACAGAGAAATCCCTGTAGGAAAGAGTACTTCAGTCAAGTAGATTTTTTTTGTAAAAAAAAATGAAGTTTTGGCTGGCCTCTCAAACTCAAATGCCATTGGAAACTAATACTAAGTTTATTTTTTCCTCCATAAATCACATCTCAGGGCTTTTGTTATTCTGCTCTCATCCTGCCCTATCTCCCAGCACTGATAAGGAGCACTCAGCTGCTGTCACAGATGCCCAGGGGTGAGCAGAGCTCCTGGGGCTGCTGGCAGGATTCCCAGGGCCTGAGTGAGCTCCTGCTGTGGGTGATCCATGGGCAGCCCTGCCGTGCCAGCAGCCCAGGGTGCAGGGCTGCTCTGCCCGTGCTGGTGTTCCACCTCCACCAGCACCTTCTGTGCTGCCCAGGCCTGCTAGCAAACAGAGTGTGCCAGCACCGTGTGTGTGGGGCTGGGAAAAGGGATGGGAAGTCACCAAATGGCTTTCCAGCAGCTCCAGTGGCCTGCCACCCAGCCTGCTCACAGCACCTGGGGTGCCTGCCTCTGCTGGGGGAGCTCCTGGGAGCCACTGCATCCCAGACGTTTGGGAACAGCTCCTCTGGGACTCAGTCCTTTTAAGACTAAACACCCAGCCACCAGATAAGCATCTCCAAAAGGAAGAATTTCCATTGTGGGATGGACTTGCATATGAATTAAAACAAGCAAATGCCTTGAAATCTATATTGGGCTGTTGTTGAGAGGAACTGGAATATCCAGTTCAGTATGGATATCCCTGCATCCCTCAGCACAAAGCTAGGGATGGCTGGGAAGTGAGAGCCTGTCTGTCAGGCTGTTTCAAGGGTTTGAACACTTATGCATTTTTATAAGTCAGAGCAACATCATATATATGTATAAAACGTATGCGTTGTTTGTGTTTTTCCCTCCAGCACACAGCTTTGAAGCTTTCCCGACACTCCACTATGGCTGTCCAGAGGAGGAGCCAGCCCAGCCTTCCTGTGTGCCTTTTCCTCACACGCTTTGATGTGAAGATGCTAAACGGCAGGAGAATTCCTCCTCCTCCCCCTGGTGCCCAGCTGGGTGCAGGCAGACTCCTGCTGCTCAGAGGGAGCTCCTGCTCTGCTGGGCCCAGAGCGTTTGCTCGCTCCTGATTAAGCCTGCATCCCTGTGAGAATGTGGGGTTAACACAGAGGACTTTGTCCAGCTCACTGCAGGAGACACTGATGCATCATTCTGATCGATCCCTATTGTTCAGCAGCAGGGCAGTCACAGGTGACAGGGAATTCCTGTGGTGGGGAATGCCTGCCTGCCCAGCCTGTGCCCTGCCTTGCTGCCAGCAGCAGCTGCCGAGGCGTTTCCAGTGATCTGGCACACGATGAACTGGAATGATTTCTGATTTCACTCCTGACCCCAGCCCTCCCCCCTCCCTCCCCAATCCAGCATGCATAATTTAGCAGGAACAATGAGCCAGCTCATCATCTCTGCTGTGACACACCAGCTGATGGAGTGGCCTCTGCAGCCACCAGCGCATCCTGCGTGAGCTGTGCCTTCCATGGCTTGGCCTCCGAGGGCATTTATCTCAGTGTGCTCCTTGCATTTGATGTGAGCTTCATGATAATGAATCTCAACTCTCTTGATGTTCCTCTCAATATTCCAATTTTCACATTTTTGTCAGTAAGGAGCAAATCGGGTCCCTAAAACTTCACAGGAGTCACGGTTTCAAAGCAGTTGTTTGTTAGTGCATTACTCAAGGAAGATTATTACCAGAATAGATGTAGGTTTATCTTGCAGAAGGAAAAAAGCCAGGCTTAAATATCTGTGTGCTTTATCTGCTATAATTTCCCTTTTGGGCTCTGTAACTACTATATGAAAGTCTAATATTATATAAAACTCATCTTTTTCAGAGGAAGAGATGAAATAGCTGTGTTAATTCTGAACTGGTTTCTTTTTCCTGCCTTGTTAAATGGCAACTGTGGGAATGATCGTTTTTGAGGATGAGGATTTAATAGGAGTGTTTATTACACCAGTGTTTTTCTAAATGCATGAAGTGGAAGTTACACTTAAATTATCATTTGATTAAAAGTGGGATTATGTGAGCTCACAGTAATGATCTTTCTGTGAGGATAATTTCTTTCTTAGCTCTCTGAAGGGAAGCTGGGAGGAACCCTCCTGCAGTTAGCAGGATCAGAGTGTTATTGCAAACCTCCTATCATTTTAAAAGGGTTTTGGGACAATAGTTATTGGAAATACAGTGCTGATACATGCCTGTGAAGTTGCAGTGCACCCGTAGCCCTTTTAGCCTTTTTTTTTTTTTTGGCTAAAGGTGAGTCTGAATATTGTGATTTTTAAATACTTTTTATAGGAGTTGAAAAAATGTTAAACCTCTCCACCAGCACATGGCAGGAGCTGTGCCTGGCACAGGGAGCTGTCTCAGCAAAGGTGCTCCTGCACACCCTCAGCAGCTGATGGAGCAGTGGGAATCACTGGCCAGCACAGGGTTTCCAATGTCCAAATGACAGCTGGTGGCTTTGGCTGGGAGAGCTCAGCAGGGAGGGGGTCTCTGTGCCCTTCCAGCTGACCAGCAGCTCTTTGCAGGGTCCCTTGGTGTGTCCCAGGGCTCTCAGCTGGCAGGAGCTGCAGTTCTCCCCCAGCTGCAGCGCTTGTTCTGGGGGCTGTGCTGTGCCATGCCTTCCCCTTCCTTCTCCCTGTGGGACACAGTCCAGCACCACAGCCCCTCCAGTCCTGAGAGCAGCAGCCAGGAAATGAGAGACTGGCAAGCTGCCATCCAGTGGGGTTGTTGTGATGCTGATGTGAACCCTTCAGGGCCAGTGATTCCCACATTTAGACTGGGGTATCCCCTGAATTCAGTCCTGCTCAGGGAGGTGTTTTTGCAGGCAGCAGCAGGCTGTGCTCACAGTAGGTGTGTGTGGAGCTGTCTGTTACTGAAATTATTTCCACACTCGGCATAAAAGCACCAAAGTGCTGTGGGCACACTTGGGCATCAGAGGCAGCCCTAGGACCTCGTGCAGGCTGTGACCTCGGGTGTCACTGGCAGTTTTGTTCTCCTGCAAATGCCATGAAGGTTGAGGGGCATGGACAAAGTGCAGGAGGGTACCAACATGAGCTGCCATCACCTTCATGGTGAAGCCTGACACAGGCAGCAGGGCCTTGCTGTGCTTGCAGGAGAACACAGCCATGGCAGAGGGCTGCCCCCTCCCTCTGCTCGCTGCTGGGCTGCCTGCCTGCAGATTTGGAGCATCCTTCAGCTGGACAGAACTGCCCTCCCTGCTCCAGAGCTCCTGCTTGGTCCCTGCTGCTGGTGCTGCCAGGCAGAGCTGGGCAGGGCAGATGGAAACTGCAGCAGGGAGTGAGCACGTGCTCTGGGCTGCTCTCCCGTCCCAGCTCAGCTGCAGCTGCCAGGCCGGACAGGAGCCAGAGGGAGCCTGTGGCTCTGAGGAGCCTGAGCTGAGTTTCCATGGCAGGGTCCAGCAGGCTCTCCTCCAGCTCCAGGCTCTTCTGAGCCTCCCAGCTCGCACTTCCCTTCCCTTCCTTCCCTTCCCAGGGTGTAGCTCAAGCACAGTTCAACCCCGCAGCCAGAAATGCAGTTCTGTGCTCTGTGTATCTTGTTTCTTCCCACCATCCTTCCAAGGACTGCAATCACCAGCAGCAGAAGGCTCCCAGTGCTCTCCTGCAGGGCGGGGTGTGTGCTGGGAGACAGCCACTTCCAAAACTGGCTCTGGCTTTGGGGAAGTTTGTAGTGCTGATGGCTCCTCTCAAACCCCTCATCCCAGCTGTGATGTGCTGCTTTCTATCTCATCTCTGTATCCCTGACTTCTCCTCCTCACCCCTGTCTCATGGGGTAGTTGTTCTCTCTGCAGTGGCACAGGACATGCTCCAACTGCAGCAGATACAGGGACACTGAAGGCTGCTGACACCACCCTTCCATCATGTCCACATCTGGATAAATTTCTGCCAGGTTTTCACTGAGTCAAAATGAGGATTTTTCCTTTTCCTTCCTATTCCTGACACAAAGGTTTCCATTAAAACCTTCTTGAAAAACTCAGCCTCAGGGAAATATCTAGCTTGGGGGAAAAAGTAAGAATCTCAAGGTGATTGATTTCAGTTGTGCAGCTTCTAGAGGCACCTGGAAAGGGCAGGTTTGGAGGCAGAAAGCAGGAGGTAGCTGTGGCTGAAGAGCAGGGAGGGAGCAGCTGGCCAGGCACAGGGCCACCAGCCAGAGCCTGCTGCCTGCATGCCAGCTTGGCTGCAGCTTCATCAGGAATTGGACAGAATGCTGTCATTCTGGGCTTCCCTTTCCTGCTTTGCAGGGGCACTCACAGGTAAGTGTTGAGCTGTTACCAACAGGCAAGGCTGTAAAAGGGAAGGGAACCTGTTAGCATGGGCCTGGCCTGGTGCTTAGGCTGAGTGAAGGGAGCTAAGGTAGAGCTGGAATAGGGATGGAGAGATGTGAGAGAGGTGCTACATGTCCACATCATGGTGTACGGTGCTTGGTTGACTTGGGCTTGTTGTGCCTTACAACTGTGTGAACTGATGACCAGCTAAGTCAAAGCTCCAAAAGGTTTTTGGCAATAAAGGGCTCTCCTCTGCACCTGCCTGGGCTCCCTGCATCACCCATTATCACAGCATTTAGCATATAGCACAGAGCTTGTAGTGCCTTCTGAATGATTTCTTTAATACCAGGCCTGAGTTGAAGTAGGTCAACTGAAAAATGAGTAAATTACACTTGCAAAAATGCATTAGGAGCTGCAGTGTGCATAAATCTAACTGCCATTTAGCAGAGCTCATAACAAACTGGAAATTAAAGTTGTAGATAGAAACGTTTTCCAGGCTCTGGCTGGTGAAGCAGCCTCTGCTGCAGCACCTTTGCCTGCCCTGTTGCTCCTGCACCTCACCTGGGCAGCTCCAAGAGCAGCTCACAACAGAGCTTTGTGTGTCAGAGCTCCCGTCCTTTCTGCTTTTCAGGTGATATTATTCCATGAAACCTCATTTCTTGGGGCACTCCTTAAAGCAAGGGTTAATGTGGCTACCTGCAGCACAGGGACCAGGAGTGCAGCCACTCTTCTGAAAGCCAGAGCCTGCAGCTTATGTCAGAATGGGATTTGGGCACCACTGCAGTTTTGAAGTTGGAAGCCTTTGAAATCCTTCCAGCCTTGGTCACTGAAAAGCCCAACTCTCAAACTTTCAAACCTTGGTCTTTTTCTTTATAATGGGGCTGGGAAGGTATTTGGAGGAAATACAGTTTCAGCAATGAATCTGTAAGCTATTTTTTACTTTCTTTTTACAGGAAAAAAGACAGAATACCCCAAGACCCCAGCCTTTCGAAGCTATAATCTGAACATACCCAGCCAGAAATGCCAGCAAATCTGTTTCCTTAAGGGTATTCTTTAGTCACCAATTAACATTTTAAAGACCAAGTCTCCAAGAAAAGAAAAGCAGTTTAATATAAATATGTTGGGTGAGTTGAAATGACAAATACTTTGAAATATGCATTTAAAAATATAATTAATGTTTTCTTGTTCTCAGGCTTGTAGTTTCTGGGCCAAGCACCTTCAGACTTCAGAAAAATCAATTATTTTTCCTTCTCTCCCTCTCCTCCCACCTAATTTGAACATTATACCCTTTCCCCAGTGTGGTTCTTGTTCTGCTGTCTGCCAGGCATGCCTCCTCCTCCAAACACAGACAAAACCTGCAATGCATTTAAAAATAAATGCTTGTTATGCCCTGGCACCCATGCTCATCCTGCTCTTGAGTTCCTCTGGAGGGCAAGAAGCTTTTGAATTTCTTTAAAAGATAGTCAAGAAAATGCCTTTAAAAAGTGCCTCTGAGCTCCTTCCCAGGTGCTCCTTTTCCTGGCAGTGTGCACTCTCAGGTGCCCGGCAGGGAGGGGCGTGCAGCTTGTGCTGCTGACACCAGTGAGATAAGCAAGCCTAGAGCTCAGCGTGTCAGGGCTTGTCTGTGCTGTGCAAATGGCACTCAGCACAGTCTCTGGGAGGCCCCGAGAATGGCCATGGCACTTGGGAAGGAAGGTTTCAGTTGCTGCCCAAGTCCATGGTGTATTTCACCAGAGGCAATGGTATGTGAGCCTGGAACACTTGTGTTTAAGGAAAACTTGTGTTTAACACTGCTGCTGCTGGAGCTTCTTCACACTTTCATGGTGAGAAAATTCACCCTGGTACCCCAGCAGGGACTGTGAAACACCCACCTTGCTTTATTGCATCCTCTGCTACAGCAGAACCCTGCTTTGAAATGCTGAGAAGCTTCTTAGGTGTCTGCATGTCCCCCTCCCTTCCCCAGCTGCTCTGTGGTGAGTTTGCCATCCTCCTCCTTGCTGCAGCAATTTCTAGCACAGGGGTGATATGGAGTCTAAATTCCTCCTTCTGATTGAGGGGGCATCCTGCACAATTGCATGGTGCTGACCTATATCTTTAATTCTCCACAAAACCATTAAAAAGAAAGCTATAATTATTCTGCTTCAGGGTAATTTTTAAATGCAGGCAGGGAATTAGAGTTGTAGACAGCTAGCAGTTTCTTTTAAAATCTTTTATTAAATATTATTTTGATATCTGCTCTTGCTCTCATGCCAAAACATGTATTTTGGGACATAATTGTATAAATTACTGAGGGAAAGAAGGAGAGGTAAGACTGTGCCATGAGGCAGAAGTACCTCTGCATCCTCAATAACTCAAGCAGGAGCCAAGGCCTGACTGGCACTTCATTTCTGAGCAAACTCCACAAATGTCCAGTGGGACTGGCACAGAGACACACAAAGATGGGCATGAGCCTAGGGCTGCATTCCAAATCATGTGCTGCTGCTGGGTTTTCATCCTTGCTTGCTTTTGGGGTTTTAAACCTTGTTAGTGGAAAGAGCACTGAGGGTTATGGGTGTGTAGGATCCTGGGAAGAAATAATCCCTCTGCCCGGGAGCTCTGCTGAGCCTGAGCTGCAGGAGGTGGCTTTGGCCAATTTATGGAGAGAGGAAAATGAATGGGAATATTCTGTGCCTTGCCAAGGCTTTGCCACAGGAATCCTTGGCAGGTCTGGAGCTCCTTGGCAGAGCAGAGAGCGCCTTCACTGCATGCAGATATCACAGCAGATGGCTGAGTCTGGGCATCTCTCAGAATCACGGCTGTGATGGGGCTGCAGAGTGATGCTTTTTGTGCTCCCTGTTTTGGCATGGTGGGTCCTGCCTGTGCGACAGAAGAGGATTGTCCTGGGAAGGAGCGAGATGATAGGGAATGGAAAAGCATCTTTGAATACAGCAGAGCACGTGTCTGGAAAGAGAAGAGATTCTGCTGCAATCAGCATGGTCAGGCCTGTGTGCCACCAACTGTCCAGTACAGGACTACAGTCTCAGGTTTAACCTTGATTTTAGCATTTCAGAGCCTGTCCCCTGCCTCACTGCCCAGCCCTGCTCTGGGCAGCATGGGCTGGCCTGGATAGCTCCCTTGGGAAAATAATGAACCTTTCCTCTAAACAGGGAGAGGGCAGGGTGGTGCAGTGCTGATCAGTTTGGATAAGTACTAGTCTCTGTTTGCCTGTTTTCTTAGCAACCACCACTTGCAACTCATTCAGCACTTCAAAGAGAGAGCAGAGACAGGCATGAAGCCCTTGGGAGCACTTTTCCTTTGTGCTGTGTGCAAGTTGCTAATTGCTATTATATGTTTAGGCACTTGGATTGTGCATAATCAGAAATCAGAGCCGTGCAAAATCAGGTTGATAAATACGTTATTAGTAGCAAAATACATCCAGTATTTGGGTATGAGTTCTTTTTTTGCACAGGTATTTCAACAGCAATTTATTCTCTTCAGTTACTCAGCATAACTGTAGCAGCAGAGGATGAAGCAGCAGAGTAGCATTAGGTTGTTGATGGTGGGTAAATGGCTGTCCAAGCTGGTGAATCCCATGTGTTTTTGTTACATATTAGAGTTTATCTGTTGAATATTCCTCCACAGGGGACTGAGAGAGAACTGGCCCTTCTGATCCAGGTTACCAACAATCTTGTGCCTGAGCAGAATCAGCTCTACTTCAAATCTAACTTCTTCCATGTGTCACTGCCAGCTGATTGAGGAGAAGTGCTTACAGATGCCTGAGCTGAGGAGAACAGCAAGGGAAAGGGCATTGCATGCATCCCACTCCTCAGGAAACTGTCACACTGCCAAACCCAGTTTCTCTCGCCCTCTAAATCAGCTCAGTGTGCTGTGCAGAAGAGCAGTCTGAGGGGCACAGAGTGAGTATAGCTCCCTTATTTTTAATTGAAAATAACAAACCAAACGTTCTGCAGATGAGAGGAATCTCAGAACACTGCTGCTGCAGGGCCAGACCTGCCCTGGTGGATGAGACCCCGTGTTCTCTGGGCACTGTTCTCCCCTGCAGCTCCTTGCTGTCCCCCTCCCTCCCTGCACGGGCTCCTTGGGCTACAGTAGGGCTGGGCATTTGTGTTCCGAGCCTCTCCTGAGCCCATCGCGCACTCTTCCCCCTGACCCCAATGCAGGTGACTCGGCCCTTCTGTGGGGCTGCTCCTCCTGCCCCGTTCCCTGTCCCTGCCTGGCCTCCCACGCACTCAGCTGTGCTGCACTGCTCCTTTGCTTCATGTGCTTTCTGCAGGCAGGACAGGAGCGAGCAGAAAAGTAGCTGCTCTAAGGAGTTACCTGACTTGTCCTTCTCTGTGCGGCTTGGCTGCTGTCCCAGCTCTCCAGAGCAGGCTCGGCAGTGCCCCAGCCTCCCCGGCTCTGCTTGGAGAGAGGCTTGCCTGTGGTAACTGCTCAATGGCTCTCAGTCTAAGGCCTGAAAAATGTAAAACCGCCTGGAAAAACTGCAGGCCTTGGGTACTTAACTCTTTCATGATCGTGGAACAAGCAGCTAATAGCTGTGAGAACGTGACTGTTTCCCTTTTGTTGCTGACTTAAGAGAGAAGTCAAATCAGCCTTCCCAGCCTCATCTAGAAAATCTGTGTAGACGCCTTTTCTTGTCTGCATAAGGTACTGCCATTTACTTCCCTCTTTTTGCTCTATTTCAGGTTAAATACCCTGGAATTTATGGATTTTCTGTTTGCTGCATTAGAGAGTTACCAGTTTTCAGGTCCTAGCAAGGATTAATGTGTGAAGACACTGTGCCATGGACACACCTGCAGGGAGAATTGCTGCATTAACCTGCAGAATCACGTGTTGTGTGTAAGCAGCATTTGCAGTGAGATTTATCTCAGCTGACAGGATCTCCTGCTGCAATATGAAAGACATCCACAGGCTTGTGTCACCAAGTAGAGGTGACAGAAAAGCTAAAAAGTGCCCTAATCTCTCTACTGCCATGTCTGCCAGCAAGCTGGGGGATGGCTGGGGGGATTGGGCTGTCCAGGCTTGAGGCAGCATTTCTCCCCTGTGCATCCCTGGGCAGAGGGCATCCCTGTGCCCTCACCTGGAGCATGGGGATTGTGTCAGAACTACAAACCTGGTGAGGATTCCCAGGTCCAATCAGCAATGTGACTTATTGCATCATTTTTATGCCCCAAAAGATAAAATAACATGTTAGAAAAGCCCATTAGAAGTTCCAGCCTAGGTACAGGGTGTGCATTCCATGAACCCCTTGGCTGTAGCCTGTGTAAAAAGGCACAAGCTCCTCTGTGAACTTCAGCTGATCTTTGGTCCTTCCTCTAGAAAGCAAGTACATTGTTTAATTTTTTTGGACAGTACCCACCTCACTTATGGGCACTTCATAAATACAACTAAATCCATCCTGGCAGACTTCATCTCTAATTTTACAATGTGGTTTTCTGTGTCAGATGACTACACTTTATCCCAACTGTTTTAACAGCAGCAGCCAGCATGATTCAGGTTTATTCTCCTATCAATCATACATCTGTGCAATCAAAATAACCAACTCTGCTGTCTGCAGGGCTGTACAGTGCTCCTGAAGCAGCAGGTGAGGGGCTTTAATCTGAGATTCCCACTATGAAGATGGTGCAATCAATCCATCTGACTTCTTAATACCTCTGTGTGGGATTTTTTCCCCCTCTGTGATAGGAGTGACTCACTGCAACTTCCCTGAATTGCTCTGGGGAAGCAGCCTGCTTATCTGTGGTGCTTGTTCCTCTCAGAGGGTGAGTGATGGGCCAGTACCTGCCTAGCTTGGCCTAAGCCTGGCTGTAGGGACAGGCAGTGGTGTGGGGCTGCTGAGCCCTCCCAGGAGATTGGCTTGGGCCAGCCTTGGCACTGAGCAGCTCTTGGAAGGGATGCTGCACTTGTGGTTGGTCTCTTGGTGCTCAGAGAGCCAAAACTTTTACTGGTTTTTTTTTATTGTGTTCT
>NW_005054371.1:667990-686576 GCF_000277835.1 Geospiza fortis | reverse complement strand
GAATGTTCTGGAAGAAACATCTGGAGCTGCTGGGTGAGAAGAAAACCATATCAGCAATTGATTTGAGTGGGAATAACAGTTGTTGATGGGAGGTCAAGGCTATGGTACGTCATGTCTAACAGTTGTTTATCTTCTATAGTTTTTTCAGAATGTTTCCTCACTATTTTTTTAATGGAAAATCTGGGGGTGGTTCTTTCCTTTCTGCTTGTAATCTCTCAGTTTAGTTAAGCCCACAAAAATGCTGAGAGAAATTGCTTAATTCCACAGAAGTCTGTCATCATCTCCCAGCTTAATATAAATTTCTGTTTGATTTTTGAGGAAACTGTTGTTTAAAGTGTTTTTTAGGCCATGACAGAAGATACTATCTGCATGTGTTACGGAAAGTTATTAAATAAGTACAACTAACATATTGCAAAACTGATGTTCTGCATGTTCAGCTCTTAGGCACAAGTCAAGGAAATGTCCTAGAGGGTCTGGCTCAGCAAGCTCCATGTGCTGTGCTTGGGCAGGCACAGGTTTCACACACATCACTCCCAGGAGTACATGTCTGTGAGGCTCTTGCCTTCTGCCCTGTTATGCCTTTATAAGTGAAAACTCCTGCTCTCAGCTTCCAGGCTTTAAGGCATTGGTGCCATACGCTCCAAAGGAGATACTTGCTATGTTCTCCCTTGTTACTTCTCCTCAAATCATCTTTTTTCAAAGGGCATATTGTGTTCTGAGTGGGTGCAGGTTTGGTAGTTACCTGTCTATGCCCTTGGCAGGACAATATGTGTAGCAGAACACAACAGGTTTGTAGATGTATAAAGGCCCTGGCTTCCCAGAAGAGTTGTTGGTAAGAGCACTTTTTTGGCCAATGTGTCCATGATTCAGCATCCATCACTGATCTCTGGAAGTCATCATCATACCTGTCAGACAGTCAAGGGTTTGCCAACTCACAAGTAAAAGTTCTTTCCCAAAGTTTTTTTCCATTCAAGTTTTTTCCTAAACTGCTATGGTGTGCAGAGCCTTTTAATTAGATCTTTCATCTAGGTCTGTTAATTTTTTAAAAGGGCAGTCTCTACTAACTGAATGAGCACCATATCCCCTTGCTTTAGCCTTCCATTCTTCCAAAAGATCTGCTTTTAACCATGGCAAGACCATTGAGTTCGAGTCATCACCTGATCTAGAAATATGAGGTGATCTTGTCCATAGCACTGACCTGAACCTGCTATTGAGTTCTCTGTCTATCAGCCTGAAAATGTCTGGTCTCTTGTGACCAGACTGAGTAAGAACCAAAACTCAGGGTGTGTTTTGTCTTTTGGGGTTTTTCTGGACGGTTGGTTGGTTGGGGGGGTTTTCTGGTGTTTTGTTGGGGGTTTTTTGTTTGTTTGTTTGTTTACAAGTTTTCATACAAATTCTGAGAAACTTCTGTACTTTTCATGTTCTGAATGTGGTCATGGACCTTCCTTGGTATAGCAAAATACTCCCATGCTTGTGTAGCAGGTTCCCCATGCTCTATCCCAGCTGAGGTTCTGCTGACAGTCAGGCAGTGTGGTGTGGCTGGTGTACCAGGCTGGAAAGGCACCTCCTGACTGGAAAGCCTGGAAAGCTTGTGTCTCTTGGTGGCAGGGGCTGTACAGAACACTGGGCTGGCTGGGAGGTTGCCCTCACTATCCCTCACTATTTCCTGAGACAAATAGGTGGTTTTAGTAAACAAGTGTGTTTTGTTGTTGGTGGTTGGGTTTTTTTTTTGTTTTGTTTTTTTTTTTTTTTGTTTTTTTTTTAAAGAAAGAAAAGTCCAGCAGTTGATTTGGAGGAGCATTGGAGGAGCAGGGGAATTCAATTCTCTATCAAGGAAATCAGGAGGAGACATTTCCTCTGGGAGGTGTTGATGGAATGCTGACACTTGTCTGCTTTTCCAGCAGTGGCTCTGGGCCAGGGCTGTGGCTCTGGGCCAGCAGCTGAGCAGTGTCCTGGGAGTGTCCCTGCCCCTGGGCAGGTGCTCTGCTCTGCCCTGAGCCAGTTCTACATCTCAGCAGGTACATGGGGCTGATTCCCCACCAGGAAGGTTTAAGCCAAGAATGTTCTGAGGTGCCATGCCTCAAGGGAGGTTGCAAAACCATGACCTTTTATGTTCTGATCTGGGACAAAGCCAAATGGAGTTTTCACAGATGGGAAAACCCAGGGATTCTTGAACCATCACCCATGGCCCACCTTAGGTGTTGTAAGTCAGCCTTAATTACACAGATACACAGTGGCCCTAGAGACAGCCAAAATATTTTCCAAGGGTTGCAACAGAAATGGCCAGGGCAGATTGTTCTCCTTCTGTCATCAGCCCTGCCTCAAAGGAAGCTCTGTGATTTTAAATGAAGAGAAAACACAGGGGTTTGGAAGACAGAGCAGTTCAATGTGTTGGCTAAGGACAGCAGCACAGCTCTGAGTTCTCCTCTGCAGAGTGCTCCCCCCTTGCAGAGCAACACAAAGCTCTATTTAACATGAGCATGGCCTTCCTGGGGCTCCAGCTGGCTGCAGTCCTGCTCTCCTGCACTCGGGGCTGCATGGCTGGGCAGCAGGGATGGGACAAGTGAGAAGCACATGCTAAACCTTGGGCTGGAAGAGTGTAGGAACCAGAACCAGAACATCACTGACTTGCTTGGGAGGGTGTGGGATCAGGCAGTGGCACCCCACCTTGCTCTCTGTGTGACAGGGCTGCTGCTCGGCTCTAGGAAAAGCTGAGCTGCTCTGCCCAGGGCCAAAAGCAGGAAATGACTCTTCACTGTTCCCCTGTAGCTCTTCTGGGCTGCTGCTGTGCTGGCTGTGAGTGTTGTGAGGTTTCACTGGGGGCTTTGCAGCACTGATATATTCCAAAACAACCTCAGAGGTGTTTGCTGCAGCTCATGGGAGCTGGGTCACAGGGTATACATTTGGATTATTTTGCCTTAGTAGTAATCCTACACCTGGGTCATAAAAGATAACAAACTTGATCCTGTGGCTGGAAAGAAGACCCCAGCATCACCCCACTCATATTCCACTTGAGGGATGAATAGAAATGAATCAAGTAAGTTCCCATACAGAGGGTTAATATCAAGCTGAAGCCCTACTGATTTCTCTTGAAAATTCCTCAGGAAGACTAGCTGCAGACAGCTCTTAAAACTAACCTCACTTACAGCATCCTATAAAATCATGGGATAGATGAGGATCCTGTCCCTTTTGCCTGTATCATTCTACCCTACTTCAGCTCCTTTCTCCTGCAAAGTCTATCTTTTGCAGTATGTCTTAGCTTTATCTAAGGGCTCCTCCCCAAATCTACATTTTTTCCACCCTAGTTGTGTCTGAAGGAAATCTTATTCAACGCAGCCTGGAAAATGAGAATAAGAAAAGACTCATATGAATGATTTCCGACCATTTGGGTTTTGCTTTTGGTTTGGGTTTCTTGAACTGAGTTAACATAGTCCCAGCTTGTGCAAACTCTTGTGAAAAAAATGCAGCCAGCGTTAAATTTCACAGTCAGCAAATATTAACAAGGCTGATGGTGGTGATGGTAAAATCCTGTTTACATCAGTTTGCTGCTGGTGTTTGCTCCTGCCCTGTGCAGTGACTCCCCTGTGCCTTCCCAGTGTGTCTGTCTCATGCCAGGTGTAAAGCCAGGAAACTGTGGGGCAAATGCTGAGGCAAAAGGTTCTTCTGGGGGCTCTGGTGTCAGGGGCTGAGAGGCTGAGAACAAAACACAAGATGAATCCACTGAGCCATCTGCCCTGGGAACTGCCTGTACACTCACTGGCTCCTGGAAATTGTTACAGCTGTTAATTTCCCAGGACAATCCCTCAGAGCAGTTCCTGTGCCATGACAGGAACAATTTGCTGTTAGTTTAGGCAGGAGATTAATTGCCTGTGTTTCTAATCAGCAGGGCCAGAGGTGAGACCACGATGAGCAGCCATGGGTACCAGGGCCTGGGGTGTGGGCAGACTGCAGGGATGGAGGTCATTCCCAATGGACTTTGGTCCTTGTGGCACCTTCCAGGCATTTACCTGGTATTGGGAAGGGAGCAATTCTACCCCACACCTCCCTCCTGACACCAGATAAAGAACTGAAACTTCTGGCATCAGTTTTTGGTGGGCTCCAGCTGCACCTCTGAGGGTCAAAGCAATGGACTGCAGACTGGGCTCACCCAGAGCTGGGCTCCTGGTAGGAGAGCATGGGTAAACTCCAAGGCTTTGTGCACAAGGAGGTCATTAGCAGGAAGGAAATGAAGGGAAAATTAAGAATCATGTTTTCAGAACAGATGAAAAATCCCTCTGTGATCCCAGACCCAGGGTTGGCTGTGCCCTTAAACTGAATAGGAGGAAGAAGGAATAATTTCCTCAGGTCTCTTTTTGTGCCTGTTAAATAATTAATATCACTGAAGCACTGGAAAACCCTGGGTTGCATTCAGGCCAAAGAAAACATATTTTTGCTATTAAAAGCACACTCTCATTTTATCTTGTCAGCCTATGAATTTCTTGCAGACCACGTTAACATTTGCAAAAGGGAGTTTCTCTCTTCTCTCTTTTCCATGCATGCAGCTATTTACTTGGCCAGAGATAAGGGAAAATTTTTGGACAACACCTGACCTCACTGCAGAGTAATGTCCCATTGTGGGTATGGAGTGTAAAACAACCTCTTTTAGCTTATTGCAGGTTGTGACCCCCTCAGGAACAGCAAAACCCCCGAGACAGCCCCATGGGAGCACCTGGGGGGCTGCAGATTCCTCCTCCACACTGGCCAGGGGTCTGCTGTGCCTGGTGCTGGGCATCCCCTGCACAGTGTTGGAGCTGGCAAAGGGCAAGACAGATGCCACTGTGGGGAGGAGAGAACCACCCTGTCATGAGGGGCAGGATGGAAATCTACTGCTACTGCCAAGGGCAGCAATAAGGAAATAACTGAGTCTATAACTGAGGTGCTCAGAATTAGACAAATAGTGCAGCACCTTGATTTCCAAATGCTTTGGAACGGGTCAGAGTTCTCGTGAGTCTGTGTGGGACTGGCACTTGCCATCCAAATATGAAAGTTGCAGCTGGAGACTGGCCAGAGCAGGGGGGGAGGCAGGGGCAGGCAGCTGAGCCAGCCAGGCAGGAGAAGGGGAGAAAAGGCCTTCAGGTGCATGAGAGAGACCTGTAACCTCTGCATGGGGAGCAGCCTGTGCACAGCAGTGATGCTGCTCCTCACAGAGACCTCGGGACAGGGATGTGGCACTGAGGGAGGGAAGGGGCTGGAGCTGATACACCACAGAGGGGACTGGGCTGTGGAAACAAGCTGTTAGGATTAGATTTTACTTGGTTTGAAGAAAATATTCCCATTCCATCTACATTTCTGGTAAAAGCTGGATTGTCTGCAGGTTTGCAGCAGGCTGTGTTTAGCAGCATCCTCCTGTCGCCTGTCTGCTCTCACTTGTGTTTATGGCAGAAGAGGGCAATGCTAAGGGCAGATCCAACCTTTAAAAGATGTTTCTCCAGGTCTCTTACTCCCAGGCCTCTGGTGGGAATATTTTTTAGGTTTTTCAGGTGTACAGCTGTTGCAGATAGCCTTTGATACCCTTAGCTGCTAATTTAGAAGCAAAGTAGTGCTGCTCACTCCCCTCAGCCCTGGGAAAGTTGGCACAGAAGGTTCTTAGCATGGTGCTGGGGCTTGGAGGAAGCTATCTCATTTTGAGTGTTGTTTTCTGCTGCAGTATTCAGCTGGGAGCAGCCTTGACTTGCTATCCTAAACAGAGGTCCTGTGGTTTTCCAGCACCACTGATGAAAAGCAAAATCTGCCTGGCATCCCTAGGGGACTGGGGGAGTGCAGCAGCACTCAGAGCTGGTAAACCCAGATTTCCCACTTACCCACAGCTAATTACAGGCAAGGGCAGAGATGCTTCTTGCCCCCCAAACAGCCAACCTTTATCATTTTAGGGGGCTTTACTTGACTAATGGAGCTGTTCCTACCTTTATTCCTACAAGGTCAAACCATTTGTTTTCATGAGGTATGCTAATGTAATCTATTTGTTCTTCTTCCTCAGCCATCTCTTTAAAAAAAAAATCTTGGATGTTTGTTTGGGAAAGTGTTGTTAGATGTATTTTTATGTGACATATTTATGCACACTGTGGCTGATCTGAATTCAGATTAGTGATTCTGCACTACAGCAATAACTGATAGGTTGTAATGTTTATAAACGTTACTTTGAGATTGAAATTTAAGAGACAAGCATAGGAAATAGATCTTAGCACAATACACTGTAACAAAATGGAGTCCCAGTAAAGAGGAATAAAGAAAACAAATTTTGTATCTGGGCATTTGCATTCTCCCAGATGCTGGGTACCATCTGCCAGGATGTTTTAGCTCTGAAGTAAGCTGCAGTTTAACACCTATAAACACAGTGATTGCTTCCCCTCTTCTCCTCTGCTTCTGCAAGGGAAGGATTCACACAGCAGTAACTTGGGGTGAAAATTTTCTGGGAAGGATTTTGGTGGGAGAGGAGGTTTGTACCTTCAGAGCATTCATATTTTGGATGCAACAAGGCTGCAAACTATGGTTGTTGTTTTGGAGAGACTCACAGATGTGTGACATGTATTCATGTGCTGTTCACGTGTACTAATTACTCAGTGTTTTAATTCCAACCTGATTGTTATATCAAAAGAATGTATAGATTTCCTAGAATTTGAGATTTTACTGGAGGGATGGTATTTACTGACATATTGAGAAGTCTTATCTAGTTTTGGTTTTGTTCTGAATCCCAGGGATTCTGCACAAAGATGAGATTTATTAGAGGCTTGAATGCTCAGTTGTGTGCATTATTTCCACTGGATTGGGAGCAGATTCAAAGCTGGAGAACTGGACATTCACATGCTCCAAGAACTGAAAAGTACAACTGGCACTGGGTTATTTTTTTCCCCCTCTGAGTTATGCTGACAGCAGCCATTACATTAAGGCTGAAAAGTTTATTTACTATATAAAGGCCATATTTTCCCTTCTTATCCCAGCTTTCCTTGGCTTCCATTGCTTGGCAGTATCCCCTTAACCACTAACACCCAGAGGTGTGGTATTAAACTGGGATGAGAAATGAGCATGCAGAAGAATATTGGAGATTTAAGTGGGTATGGTTCTAAGAAAACCAGTGGAAATTATATTTACCCCAAGCATCTGTAGCACTTAATTGAAGCAGTGATATTTTCTGTAAGAACACAGGGAATACTTTTCTGCTTTCTCTTTGGCTTTGAATTTCACTTTGAATTGATGTGACATAATCCATGGAATTATTTTCTCACAGCTGCAATGGAAACTTTTTGCCAATAGACAAAGATGTGTTAATGGGGGTGAAAAGCGTACATTCATTTCATCTTTGGTGCTTTCTGGAGTCTTTGTTCAGGAAGTGTTGCTCCCCCCTCATTTACTGAAACCCAGTACACAGTAAACACTATTACTTTTGAACTATTAATGTTACTATAAATTTGAATGGTGGGAAAGGGTGGCAGATTGTGATCAAAAGGGAGCTGATCTACAGCTGTGTGTGAAATAATTGCTGATACTAAATGTGACAGAGACTGAAACCCACATTAATGTGCCCATAAAGGATGATGTAGTGCTCCTGAGCCTGCAGTATTGGCATTGCCACATGAATTCCCATGAATCTAATTTAGGAGAGCATAAAAGAACCTGTATCACCTTTGGGGCATGTGCACAGTGCTGCTGGTTGGTACTTTGTTGTTCATTCATATTGCTTTTCTCAGGCAGCTCTAATGGGCAGGCTGAGTCCTCCACCAGTGGACTTGCCAGGACAAGCTGCTCTGTGCCACCATGTCCCCCTCTGGGCCACTGTGTCCCTCTCTGTGTCACCATGTGCTGCTCTGTGCCACCATGTCCCCCTCTGGGCCACTGTGTCCCTGTCTGTGCCACCGTGTCCCCCTCTGTGCCGCCGTGTCCCCCTCTGTGCCACCATGTCCCTGTCTGTGCCACCGTGTCCCTCTCTGTGCCGCCACGTGCTGCTCTGTGCTGCCATGGTGCTCTGCAGGCACATCCCACGTCCTGTAACTCAGTTTTATCCTGTGTTTTCCCACACACCTGGACTTGCCCATGGTCAGCAGGCAGGGCCAAGCCTGGACAGTGCCTGTGAGCCCCCTGTGCCTGCCCCAGCCAGTGCCAGAGGAGGGAATTGGGTTCCCACACCTCACTCATCTCTCCAGTCCCATTTCCTCACCTTTTATCGCATATGCTGAAACAGGAACTGCTTCAAAAATGTACTTCTTGATTTTTTTTTCCAAAATACAGATTAACATTTCTCAGAGACCTTTGAAGATGTAAATTCAACCAGATATATTTTAAAGCTCTTTTTAATCAGCATCAGAGCCCTTGTTTGAGCCATATGAAGGAGCAGAGGGACAAACTGGAGCTGAGGCAGTGGGACAGGATGGGTGACACTGCAAACAGCCTCACCAGCAAGTCACACCAGTGAGGTAAGGCCATATGGGGAGATTCTCTGGGCACTGTAGTGCACACAGTCATGGCCAGCACAGCAGAGCATGAGAGTGCCATCAGGGTGGCTGGAAAAATGGATTTCCTCATTTAACCAACTGTATCATTGTGCAGTCATGCTTTGGAGATTAACAATGAACAGAAGAGGCCACTGATGCAGTGCTTCAGAGACAGGGACTTCATCCTGCAGAAGGTTATTTACAGCCCTGACTGCAAACAGCAGGGCAGTGTTTGGGCTGCACAAGCTTGGAGCAGAGGTAATCTCATGAATGTATCTGTGGGGAGAAGGGCCAGAGCAGAAATGGCCCCAGCTGCTGAAACAGTGCAGTGCCAGGCAGGGCCTGGCTCTCACCAGCCTCTGCAGGACAGCAGAAAGGTAACACCCCTCGTTCTGGGGACCACTGCCCAAACACTCCCTCTGGGAGCAGCTGGAAGGGAAGCTCATGTCCCTTCCTGGACAGAGCCTTGCTGCCCCTGGCCAGCTGTCAGCCTGGCTGCAGGACTGATGCTGGGTGTGGAGTGGCATGCCCAGGAGGAGAGGAGGCTGCTCCATCAAAGGCTCACAGCATTTCCCACAGCAGGAGGAGCTTTGGGGTTTGCACAGGCTGGCAGAGCTGTTGTGAAGGGGGGGTGGGCTGGCTCCCCTCACTCTCCCTGTGTCACTCCAAAGCATTTTGTGGGGTGGCTTTTGGCCAAATGAGAGCAGAGTCTGGCCCACTGAGTGGCCGAGGGGTTACCAGAGGGGCTGCTGGTGAGGGTGCAGCCCTCAGCAGGGTGGGAGCACCCCCTCCTGCTCAGCTGAGCACTCATTCTCTCACTTTGCATAAAGCAGAGCAGGGCTTTATTCCAGGGTTAGTCCTGGGCACAGCACAGAGCTGAGCTGAGCTCAGTGGGGTCTCCAGTGGTGCACACAACGAGCAGGCTGGGGAAGAGCTGTACCTGACAAACACAGAGCCAGAGCTGAAAAGGAACTTCAGACTTTGCCTCCAGCTTCCCATGCATTCAAAGCTGACTTGGATTCTCTTCTCCATCTTAAAAGCTCCTCCAGCCCTGCCTGACTCCAAGTGCAGGAAGAGCCTTGATTTTGCCACTCTTTCCCACCTCTCAGCCCTGTTGGTTTTTTCCGCAGCAAGATGATTGTGAGTGCAAACTGATGGGCTGAGAAGGGCAGAGCTCTTGCCCAGCTCTGCACCTGTGGGACCTGAGCCTCCCACTGGTGTCACCATGAGGGTGGATGCTGGGAAGCTCCACTGACAGGGATTTCTCAAAATGTATTTTTACCATTGCAAGTACTGCCAACCTTCTCTGACACCTTTTGCCTGGGTTGTGGAGGAAGTGCACAGTGTTGGGCACTAAAATAGGAAATATTTATTTAAAGAAGTCAAATGTTCCAATTTCTTCTCTCTTCTGGTGGCTGTAAATTAATGGCAGTTCAGCATTCTGCTGAAATAAGTGGAGTGGGATTGTGGGAGAGCTCTTTTTAGACAGAAATATAAATATACACCACTTTAATTGTGTATATTTAATATACACCCACTCATTTGCTTTTTAATGTGAACAAGGCTTTAGCAGGCTCCAGAGAGCATTGATACCCACTCTCACTCTGCCGTGGAGCAGCCCCAGCTCCCAGGGACCTCCAGCTTGTCCACAGGCAGGGTTTTAAGCAGCTACAGGATCACTGCTCAAGGAGACAAACAGCTCTTCTATGTCTGTGACTGTAGCCTGGAAAAAGGGCTCCACACTTGCAAAAGTGGCAAATTAGCAAAGGAAATATAGGAGCCCCCTGCTCTGCTCATTTCCACAAGGTATTACTGGGTGGTAACAACCTCCCCAGCAGCAATAACCATCACATGCTGTAATGGAACGTGGTCAGGCTGTGGGTTCTTCCCCACATCTGTGGTTGGTTGTTTTTGGAAGGGGAAGAAGGGCTGCCCTGTACTGAAGGTTTTTCAGAATCCTCTGCAGTGGCCTTATCCTCACTGGGAAGTGTCTGACTGATGCTGGTGATTTCTGGAAGCCAGGCCCAAATACCCAAGGGCTACCCAGCACTGGAAAGGGGGCAGGACACCCCAGCAATGTTATTGATGGGCTCTCCAGAGCTATCAGGCCACAGAGCTCTGCTTCTTTATGTTACTTCACATTGATACACAGATTTACCTTGAGCTTTTTGCAATTTCCTGTCAGGGAAATAGAACAGTACTTCTTTCCTTCACCTTTGTATTGGAGAGTAATCACCATCCTTAGCCATGTGCAGAGAGCTGCATCCTGGAGCAGTAATTGCACTGGGCACACACCACAATGCAGGCTAATAACTCCATGCTAATGAGCTCCATGCACTCAGTCAGGATCAGACCTGCCATCTCCCTTCCCAATGAAATTACTGCTGGCCTGCTCATGCTGCTTTTCCAAGTGTATGCTAAGGTTTGCAACCCAGTGGAGCAAGTCTCAGTTTTGATTCAAGTTGTCTTCTGAGCTATCCAACAAAGCAAGGCAAAGCCAGGACAGCAAAGCAGACATGGATCTGCAGGGCTCTCTTTAATTTTCAGTTTATCTGCCATTTAAGAGAGTAAACACAGCTTGGAGTGCCATTGAAATGTAGGTCAAGGTTCCAGCTCTGCCTGGGGATTTCATTACCTGAAATGTTCTGTGCTGCTCCAGGAGCAGGAGGAGGACACTGCTGAGCCTGATGACAGCAGGTAGGCTTCTGCATAATCAACAGCAGCTCCACTGCAGTCTGTAACCAGCTCACATGGGCCATTGCTGAGCTGGAATTGCTGAATTGTTACTGAATCTCACTGGTCAGTCCTGACAAAGGCCTTTGGCTCTCCAGTGGCTTCAGTCTTCAACTGTGCTCCAAGGAGCGCTTCCAGCATTTGCCAGCAGTGACCAAATTGCCTTCCAGGTGCTGGGAGGGAGGGATAGAGCTGTCAGTGTGATAGTTGTTAACAAAATACATCATTTGGAGGGGGAAAAAAGGACTTGCATTGATACATATTCATTTGCTTTGCAATCCAAGTATATGACTGCTGCAGAACATGAATCTATTCCATATTTGAGACCCAGTCTGTGTTTGTGTTTTAAGTTAGCCTTCCAAGCAAAACATGTGAAAGGAGAACATTTAAACAGGAAGGGTTCATGGATTTTTTTTTACCTCATAAATTTCTATAGGTCTTGTTGCTGCTAATTGCTGGACATCTCAGCACAAGAGCTTTTCTTTCTAGCAAACCAGCTTCTCATGTTTCCTGCCCTTCAGTTAATCAGTTTTAATCTCCTCTCTGTTTGTTTATTTAACTTCACAAAGCTAATTGCCTGTTTGTGACATGAGTCTGCCAGAGCCTGGCGCAGCGGAGTTTGTGTGCACACAGCATGGGCAGTGGGTGGGCTCTGGCAGTGCCACCACAGCCTCTGGCTGTTCCAGGAGCCAGGTCTGCCCCTGTGCCTCCCAGAGAGGCTGCTTTCCCGGAGGAGGGTGCCTGGTGGGGCTGGCCAGCAGCCCAGCACTGTGCAGGCTGGGCACGGGCAGCTGCCAGGGGTGGTGGCTTGCAGCAGGCAAGGCAGAATCCCAGCTGAGAGGGTGGGTCAGCATCAGGTAAGGCAGGGATGTGGATGGGAGCCTCTGATTCCTCTGCTGGGGCTAGAAAAGCAGATTAGAAAATAAAGCATTGAGGATCTCTGTAGAAACCTTTGTGTTAACTGAAGGAAGATGCTTGTGGTGACAGCGGTGGGCTTGTGTCCTCTCTAACTCTGCTGTCCCCTGTACCCTCCCTGGCACAGACACACCCTTTGGAAAAGCCAGGCACCCACTGCTCACTGTGAACAGGTAGCAGAGAGCAGCTGGGAGCAGCTCCTTCCTCCCTGTGCCCTGGAGTCAGACTCCACGAGATGCAAACCAGGAATTGTGTGCAGTGAGAGTTGTTCTCCTCACCCACTCACTCCTGTGCTTCCCACCCCAGTACCTGGTGTGTGCCCCCACAGCAGCTGCCTCCACACTCAGCCTGTCTGGGGGGCTTGGTGTTCCCAGAGCTCTGTTGGGTCCTCTGAGCAACATCAGGAGATGGCTCTTCTCAAAAATCCAAGTTTAGTTGATGGTGAGGTTCTTTTGTCCATGCGCTTTTTGCCTTCACCATGCAAGAGTAACTAAGCAGAGCTGATTTTAATGAGTTTTTCCTTTTCATCCTTTAAAATGGGTCCCTAAATCCATCAGACTCTGGCCCCCTTATACATTTCTGTGATGTCACATGGCTACAGGCTCAAAGGAGATGCCAGTGGAGAAATCTTCCTGCCTAAGGGGAAATCCTGAAAGGATGGGTGAGCCCTAAGGTGCCTTAGTCATGCTCACCAATGCACATTATCACTGCAAAAGAGACTTGGTTTTTTTGGCACCTGTGCTGCTGGGATTGTGTTTCAGCATGGGAGGAACAGGGTGTAGTGCAAGAACCCTTCAGAAGGTCCCACATGAGTTCCTGGTATGACCAAACTACCCTTTAACCTCAAGCCATGAGGTAGGTGGCACTCTGTTTCTAAAATGACTTGAGGCATTATGCATAGTCCTATAAAGTTGCAAAATGGGGCTGCTGTGTTTCCTCCTGTAGCACAAGAGGTTTGGAGCAATTGGTTCATCATTTGCTACCAAAAAAGCACTTCCCTGAAGCTGTGACTGCCACATCTTCTTTTGCAGCAGGCTCTTTATTTTTGTGCCTATAACCCTGCAGTTTATTTCCGTGGCAACAACTCTAATGTGATCATTTGCATCCATAATAACTTCACTGATATTAGAAAAGGTAAAACTGTGATGATCTTCTTGAAGAAGTGAGCTGGGTCCAACTGAAATTGCAAACTATAAAAAAAACATACTAACAATTAAGTTGATTTCTAGGGCATTAAATCATGGCATATTGAGCTGAGCAGATGATTTTTCCTGTGTGTCTGCCGTGGTGAGGGGTGAGCCTGCGTAAGCCGGCTGGAGAGCGGAGACTGCAGAGCAGGGAACACACAAACACTCTCAGTTGTGTTTTACTTAAGCTTTCACAACGTTGCTCTCTGTTTGCCCTTCCTCGAGGACTGCAATCACTCATGTACTGCTTTCCTTCCCTCTGCTAAGTGATGCACAAATTGTTTCTGCATTCCAGGTTAGTTTGTGACATCCCTCTCTTGTGTTTGCATGGGGATGATGAAGATGCTGTCCTACTCATCAGGAAATGAGTGGGATGCCTGCCTCCAGCCTCAGAGGAGCTCATCCAGGCTGGTGGAATAGCTTTGGCCAGCACCAGCCCTGAACCAGGATTTGCCCCAGCACTGCCCATTATTCAGTGGTTTTGCATGTTTTGTCTTTCACCTGTGTCCACAATCTCAGTGCTGTCCTCCTGAGAAGCTTAGGATGAAACATGGACTTTCCTGGAATAAACACATTGACAAACTAAGGCCAAAATGCATTTCTCTTGGTTCAGATCCAAACCAGCCACAGGGTGTCTTTCCTAGTTCTGTCTCCTGTGGGTTTTGCTTGCTTTAAATTTGTTTAGAACACAGCATTTAAAAAAAAATTCTTACACACACTCATGTTTAAGTAAAAGAGAATCCTGCTTGTGTGATGAGACATACCAACTGTCTTGATTCAAACAATCCTCTGTTTTGATGAGTTGATTAAAAATCTATTTTAGCTAAATACTTAGCAGAAGTCAGGCTACTGGTAATATAAAGTGAGCTAAGAAATATACTCTCCATATGCTTTGAGCAACCTGGTCTAGTAAAAGGTGTAAAAACTCAGGGGAACTTAGATGGTCTTTAGGGTCCCTTCCAACCCAGGCCACTCTGGGTTGGAAGGGACTATAATTCTGGACTTTCCTGAAAATCTTTCCTCCACAAATTAGAAGTAAGAAAGCTGACACTAATAAAACAGAGCAGGCTATCAGTTTGGCTGGTGTAGAAATACCAGATAATACAGTTTTCCATGAATTACTGACTGTATAACCATGCTGAGAAGTTCAACTTCTCTGAGAAAGGTAAGGTCCATGTGAGCTACTCGAGCCTACACATGGTCATGAGGACTTTATCCTCACTTGAAGTAGCTCAGTGAGCAAGAATCTCTTTTCTTTGTTGTGTGTCATGTGGGTTGAGATAGAATTACATAACTCATCCTCCTTGCCTGCTGCTTTGTCTCATCTCATTTTCATAGGCCAAGAAGAACAAAAATCCCACATCCAATAATGCAAATGTGGGCTTGCCTCAGCCCTGTGTTCCCTTGCCAAAGAGGGGTGAGAGGGTTCTTTCCAGCCCCTGAATGCTCCTAGGATATCCATGATCTTCACTGCAGCTGGCCTGGGTCTGCCTCCTCTTCCTGTGTGTTGCTCCTGCCCGTGGTGCTCACCTACACCAGAATATGGATTTGGCAGGTAAAGCTTTTGCTATGTATAGATGATCTGCAATCTGATGATTAATGCATGGTCTTAATTAGAATACAATTCTGAAATATTGTCTCTTTTAAACGTCCTGCTTTTCCTGTTGCATGATACTGCAGCTTGGAGTCACCACATCATGTGTGCTCCTTGTTGCTGTGTTTATTTTTTTGCTTCAAATTCAGAGTATCATCAGCATTGATTCTCAAGATGGTTGCTTTGTTGTTTCTAGAGAGACATGCAGATTGAGCCACTTTCCATTTAATATTAACTGAAACTCACTGGAACATTATCACCTGCATGGCAACCAGAAGCCCATCTGTGCCTAACATCAATACTCCGGAGTGAAAGAGCGTGCTTTTGACAGGAGAAATACACACTGTGGAAATCCTTATCAGGTCTGAATGGGAAAAGCTGGGTGGGAAAAGCCACCCTCTCCCTAACACCAGGCTCAGGTCACATCCAGTTTCAGCTGTGAGTAATGGACAGCAGTGATTCACTGCACAGCTAGGCTCATAAAGTCCACTCCTTATTCCCAGAGACAAATGGGAGGATATTTTTATAGGCAAGTGTTATTGTTGGTAAGCCCTTTCTAGGTCAGTCCAAACCAACGCACGTAGCCCCTCCTGGCTGACTCCCAGCTCCATGCAAGCTGGCAGCTCCCCTGGGTGCTGGTTTGGAGGGGACCTGCTGGACAAGCCACATGGCAGAATTGGGAACTGCCTACAAAACTGCACCTAAGCCAGCACCAAAATTCAGGAGTGCTGAACTCTACTCTTTGAGAGAAAAAGAAGAGTGACAAATGATTGTCAGGGAAGAGGAAGGCTGGTCATCTGGTGCTCTTTTGCTGAGAGATGACACCAGTGCAAGCTCTCTGTTTGGGGTTTTGCTCCCCCTCAATGTAATGGTGCTCTTCTGCTTACAAGAAATCAGCACAGTGTTAATTTCACTGTGTTTTAATTACTCCTTTTCTGTTTTTCTACATATATGGCTGCTTTACTGCTTTAATGCAGTATTTTCCATTAAGCAGTTCTATGCAGCACAACAAAAATAAACACACAGCAACGTGCGTAAGATGAAACCATTAAACTCACTCAAAGAATACAGTTCATAAATTAAAAGTGCTTATGCTTATATTTTATTATTGATTGCTGAGTTGATACAAGGAGAAGAACTTGCCCTTAGGAAACAAAACTCATGGTTCCTTAAGCTTTTCTTTGTCAGGAAGCCAAAAAGACAACATTAAATGGAAATGTCACCATTTGTTCTTGTCAAATGTAGTTTATTCAATTAGATCTTTTATAACTCTACTGAGTTATACAAAGGAGGTTAATTTTTTTTTTGTTTTTCTTCTTGCTGTGCCTCTAATACACACAGAGATAAGTTGGCCTAGTAAAATATACAGTGTAATTTGGTAATGTGTTTATTGGATTCCAGTAAAAGACTATGAGAAATTATCCAAGATTTTTGCTTCTTCAACTGAAATTTTCTTCTCTCTCTTTTTTGTTTTGTTTTCCCTTTTTTCTTTTTGTTTGTTTTTTATTGTTTGGGAAGGTGGGTAATAATCTTTCAAGTTTTCATTTCCTGAAAATGCTTCAAAAAAGAAACTCCTAGGAGCAGATTTGGGTTTTTCCCCTGAGTTAAGAAAGAAAGAAGAGATTGTTGGTTTGGTTTTTTTTTTTTCCTGAGTTAAGAAAGAAAGACTTCCTGAAGAATAAGGTCTTTAGATACACTCATGTTTTCAAAAATTTAACTGTGGTTGTGAAACACATCTGACATATTGCAGAATGATAAGAGGAGCTTAACTTTACAGTAACTTACCATTCAAAACTGTCTTACAGAGGGTTCAGATCTATTCTGGGTTTATGGATATGGTTTAAACCAGCAAAAACATATTCCTTTTTCCTTGTGGGGTTAGTTTTCTGCCCAGTTGGCAGCTGGAGCTCCACTGAGCTCCAGAGGTCAGAAAAATATCACCACTGATGTAAGGAAGAGAGGCAGGAGCATGCAGCCAGTGCTGGGGCAAGGAGAGGACCAGAGTGATGTCAATTTTAGGTTCACTTGCCCAGTGACAGAACTGTAGCCAGAGCAGCTGGGTAAAGCTCTGGGCATGCTCACAAGTTCTGCTGGACTGGGACAGTGCTACCATGCCTGGCCACAGATGTAAAGAGAAGGGGAAGCAAGGCTGTCCAGCAGACGTGAGGCTGAGAACCACATGTGTGGCCCATGGCTGCTTCTTAAAAGTACCTGCAAGCTACTTAAAAGTACCTTTCACTATGTGAATCTACAGGAGATGAGTGGATTTCTTGAAAGAACCAACACCCTTCCTGGAAAAATTGCAACAGTTCAGAAAAGGTGAAAGTTGAGCACTGCCACCCTCTCCCTCTTGTGTAATTTGATTAGCTCATCCTCTGAGCCAGCAGGAGCTGCCATCCCCACCGTGCCAGGTTTAGGGCTTTTTCTAAGTCTCATGTTGTACTGGGAACTGCTATCATGTTTGAATCCAGCTGAGGACATGAAACCAACTGCAGTTTGGCAATCCACACAGGCTGGAGCTAATTTTTATTCTCTGTTAATTTACCCATCTGTGGCTTTTTGTGCTGCCCAGGATATAATCAGCTTGCTCTGGAGATGCTAAGCATGTTTGTCTGGAGCTGGGCTGATGCTGACTGATGGGCAGCAGCAATGTCCTGTGGGCTGGTCACTCCTGTCCCAGCACGCACAGCTGCTGGGTGGTGACAGGGACAGGGCCCAGGGCCAAGGCTTCTCTTTGTTTCTGAGCCTGAGAGGAGCACTGGAGGGGTCTTCACAGCTTTGGCTGCCCCGACTGGTAAGGAACTAGTGGGGCTGACGTGCAGAAACCCTTCCATCAGCTCCCAGGCCAAAGAAGGGAGCAGAAGGGCTGGAAATGAAGGTGTGCTGTGGCACATGCTTTGTGGAGCAGCCTCTGGGAGGGACGATGCAAACTGTGATGACTAAGAGTGGCCTGGAAGCTAAATCCCATCTAACTAAGGGTGTCAATTCAGGAAACTGCTTAATCCCATTTAAATGCAAGCTGCTTCCAACAGAAGTGGCCTCCTCACATCCCACATGTGCACTCCCACCCTCTCCCTTCTCTTGCCCCTGGGTGTCCCCGAGCTGTGAGGTTGACTCAGCCCATGCTGTTCACGCAGTACAAAGCAGATGATGTTCACTGGAGGCTCAGTTTGTGTCAGGCCATAACTATGCACACAAGAATCTGACCGAGGAGGCTCCATCTGCCAGGGCTGAAGGAGAAATGCTGCTCTGTTTGGTAGCCTTCCCTTCCACTGGATTGCGTAAAAGGAAACCGGACTGCAGAGAATGAATAATGCTCAGGGCTGAGCTCCATCCAGCAGCTCAGGAGACTAAAAATCAGAAAATCACTGAAAGCTCCTCTTAGCTACTTCATGTAGGAAGCACACAAAAGCTGGAGCCTTGCATCAAGCCCCAGTAAGCATGACTGCAAAACGAGGAGCCTTCTTTTGGAAGAAACCAGCCAGCCAAGGATGGTTTGATGGATTTGCTGATACATTTATACAAGCGAACAGTCTGGAGGCCAGGAAGGAGCTCTGGTTTCCAGATAAATGCCCTCTCCCACATTCACGTTACTACTGAGCACAGTTCACTTCCATTTCCTTTCCTATTCTTTGCTCCTGTTTCAGGACAGGGATGAGAAGGGTTGGAGAGGGGCTGGGGCTCAGTGCTCA
>NW_005054371.1:666510-667953 GCF_000277835.1 Geospiza fortis | reverse complement strand
TTCTTATGCCCTCATTTTAAACACAGCTTTTCCATTCCAGGTGTAAACACATCCCAGGTTTATCACCTCTGGTTTCTGGAAATGGACATTGATTTTGGGAAGCAAGTGGAAGAGCAGCATTCTGCCAGGGTAAGTTCCCAGTTGCCAGCACTCTGTTGCACGGGGCCTTGCTGCCAGAGCACAAGATTGCTTCTCTGCAGTGAGAAGCCTGTGGTGATGGCTTCCTCCAGTCCTGTCTGATGAGTGTGCTTGCACACAAAAGGTGCTACAAAACTTCTGGGAGGAAAGGCAGATCAGGGAAAATTTGAGAAGACATAGGTGGGAACTGAAAGTGACAGACAGGAGAAGACTTCTGGGTTTAATCTGTGATGCAAAAACCAAAACAAAACCAAAAACCCCAAAATGAATCAAAAAACCCCACAAAACCTCAGAGAACTCAGGACATAAAAGTAAGGATAAAAGCCAAGAAAACCATGGGAGTTCTTTTTCCAGCTTCCCCTCCCTGTCCTGCTCCCTGTTCCCTGGTGCTCGGTGTGGGTGTGTTGCTGCTCTGCATCTCCCCTGCAGTGAGTCCCACACGCTCCTCCTGGCCTGGTGCTGCAGGAGATGTCTCTGGCACACACACCTGAGGCTGCCCAGCTGGGAGATGCCCACCTCAGGCAGGAGATGTCTCTGGCACACACACCTGAGGCTGCCCAGCTGGGAGATGCCAGCCTCAGGCAGCTGGGCATTCCCACCAGTGTCCTGCCTGCAGCCCAGCACCAGGCACCCAGCCAAGGTGACCAGGGGACTGTGTGTGGCATCAGAGGGGCTTCCCCAAGCCAGGATGTTGTGGGTGAAAGTCAGGTGGTGAAGAGAGGTTTGGGACTCTCTCAGTGCCCACATAACACACCTCCCCACGAAAGCCTGTAGGTCTACAAGAGCTCCTCTATGCAGCTCAGGATGTGCAGCCTGGCCTTGCCCCTGCCCACAGTGGCACAGCTCCATCCCAGGCTGCACATGAGGCAATTCCCAGGGGGACAGCGAGGGGAACAAGTCACTGGCACAGAGCACAAGTCCTGGCAGACCTGGAGAGAGCTGAACAGGCACTGAGCAGTGCTGGACCCCAGACTGCACACTTAACAGTAAAAGCCATTATCACACCAAGTAAATACATAAAAATACATTACTTCAGGTGACTTTATATAGTAATGTCCTGCCTGTACCATTGCTGAAGTCTTTAGTGAGTTCCTTCTCTGGTAAACTCTGATCTTTTTTTTTATTATTTTTAATTATGTACTATTCTAGAAATGTCATCCTATTTCCCACTGTCATACAAAGTGCCTGAGGCTGTGATTGAAAAATCTTATGAAAAGACTCATATTCTGTTTCTAATCAGATATGTTTCTGTCTTTAGAGTACCTGCTAGTTTCTTTTTGCCTGCATGACATTTCTATTTTGATC
>NW_005054371.1:650712-666500 GCF_000277835.1 Geospiza fortis | reverse complement strand
TCTCCCTGTTGCAGTACCTCTGTCTCCATTTCCCATTTCTCCTTCACAAGTTGTTAATGTGAAAAAATTACACTGCCCCATACCTGGGCAGGTCAGCTTCAAGCACTCCTGAATCACAGTTTCAGCTCATGTTTACAGTGGCTAACAATGAAAAGTGTTTTTATGCTGAGGATAATGGTGTATTTGCACTGTAAGATAAACCTTAGATGTAAAAATCATTATTTATTTAATAGGCACATCAAAGAATACCACGAGAGAAGGGAATTTCAAAGTTTCCCAGAATAATTAGATTTCTGCTATTATGTGAGGGTTTTTTTTTCCTCCTGACTCAATAATAATGAGTAATAGAAGTGTAGTTCTCAGAAATCATTTAAAGCATTACTAGACTGAGAAGAAAAATAAAGAGGAATTGTTTCCTTAGGAGCTAGAAATCTAGTAAGTGACAGGACTGCACAGCTAATGAGAGAAATAAAGGTCTGACTTGAAGCAGACTGCAGCACTTCCGAAACCTGAGAACGATTTTCTCCTAGGAAGGAGGAGAACTACCATTGGGAAAGCTCATTGCTTGATTTCCTAGGGTACTTTCCTTAATGAAATGCATATTTAAATAAGCAGGAGCTCAGCCGTGGAAGTATCCTATAGCATCATTGTGCATTGTGCTCCACGGTACAGAAGCACCACTGAGGGCAGCCCTGTCCCCAGCATTGCATATTCTAGGTAGAGAGTGGCACAGAAAAGACATCCTTTGTGGATCTCCCCTTACAGATTTGTCAGAAGGACTTTCTAAAGCCTCTGATGACTGACTGTGAAACAAGGCCCCAGTTGATTAAGAAACCGACTGGCTTGGCGGAAGAATGAGGTCCTCAGTTTAAATTCAGCCTGGTTTCCGCTTTCTGAGCCCTTTCCATGGCTCACAGAGAAATCCCTCACAGTTTGTTAACCCTTTGCTCTGCCTGGCTGAGCCCTGGGAAGCTGTGGTGCCCATGGCTGTCTGTGTTGATGCTGTGCCCCCAGCCCCAGGGTGGCAGGACAAGGCTCAGCAGGCAGGGCTCGAGGCAGAGCTGGGTCCCCAGGAGCAGAAAGGAGGAACCAAGGGAAAAGGGCATCCAGCAGTGAAGGAAGGCTCACACAAGAGGCACTTTTCCCATTTTTCTCATAGTACTTTCAAGTACTATCAAATACAAAGGTATATTTTCCTTTGTCCTAAATACTGTATTAGAAAAAAAAAAATCTGTTTCAAGTGGCCCAAAGTATATGGCTGAAAGCTTTTCAGAGATAATAATCTGCAGGTGTGTTCCAGCCCTAGACAGTGATGGATCTGCTGCAGGGAGTCCTTCCAGCAAAGAAAGGAGCTCCTTCTTGTGGGATGTGCAACACAGCAGGAGTGAAAAGCTCAAAAGAATATTTATCTATGTACAGGTGACAAAGATAGTGTCAGTTTAATTTTAAAATCAATACAGGCATTGTAATTATTTCTAATAGCAGGAAGCAAGACTCTTATGTCCCTTGTCATTAGGGCTGGTGAAGTCAGGACAGGGAACATAAGTGTGAGATTAGTTCAGGACAGGAGAGAAAGGCCAGTTTCAGAGTATAGATCCCACCAGATGGATTTTTAATGTGTCAGAAGGAGTAAAAAGGAGGCTTATCCTCAATGCAGTACAGTACTTTTGAGAGAATAATACTAACAATAGCATATACAGCTGTCATAAGGAAATTTTCTTCTGGACCAGTTCCAAGAAACAAGGTCTAGACCAAAAAAAAAAAAATCCCTCCAATAGCATGTGTGACAAATACAATACCTTCTTGAACCTAGAAAGAGAAGTAGAAAGGCTGGAAAGAGCACTATTGTGCGTGACTTTTGTGGTATTTTTGTGGAAAACTGACTAACAAGCACATGATGTGCAGCTTGGTAGAGTGGGGGGAAAGTGCTGGGACAGAAACCTGAGTTTCCTGAGAAATTATTCTGACTGGCATTAAAACAAACTCAGTTCACACATTTGTAGGAGAAAAACTCCACTGCCAGATTTCTAATGAAGAGGTAGCCATGACCAAGGCACAAAAAGCAGAGGCATGGCAAAGGTTTTAAAAACTGGCAACATACTGAAGAAAGTCTATATGGAATATGTTGGCTCCAACTGCAGTATTGAAACAGCTGTTGAATTTCAGGCTGAAAAAGCATAAAATATTGAAAACTGGTAACACAAGCTCCAATTCTGAAATACTTGTGTGACAAGCAGAAGAGAAACTCATTAGGCAGCTGAAAATGTCACAGAACTAATTGTTTCATTTTGCTAGCTACCCTCTGTTGCATGCATATCAAAAACCACTCATAAAGATGAGGAATATTCAACTTTTTAGGAGCAGTAGTAGACTCTGTGACATCTGAGCCATCTCCATGCTCCAAATTCTTGCTGTCTGGCACCACAGTAGAGAAATGTCACTATTCCCATTTTACAGACAGTGAGGTAGATGAAAGCAAATGAAGTGATTTCCCAAAGGTTGCACTGAGAGCTTGTTCACAGGTCAGGGACTGAACCCAAGTCCCCGGAGAACTAGCTAAATCTTTGGCCACTGAAAGTTTGGGGTTTTTCCTGAGTTGTGAAATGGGTCATTGTTAATAATCCAGAATTGTTGTTCTTTTTCCCTTTGACAGATTTAAGGGTTTTCAGTGCCACCTCCTCGTTCTCTTGTATTTTATATAGAGCATGCTCTGCATATTTGGGTGAAAGCCAAGCGTGCCTCAGTTCCCCATCTGCTCTTTTTATGTTGCAACTTATCTCCCATCCCACCTCTGCATTGTCTCTTATAAGTGGATCTCTAATCCCAAGCAGTGTTCAGCAAACCCAGATATCAGTGTCACAAGGGGTGGCTGCACAACAGAGCCCCTCACGGTGTCCACAGTGCATCTATGGAAAACTTGAGCAGCCCTAGGAACACACCACTGGCTGTTTGAGATTATTTTCAAGAACCTGCACTAAGCACCCACCAGGAATAGGGAGACAGCTGTTAACACTCCAGAAATACCAAGTGAAGGCTTGAATGCCAATCCAGAAAAGGAGTTGAAAATATAGTAGATGATTTATCAAGGGCATATTGGAGAAGTGTGAATAGAGATGGTGCTGTCATGATGTATCTTAAAGTGCCTGATCTTCAAATGGCTGCTTAGAGATTTCCAGTCAGACATGGCAAAATCCATGATAACTGCCAGTGTTAAGGGAGTCTCTGTTAAATGGGCACCAAAAGGCAAAATGTGAAGAGCTTGAGGACAAGGAGATTTGTTGAGAGCAATGGAATTTGGCTGATTTGGTTTGGTTTGTGAAATTTTTTGGTTGGTATTGTTTTGGGGTTTTTTTGTTTGGGTTTTTTTTTTTGTTGTTGTTGTTTTGATTTTTGATTTTTTAAAACATTCTAATGGAGATTATTATAAAGAATTAAGAAGAAAATGGCACTTAGCACTATCCCAACTTGCTAGCAGTGGCAGTTCTCCCACTCTACATCCAGAATGGATGGAGAAAGGACTGAGGGTTGGGGATGGAGCAGTGAGTGTGGTGGGAACTGAAGGAAGAGTATCTGCTGCTTTTGTTTCCCCCACTTCACCTCTGTTGGTGTCAGAGGCAGCTGGGAGGCAGCCAGTCATGCCAAGGGAATAGCAATCCAAACAATAGGAATTGGGAATAAAATGTAAGGGATACTTGGCAAGAGGCTTGTACAAGAGAAGTGTTTTAGCCCTAGGTGTGAGGTGTGAATTGCTGAATGCAGCATGTTTAGGAAAGATGGATGCAGGATCAAAGGAGCTGCTGGCACTGCTTGAGTGAGCCATAAACTCAGTTTTGTCTTCATTGTTTGGAATTGGCTTTTAGCTTCTGCTGCTCTAGTACTGCACTGTTTTGACAGAAACTTCATAAAAGTAGGAGTCAGCTGCTCTGAGGGACCCGTGTGTCCCACCTGGGAGCACAGTCCAAGTCCATCTGGTAAGTAGCTGGCCATGTGTGGGCACAGATGCCACTTCTGGGCACACAGTTGCCATGCCCGTGCCAAGCAATGTGCCAAGGCATGTGCCAACAGGAAACTCAAAAATCGAGTCCTGAAGGTATGGGGATCATTACCAGAGATGTGATGTACCTTGAATCTGTTTAATAACAGTGTCTTAGAACAAGATGATCACAAAAAGAGACCAGCAAGGTTCTGTGCATCTTGAATACAGTGTATGGATACTGGGCTCTGACTCTCTGTCTTTGATGTTGGGTAATTATTTATTTCTATGCAAACTGGATTCTCAGTGCTGCTGAACTGGAATTCAGTTGTGCTGTGTTGCTCTGCAAGTGTGAACAGACCACTCCTGAAAGGTGAGGGAGATCTGTGGTGTTTGGTGGCTGCTTGACACTGGTTCTACACACGTGTGAAAAGCTGGGGTCAGACTTGCTGCATTTGACTGAACAGGCTTAATAAAAATGTCTTCATTTTGCCTCTGAAAGGAAATAATATCCAGTAGGCAGTTCTCTGTTCTTGATGACAGTGAACACTCAGTACAAATGATGTAATATTAGATTGCTCAACACTTAACACGGAGAAAAAGCTTATAAAAATTGGATATGTGAAGATTTATTGAGAGAAACCATGGCAAGCTACCAGGAACTCCTCTGTGACAGAAATAGCCACCCTAAGAAAGCAAAGTCCAGAGCACCTCTGAGGTCAGGGCTGTCCAGACAGTGAGATAGTGAGAAATGGTTTCTCTAGAAGCACAGGGAATCTGAAGTGCTCTTGGAAGAATTGGATAGATGAGACATGCTGGTACTCTGAGCTCTCTCAAAGCTACTTTAGGCCTTTCTCCTACAAGTTACTAAACCCTTGCTTTGATATGTGCCATTTATTTAACACAAATGATTGTTCAGCCTGAACAAATACCAGTCACAAGGGGCAGGCATAAAGGCACCAGGGAGGAACACTACCTTTGGTCTAGTGTATGAAACAAGTGGGAAATTCCTCAGAACAAGCTGAATTTGCTTTATGCAGCTCATTGTCATCTGGATTACCTTCCTGGACCTTCCTGATGATATGGTTGCCAAAAATAGCTGCCTCTGATGCCACAGGACATGAGAATGATAACGTAAGGCCAGGGTAACATAAGGTGTCTGACTCCTGTTGCTTCACACACCATGTGCCTCCTACCCCGCCGGGCACAGTTAGAAGAACCCTGTGAGGGGACTTATCTGCAGTTATTTGAACCTGGGCAGATGTTTTACATGGCCCTCCCTGACCTCTGAACCACAGAGTGCACCAAATGAGCTGCAGATATTGGCTGCTTCATGGCATTGTTACCTAGGGGACGCACATCCACGTTCTACTGCAGAAACGCAGCTCTCAGTGTCAATTACCCAGGAACTCATGAAGGTAGAAACCCCAGTTCATGTATTTATGATCCTTGGGTAAGTGGCTCTGGAGACAAGCTGAAATGAGCCATCATTTCTGGGGTGCTGCTCTCTCCCCGAGCACTGACAGCTTTCCTGAGTGCTGCCATCCCAAGGGAGGGCACTGGGGCTACCACATCAATCACTCCTGAAGGGTTGTCAAGCCTGATGGGGCAAGAGCAAGGCTGAGCCAAGGATGCTGCTGCCTGTGTGGGAGCTTTCTGACTGAACAGCCTATCCACTGGGCCCAAATGGTGCAACTGGAAAACAAACAGCAAAATCCTAGCTGACAAAAGTGGATGGAGGCAAGCCAGGAGTAGAGCAAAACAAAAGCTGCAAATAAAATATAGATCATCTCAGTTAAAAAAAAAAAAAAAAAAAAAAAGGATTCTTGTGTGACCAGGGTAGTCCATGTAGTCATGGGCACAGAGAAGGCTTGGGAGTTTGGACCTTGATTTATGTCCCCTCTTATGACAATGGAACACAGCAGGGAAGGCAGAACTATCAATCCAGCACAACAAAAATAGAAAAAGTCATGTTTTTCTTTTAGAAGGAGGGGATGTGGGACAGCCTCCGGTTCACTGTGTCCTGTCTTGGTTAAGGGGTAGCTTTAATCTCTGGTCTGCTGGGCTGTGTGTGTTTGGGGTGAAAAGGTGCTGACCCAGGGAGGGCCCCGAGAGAGACTTTTGTGCTGAGCTGAGGTTTTCTGAGACTGGTCCATGAGCCCACCAGCTTATATGTGGTTTCAGAGTACAGACAGCACACACAGCCTGGAGACTGGAACACACCCCCAGAACTGTTGTGATAGATGTGGAAATGGCAGTCACTCTCTGTGGAGCCACAGCAAGATGGATCACTGTGGTAACATCCTCTATTCAGGGAGGAATACTCCTGGTGCTTGGGCCCCAGCCAGAGGTTCAGACTTGGGAGGGAAATGTGCCCCTCCAGAGCTGTTCAGCCTCACTCCATGACTTCAATGTGCCTAATTACTTCCTAATTGCTGGGAGAGCCACTGGCTGGGGCAGCTGCCCAGCCTCCCAGCTTCTGGCATGGTGAAAGGTGACCAGCCTGGGACAGGCTGAGCATCCTCCCTGCCTTTCCTGGTGGTGCTAGGATCCATGATGGGTGCATCTGCTGCAGCCTCAGAAAGAGAAGGAGTTTGTGCTGGTGCAGCAGGGAAGGACAGGCAGAGACAATCTCTGTGTGGCAGGGGCTGGCCTTGGCCATCTGGACAGAGTTTGAGCTGGCACTGCCACCCAAAGGGACAGAAATAAATGAGGTGGGTGGGGAGTTGTGGAGGATAACCACAGGGCAAGAGCATGGGCTGCATCTGTCCACAACACCCACACACCATGGGAATGGCAGTGCTGAGGCCTGGGAACTCTGCAGCATCCTGTGTGTTCCCTGCTTCCTTTGTTTTTCCCTTGTGGTATCATTCCCTGTGAGCACTGACCTGAGCAGATGTAATGCATTTAAGCTTCAGTCCAGCTGTTTGTACTAAAGAAATGTCTTTTGTGATTAAAGGTGCTCATTCTGTTATTGGTAGTTGTAAACCAATTTTCTGAACCTTACTGTTTCTCTGTTTTTTAAGAGTATCTGTCTCCCATAGTGCTGCTGAGTTTTACCTTTTAATTACAAAAAACCAAACAAACCAATCCCCAAACAATATTTATGTCATATGTTTTTATTTATTATAATTCACCATGTATTATAATATATTAAACCTTTCTTACAGACTGACTGATAGTGGGCAGTTGGTCTTATAGTCTTAAAACACAATAGAAGCTAAACTTAAAGAATTAGATTTGACCTCATCTCTTTTTTTTGTTACATACATACCACTCCTCTGAAGCAGACTGTACCTCAGAAAATGGAGACATTAATTCACAAATTAGTGTGTCATTACTAAAACAAACTCCACCCTCTTCTGAAAGAATGAGTTTGAATTGTGAACCACTCAGTCTACTTCTGCCTTCAGAAAATACAATGTCACAAACTTCAGAAACTTAAGAAATTGTTAGCTTGAACTCCATCTCTAAGAAGGGGACACAGGAAATGACCTTTCCCATCAAGTCTTAAATCAATTTTTTAAGCTTTGAACCAGTTAATCCTGTCTTTATTGTTGTTGTAGCACAAACTGACTCAATGGGATGTCTGGACTGAACCATAGGCAAGAACCTGTCCTCCCAAGCAGAGAGGATTCCTGGGAGAAGCTGATGCTGGAATGCAGAGGGGAGTGGGCAAACCCAAGACACTGAGGCATCAAATACACCAGAGGTGGTGAGTGGAGAAATAAACAGGTGAAAATAGAAAAAGAATGTTATCAATATGATGGTAGGTGCTTTATACATATGAAACTTTTCTTTCTATCTATCTATCTATCTATCTATCTATCTATCTATCTATCTATCTATCTATCAATATAAAAAAACCTCACCTTACCCAGAGTTGAGTTTTTAATTGCTAAGCCCTAGAGACCTAGAGAGGTCACAAAAACAACCTGACAGAAGGCACAGAAGAAGAAGATCATTAGCATGATTAGAGTTCAAGTGCAGGCAGGAAAATAAAGAGACCAGAAATATCTTGCTAAGAAATAACAGGGTTTTCAAAGCAAGCCTTGAAGTATGTTTATTAGTGGAAAGGCAAGAAACCTTTATTAGCCAAAGACTGCCTGATCTGCCATCTTACACATTATTTTAGCACCACTACCAAAGCAAGACTTCCTGTGTGTCACTTTAGCTTGCAAACTCAGAAGCTGCCTTTGTTTTGGGAGGAGGCAGGCTAAGGTGAGATGCTGAGGTTTGGCTGGGGTGCCAGCTCTGGCAGCCCTGTGATGGGGGAAGATTGTGGCACCAGAGAGCTGGAAGTGCCATGCCTGGGGCAAGCCCTGGTGCACAGGTGCAGCCAGGTAGGCTCAGGCAGGAGCAAGGGACGTTCCATGGTGCCCTGGTGCTGCTGGGCTTCCTTCCTGCCCCAGGGGCCAGTGATTACAGGCTGCAGCTGCTAATTACCTCAGAGGGTGGTTCAAACCATGGGGAATCACAGCCATGGCATTTCTCTTTGGGCTCTCTGTCCTTCAGGGGCTCACTGCTGGCTGAGCAGGCCCATGGCTTGCTGTCTCCAGCTTTCAGCAGCAGCCTGTTTCACCCAAGCAGGTTGAAATCAAACCCCTGAACCTTGTTTGTCTCTACAGGCCTCTGAAAGAGAACAGCAATCAAAATTGATTTCATATTCTTGGCCTGAATATCAGAGCTTATCCTCAGAAGATACAATGTACTTGTTAGCCCCAAAAGCCACTTGAATGGGTGGATAAAACACAACAAAACCACCCCAAACCAAAAACCTGAATTCCTAATCTGTAAATCTCTGGAGAGAATATTAGCTTTTTATTGTTTCCCTATCAATAAAATGCAGGAAGTAGTCTAAATGCCTCACCTCTACAACTTCCCATTATTTATCATATCAAATGTCCTTTCTTCCAGGCTTTTTGATTTACTCCTGCAGATAGATTATGCAGTCATGTTCAGCATATGGAGCAGAACAGATCCAAACTCTGTTCAATCAAATGCAAAGTGCCTTCATGTGCTGCTGCTTCAGAGTGTGAACTCCCAGAGAAGGCAATGCACTGAACTGTATTATGAACTGAGAGCATGAAAACACTCAGGTAGTCCTGGAAAAATGGTTAATCAGTAAGTATTCACTGGCGTTGGCAGGCAAGCACATTTTACAAATGCTTGTTTCATAAATATTTATTTTAAGAATTGAATTTTGGGAGTTTTCAGACAAAAGAAGCCATAAAACAGTGAAGAGAAACTTCAAGATTTAAATTCTTTGTGTGATTTTTTTTTGCTTTATATTTCTTATAACCTCTTTTCTTCTTTTTGATTTTGAAAGAACTGAAGAAACTAAAATCTACAAAAGCCAGTCTCAGGCAGAATGCAGAGCCAGCACCAGGTATCCAGAAGAATGAGTCAGTAATAGAGAAACCTACAGCTTGTAACCAAAATGCCTCGAGCTGTTTGCATTAAGTTATCTTGAATAAACTATGTGTTGTGTATTTCCGGAAGAGCATGACCAAAAACTCACTGAGACAGTGGATCTCCAAGTAGGTTATGGCTAAAAGCCTGACTAATGTTTTATGTGTCGTTTTGGTGCATTTCCAAAAGGATGTTTGTTTGTTTTTACTCATTTCTTACTCATGAAAAAAAACCAAAACCAACAACCCAGTGAACTTAAGTAGGGTTTACAATACAGGATTCATTTTTCATTTGTTAGAGAGCATTTCCTCTAGACTGTAGACAAATTGTTTCCCGGCACAGAAAAATTTGAATTGATGTGGTCAAGATTTAAAATTTAGCAATGAACTTCCTCTACTGGGGATGTTCTGAATTTCTTCAGTGCAGTGAATCACTCTGGTGGTGGAGCCAAACTCAACTTACTTATGTTGAATGGCAAGAGAACAACAAAAACTTTCCCAAATTTGAAAATATCACTGAAAAAGAATAAAAGCTCAATTGTCTTCAGCCATTATGGGCTGCCCTAATTTGAATCACATGGGAAAATGCTTTGTTAATGGCTTTCTTCCTTTACTCTTCATTGGCAACAAACCAAACCAAACCCTTTTCTTTGTTCTTTTCCTTTATGCATTGCCTTTCCATATGGTTTTAGAAGAAGCTGGTCCCGTGGGCTAGCAAAGATTTTGAAGTACTAGAGATCTGGGGTCATTTCTACAGATGTCCACAACAGCCATGGACTGACCACCTCCATTACTGTTCTGTAAAATGGGAATATTCCACTTTACCTCAGGAGGCTGTTGCTAGAAAATCTATTTATTGCTGTAAGATGTCCAGCTGGTATGAAATAATACCGCAGGATTATTTAAGGCAAATATATAGTTTGTATTTTTCCTTACAAGTGTGTGCTGTGTAGAGTTTAAGCTAATAAGTCTCAATGATGATTTATGATGAGGAATTCACTCTTAAGAGGAACAAATTTGAATAGATTTAAATACATACACGTAAAAGAAATATGTGCAGCCTCCCAGAACTCTTTGAAATATAAATGTGAGAATTCCTTTAGGTATAGTGCTGGAAGCCTTCACGTCAGACCATATTGCCAGGTGCCAGGCAGAAGGAGCCAGCCAGACTCACTGATTTATGCAGCTTTCTGCTGGAAGACCCCAAAGACTCCAACCCTCTACTGCTCTCAGCTGTGGGGCAGGAGGTGGGATGAGCTCCATTAATACCTCCTTCAACTTTTAAACCCAAGTAGAAGGTTTATTCCCATGTGCTCTGGACCTACAGTCTTTTGTCTGCTTTTCTATACCAGTTTCTCCATGTTTGATATTCATTTTATTCCCTTCCTTAGAGTATTATTTACAACTGAAGAGCAGAATGTTATAGGCTGAGCTGACAGGGCACTAAATATAGCAAAAGCAGGGCAGTTCCCCACTCTAATCATCTCCTTCTGCTTTTATGTAGATAGTAAATGATGGGCCACAGAGGGAATTGCCATTTGTCTCTAGGAAATACATGTCAAAGGAGTTTAAGCCCTACATCCTGCCCACACGGGGAAGTTAATTTAGGCTTGACGGCAGCAGTGCTGGCTTTTCCTAGCACTGAGCAGTTGCAGATGAGCTCTTTAGTCCTTCAGCTGAGTGCCATAGAGACCGTGGTTTTGAATAGGGTACTTACAATGGCAAATGGCACCATTTCTAGCCTGAAGGAACAGGCAAATTTCAGCCAAATCCCGGTGCCATTCATTCACATCATCCCCCTGGCTGTCCGTCTGTCCCGGCCTTGGGAAGCAGCCCTGCCTTGGCTGAGGCTGGGCTCTGCCCCACAGGACCCGGGCCAGCCTGAGGCTGCCACTGGCTTTGTTCGTGCGTTGGGCTCGTTCCCCTGACTTGCCTCCCCTGAGCCAGCTGACTTGCCTGTGCTTTTTTCCCTCTGCCAAGTCTGCTTTGCTGCCTTCTTTCAGGTCTGGAGCTGTTCTGCTGCCTGCTCTTTTAACAGCTGTCCAAGTGCGCAGGAAGAGTCAAACCAACATGAAAACCTGGCCAGCTCTGCTCACTTGGGTCCTACAACCTAAACAGTGCACAAAAGTTTAAGCAGCAGCCTCGCTGATGGGGCTTAGCCCTAAATCCACACAAATCCAAGGTAATCTGGAAGCAGCTCGCTGCTGCTTTAATATCAGCCTGAGATGGGGGCTGAAGGAGCTGGGAGCTGTGTGCGTGCCTTGACAGAGAAAGTTTGTGATCTAAAGGTTTCAAAATCTGCATAATGAAAGCTGCCAGAAAGTTTAGTGCAGCAGTTCTGCTTTTCCCCGTGCAGAGCTACAGGGCACAGGTTAAGGCTCAGCTCCAAGAAGAGTGAGGTATTGCAATGCAAAAGAGCAGAGGAGATGCTGAGTACGAGGATATCAGTTAAACTTTCTGACCAGCCTAAGGGTTCTTAATGTATTTTATCCACCGGCTGACTAATGTAAAACACAAAAGTATTTTGCCTGGCAAGCCAGGAGCAGAACTGCAGTCTCCACCCTCCCAAAGGATGATTTAAATACGAAGCTACAATGCCTTGGTCTTCCTTTCCTTCTGCCTGCTTAAATGCATTTTAAATTCTTTAATGCAAAGTAAGAAGGCACCAAAATCTCTCTTTCTCCAGAAAAGCTTCAGACAGGGTAGAAAGAGACTTCTCTTGGGAATACCAGCAACTCTCCTCCTACCTTAATTGGAATTAAAATCACACTCCCTGTGTTCTGAGTGACCACCTAACCCTGAGGCACAGGAAGAATGGGGTGCTACCTCCTCCCTAGCTCTGAGCTGAGCACAGCACCAGGTACTGTGGTATTTTTTACCTAGGCAGTCTCAGCAGTGACCAGAGTCACCCAGTGAGCTAAACCACCAGCCTGAGTGTGCAGGAGTGTGGGCAAGAGCAGAAGCTCAGGCTTAGTCCCGCAAGGAACATGAACTCTTCATGGTCCACTGTGGATTTAGACATTCTTTGTGAAGTCACCATTCAGTAAGAATTCTCTTTTACCCTTGTGAATGTACAAAATACAGATTATTATAGTGGTCTATAAAGCCCAAAAACTGGACACACTGTTTACTTCAGTAATTATTTGCTCATTACAGGGAAAGCATTTCAGAGTTGCTCCTCCTGAGCTGGTAAGGTCACCTGCTTTGGTGATTGTGTTGTAAGCCTGCTGTGTCCCAAGGCACCAATACTTCCCTGTTAAAACACTGCAGATGAACACAACGAAAGCCAATAAAAAATCCTCCACTTCCAGAGAATTGTTGGTGGAAATGTTTCCTTATTTCTGACACCAGTGAAGGCAGCCTGCCTGTTTGCAGGGTGAAACAGAATACAGATTTTTTAATTGTCAATCCCAAATTCACCTAAATGATTTAGGGCCAAATATTCTTCTTATTTACACCAGTGTAAATTTAGGGAAATTTCATCCAACTTAATGTACTGCCAGGTGGTGAATTTTGCCTCAGATCTCATTATTTTTGGGTTTTTATTTATATTCAGCCACTGTGTGTATACACAGATACAAAGCAGTAATTTTTGCCAGCAAGAAGAGAGTGGATTTTGCTATATAAATCGGTATTTCTCAGTCAATATGTTGCAACCCCTGAAGGGGTTATAAAAACCATCTGGGGGCTTGTAAAGAACTGAAAATTTTATAACAATCTAAAGCAAAGAAAATGTCATTTCTTCTACTCTCCAGAGAGCAGCACCATTCTCTTGGCAACCTGTCAAAACCATACATGAAACAATAAATTCTTTAGGCTTATCACTTTTACCATATTTTTTTTCTTTAGCTTTATAAAACATGGATGAGAACTGGGAAGTTTCTTTTTTTTTTTCTGCCTTCTGTGTAGGATTTCCTATCTGAACTGCTTGAGAAATGTTGCTTTCAAATTTTTGGCCTCAAAAGGCAGTAAATTTCTTTAAGGGCCTCCGCCTTGGTCTTCTCCTAACCTGCTTGTTAAAACTACAGCCTATTTTGTCAAGCTTAGGCTTGTTTGTGTTGGAGCCAGTTTTTCTATTTCACTGTGACTTTCTGCCTGTCAGTTTCCTCTTTCAGCCTAAATCACACTGGGAAACATCAACATTTCCCTTTGTGGGAAGAGATGTTTTGCATCAAGTGGAAAAAATGGATGAGATTTCCTGTATCCTCATTAGCGGTGTGGTGTACAGTTTGAAATCTGCCCTTTCTAAGGTGAGATACCATCTGAAGAACCTCTCTGCTTTTAAGTATAGCCTCACAGCACATACAGCTTGTCAGTGAATTTTGCTTTCATGTACGCATCTTTCATCTCTGTGCATAGGTACTTATCTATGAAATTAATTCTAGTAGCAACCAAGTGTGTCCCACCTAAAGGAATCAGAGGATAAATTCAGGAAAAAAAAAAGGCTCATTGTTGGTTTTTCCCCTACCAGGATGAGATGCCTCACACAAGGACCGGGCAGGCAGCAGAGCTGGTGGGGCTCTGAGACCCTGAGTGGGGTAGGGGGAAAAGGAGGGGATGGCAGTGCTCTCTTTTTGGCAGCTGTTTGCTTGGGTGGGCAATTCTCAGGCAGCTTCATCTCAAACTCCTCTTGACTTCAGCTATTTTTGTCTGATTTCCACAAATTAGTTCTTTGTTGGTGCAAAGTACTTAGTAGGTGTGGTGCCTCCTCTTTCCAAAAAGCCTGACTTGTTAACTGTTTAGTAGGCACAAATTTGATCACTTAAACACTTGCTAAGGAGAAGGAACAGTGCCTTCTTTCCTGGGTGGGAGGTGGTTGTCCACAGCCAGGAACTGAATGAGCTGTGGGCAATGTGGCAACAACCAAGGGGAGGAACTGCACTTCTGCCTTTTACTCTTCAGCTCCAGCTTCACCGGACTGGAACTGTGCTGTCCAAACTGGGTGGAATCAAAACTTGGACAATTTCATGTCATTTTCATTTGCTTCGAACACAACTTCCTTTTGCCTGTCCCATTTCTACTGAAGACCGACTACAAAGTCTGCACGTGAGGAGGATGGGTTCAGATCCAAGAGGAGGGCATTTGGGGGCTTGGCTGTTGGATTAGGTCTTCAAGCGGTCAAACTAGAACCAGGATTCCTGCTCCAAGTTCTGAGTTCAGCTAGCTAGTCAGGGTCTAGCTCTTCAGCACCTTTCCATATGCCAAATTATACCAAAATGCTCCTAAAATCATTCAGTGGTATTTTCCCATGTGGTTTTCATGATGCTGAGTGGTTGGGCAAGGAATCTGACATGATCTACACAGCTTTCTGCCTTCACGCCTGAGAGAAAATGGATACCCAAGGGTTGTCTCTGCTAATATGAAAAATCATGCAAAAGGTGGCTGTTGGGTATTTTTGTGGTTTTTTTGGTTTCTTAATTAACCTCCATTCTCAATTCAGAAATGGATCTGAGTAGAAATGATGGTATGAAACATTTTGGGAAAAGAACATTTTAATTAAAATTTTTAAATCAAGCTGGTTAGTAAATAGCCTACCAAATGTCCACCTCAGCTGGTGGAGAAACCATTCCTGGACAGCCCAGGCTGCTAGCACCAGCACCTTATCTTGGCCTAATGCCCTGGCTGAGGCTGAGCTCCTTGCCTCTGAGCACTGCCTTGCTGTGCCACCTCTCTCATCCATGTTTCCATCATTTCTGTTTTACCCAGGCACAGGGTTCCTGCACTGAGAGAGCCACCTGGATGGACACAAAGCTCTTCACCGTAAAGACCAGCAGCAGCTGCCACCAACGCTGCTCTGGCTCCAGCCAGGAGATGGCTCGTTTTGATTTTTTATCCAGAGAAGTCCAAACTCCTGAGGGAAGAAATGTGGTTTATTGCATACTTATCCTGTTTCTTCAAAGCTGAACTGTGCCATGCATGAAAAATTTTTTGGAAACCGGGAGCAGAAACGATGACTTAACAAGGCAGTGCTGTCCACTGCCGCACAACACACTGCTGGTTTTCCTGAAGTTGTCAGCACTACTGGTCTTGTACAAAGAGTGGAAATTCCTTCTTGTACTTTGTCAGTCAAGGAGTCCAGCGCTGTCAGTCAATGTTACAGTTAACATGAGTTTTCCCAGGTTTACACTTCTGTCCTGCCACAGTGCTCTGTGCCTGTGCTGCTACACTGAAGCAGCAACAACTTCCCTCCCGCTGATCCCTCCCGTTGTTTGTGCAGATTAAACCCAGGGCCATACAAGGGATGGAGGTCCCAGGCTGAGCCATTTCCTCATCCCTTGGTGAGGACATGGGAGCACACGGGGAGGAGCCCCTTGGCCAAAACCCTCCAAGCTCCCGGCACGGCACTGCCGGGAAGGGGCCGCATGGAGCTGGCCTCGGCGGTCCCTGTCCCCTCACCCCGCCCG
>NW_005054371.1:625133-650153 GCF_000277835.1 Geospiza fortis | reverse complement strand
GAGGGCCGGGGAACTGCAAGTTGCTCGCTTGCATTCGTGTCCCTTGTCTGCCGTGAGAGCGAGCATTCTGCTGTTGTGCTGAATAAAAGTAATAAATCATAATTCGGTTAGTAACTGAAATTTTCTTGGCTTTTCGAATGGCAGAGTAACGGGGGAGGAACATTTACGGCCACTGCCCTTTGGGGAGGAACGGGCGATATTGTGATACTGTAACAGGATTTAGATAGGGCTGGTGGCATCCCGTTGTGTGCTGGAGCGGAGAGCTGGTTAACCAAAACTCTGACCTCGGCTCACTTTGAGGTGATATGGGAGCTGCTTCGTGTATCGCGTTCTGGGAAGATTTGGAGATGCAGAGTCCTTTGTCTCTTGGTGAAAATGGTGCTTGATATGTTGGCTCAGTAATGTGCAATGTTGGAGGATCTTATCAGAAAAATACCTTTGGAGAAACCATTGTAGTAACAAATAGGTGTTATAATGTCAAATTTCCCATAAAACTAGGGAATATCTGTTTATGGATTAGAGGCCTTTGATTTATTTCTCTCCCCCTTTCTCATGCCTGCATATGATTCTGAACGTGGTTTGGCTTTTGTGGTTGTAATCGCATTCCTGGGCAACTTCCTGAAAGAGAAACCTGGTAGAATGACTTTTTTTTTCACTGCGCTGAAAAATGACCTCTTGTTCCTTTACTAAATGCTCCCATCAGAGAAAGTAATGTCTTGTCCCCAGCTTGCCACAGGAATTCATTAGAAACCTGATTTTGTAGGGACTATTCACAAAATGTACGTAGGTGTAAGCAGCTGTGCTGCTGTGTAGCTTTGGAGAAACTGCAGACATCCTTGAGGAAAGTGAAAAGCAGCTGCATGCCTGCTGAGTGCTCAGATGAGCCTTTGGAGTGTGAGGGGAAGACCAGTGCAAATAAAAAGGCAGAATTATTAAGTAGATTAATTCAGCTGCATGTAAGATGTACTAGGCTGGAGATCTAGCATTTTGTGGGGTGTGATTAAACTCATGGAATAGCAGCTGTTTGGCACAGGAGCAAACTTTGAGTGATGAATGCTAGTCCACAGCTTTTTACACTTACAGACAAGTTGTATGTCAGGCAACCTATAAGCAAATTGTGTCAGGTGCTCTCGAGATGCTGGAAGGCAGCTTCTCTGGGCATTGCTGTTTTATGCCCTCCCCAGGTATGAGGATGGTGGAAGAACTCCTCTTTGCTCTGATTGGTGATATGGCCATCACTATAGTCACACATACATTTATATCTATATATAGCTCTATGGATCTCATGTGGGAGGCAATAGAAACTCATGTCAGAACAAAAAAGAAAACAGAAACCCGCAGTGGGTTTTGTCTCAAGGTGTATACAGAAGTGTTGGAGCTTCTGTTTGGTGTTGTCATTGACAACCAGGAGAATAGCATGTCTTAGTGGCATGTGGGGACTTTTAGCCTGAGTGTCTAAATCACACAGGCAGAAACGTGTTCCCAGCCTGGAGTTTCTTACCAGCATCTGTTAGGCAGAAAAATGTCAAGCAGGGAGCCCAGCAAGTTGCACCAGGTATTTTTAGTATAGATTGAAGTGAATGTGTCTGTATAAATACTAAAAAATAACCACCTCACCTTACTGCTAGGAATTACAGTGGAGTTGCATGTAAATTTCGTGTATTCACAGCAAGGGATCAGCTCAGAGGGAGCTCTGGGTAGAGATTTGTGGTGGTGGGCACAGCATCTACCTGGCTCATGCAGCTGGTTGTGGCTTTTGGTTCTTGATAGGAACTGCTGTGCTCATTCTTGAAAAAGCTGAGGCTTGGTGGAAGGTTTTTCTTGGAAGCTGGGGTTAGGGGTTGTCTGGGCTGCTTGAATTGCTTAATCACAAGCATGCATGAAAGAGCATGCTTTTGTAATACTAATTATGGGGAAATTAATACTAATCATCACAACATTTCCAGTCAGTTTGGTTTGTTAACTGAATTCTGTGATTCTCTGGGGTCCAAGGTTTTATACATGAGAAGACAGGGAAAAGATGGATAACCATCACTAATCTGTAAAGTGTTGCTGATAGTCATCTTTACGTGCCTCTGAGCATCTTCCTAGTCACCTGTGACATAGCTAATGAATCAAGTTTTGCAGTGACGTGCTGGCCTGTGAGATCCATGTCATTCTGGGCACCTCTGCTAGCCATAAACATCTTTTGAATAAGTGTAGTAATATAAGGAATTGCCTCTTTTTGATAGTGGTAGCATGGAGTGATCAATCACCTATGTATGAATTTAAAGATTTAGTGTAAATGTAAAGATTCAGCGTAAGTTAGGGAAGTACGAAAATACAAGAAGGTTTTTATTATTATTAAAGTAGATAGCTTCTTTGTGTAAAAACTGGAAAGCTGAATATGTGCAAGCATGTGTGTGTTCAAGTGTCTCCTCTGTGATGGTTAAAGTGGTGGGAGGAGAGCAATAAGAGGTGGTGGCATTCTGCAGCTGGAGCCACACAAACATTTAGGCTGGCGTGCTGTGGGGGGAGAAAAGCTGTCCTGTGTTCTGCTTGTTCCTGTCTCTTTAGGATAGACTCTAGTTCATACTTGGCTTCTGTAAGCAGAGCTGAGGTCTCTGCTGAAGTGAGAGCCAGCGATGATGGGCTGGAAAAGCATGGGGCAATTTTAGTGGCAATGCTAGTGTAAGCTGTAGGTTCTTGAGCTGTTTATCATGGCCTTGAAATACACTTGAATGCTAACTGAACTGCTTTTTAAATCCATTAGCGCCTCTCCTTGAGCAGTGTCTGTGGAAAAACAGGCATTTTGGCAGCTGCTGTGTCTTTTCTGTGGTCTGGTGTTCACCTGTAATGACCAGAAAGGTGTTTTTTTTTCCTTATTTTCATGCTGACATCAGAAGGTGGCTTATGCTGGGGTCCAATAATTATGCCACAAAGCAGTTTAAGTATGAAAGCATATTCATCTTATGGAATCATGTCCCCTTGGAGAAAATGTCAGTTTGCTGACCACGCTCAGCCATGTGGTGCAAAGTGTGGGCTTCAGGCAGTCTGCTGTTGGCATCCTGGGCTTTGGAAGCTGCAGCCTGAAATTCTCCTCAGTGTTGTGGGGCCATGGAAGAGTTGTGGAAGGTAACAAGACTGATGGCCAGTGAGTGCTGAGCTGAAGAAGCCTGTTCAAGGCTGGGTATATGTGGTGGGCTTGGCGTGCAGGTAGGTTGGATTGTGAGAAATAGGAGTTACCCAGAGACTGTAAGCTGCAGGAGTAAGTCCCCCTGGAGTCTCCAGAAGCACTAGTGAGAGATGCTGGTACATTCTAGCTCTCTTTGTTTGGCTGATGTATAGGGGATACAAATTCATGTTCATCAGCTTGTAGCTTTGACCAAGCCTGTTTTTATATTAAATGCCTTCTGTATTATTTAACAGCTCGCTCTTTAAGCTTCTGCTCTTGCAGTAGGACATGTTGAGGTGTTTAGTGATGTTTCTCACTGCTTCTGAGATGGTTCTGTCATCTGGTGTAAACTGTAAGCTTTTGCTTGCCCAAAGCTGAATGAGGTTTCAGGTTTTTTGTTTGGATAGAAGAGAGCCACTTTCCCATTGGCTCTGACAGATTACAGGTACAAAACCAAGAGGAGAACTGAACATGACTAATTTTTCCTCCTCCAGTCTGTTATCCTACAACTTTACATCCCTAAGCAATCTAAGAAATGCCATGTAGAAGTTGGTGCATTATCTGTATGTCTCCGTCTTGCTACACACCCTGCTCTCCCAGAAAGAGTAGTTCATGTGTCTTTCTCAGCAGTTAAACAAGCTGAGGCCTCCAGCTGCTCTGGCAGCTCGGTTGGAGAGGTTGCTTTCCCAGCTAATTGCCTACTTCCTCTGCCGAGGTTTGTCATCTGCCTTACAGAAATAGTGATGGACTCTGTGGAGCCTCAGCCAGCACAGCTCACAACTCAGCCCACAAACTCTCAGGCTGAGCTGAATCAGACAGTTTAATATACCAGGTCATGACCTGCTCTTGGAGAATTCTTGTGCATAGTTCATACTCTGTTGTCCCTTTTTTTACTATGGAAATTTAAGTCCTGCCTTCCCAGAAACCTGTAGTAAAGCCAGTGGGATCAGTCAGAAGTGAGGTCAGTTTAACAAAAAGAGTGTTTTCTTAAATACAGGTCTTTAAATAGCTGGTAATTCTCTTACTGACTGGTTAATGTAAGTCATATTGCAAATGACTGAGGAGGTGTCTACCTGAGCATATGGATGAGGTTCGCAGCACAAGGCTTCATTCCTGCATCCTTGCAGCACCTGGGACTTCTGATGCTCTTGTGGTTGGCTAGTTCTGCTTCTGGAGCTTTCTGGGGGAAAATATGAATATAAGTAAATGCCTGTGCTGTGAATAGAAATGAGAATCTCCTTATGCTTTTTGAGTAACCTTCAAGCTAGGGCTGGAATGGCTGAGAAGAGGCCACTAAAAACTAGTATATCCTGTGAGCTTAGGTCTGTTTCAGTGATGCTGTCCTGGATACAGAAAATCAGTATACATTTTTCATGTCTAAGTGTTAATAACTTGGCTACATTACACTTTAAGGATTATATTTGTTATCTAGTTTTTCAGACAAGGTTTCTAAATGAGCTTGCAAATAGGAAGTGGTTGATTGCTAATGTTGTACAGTGTGATTAATAAATAAATAAAGGGCTAGTCACCCATTACTCTGCAGATCTCCAATCACAAGTGCAGTAAATGGTTAGAACAGCATTCCTGATCTCTCCAAATAATTTGTCATTTGGTAGCATTCCCCCTGTACAAATGCTTAAAGTATCAGGTTTTGGCTATCAATGAGCTTGTGTAAGTGCAAGTTTTTATGAACGTCATTGTTATGAACAGAGAATACTGGAGTTCCAATTCATTTTTATAGTGACATGACTGTATTGACTCTATGTACTTTTAGAGTAACTGCCAACACTGTAGTCTTGCCACCTGAAGGAGAAGGGATAAGTAAAAACTTGAAATAATGTAATTCAGTATTACTTGCATTATTTTAAGCGAGGCTTCTTAAAGTCCTCTTGGGAGACTGTCTCCCCATCTTCTGTTACCATTTGGGCATCTCTAAACCCAGTTGGCTTTAGTTAGATGTTGTATTGCTGATAGATCCTGCCATCTCTCTGAGCTTCCCAGGAGTAATAAAAATGTAAATAATGAAAAATAGTTTGACTCCATAGAAAGCCTAATTTTCAGTTATGCTGTAAACCCTGACTGAACCATAGAGTGTGGAGTGATGGGAATTGGGTTTTGTAGCATTGTTTAGTAGGAAATGTAAGTACCTCTTTTGTAGAGTAACCTAAACCAAAAAGTTGTAGAATCTGAAGGCCAACAGTCATCTCTCTTCTACTCTGCAGTGGCTCACCTGCCTTTTCAAAGCTCTGAAATATTAACTATTGGTTTGAGGACTCAATTCTATACCTTTAGTTTTCTTTATTTCTTACACAGTTTTGGGGTTTTTTTCCTTTGCTTGTCAGCTCTTTAAGCCCAAGTGTGAGAGATATTGGTGCCTTGACCCTTCTGAAGCAGGATGTATTCTGAAAGGTCTTGGCACTCCGCCTGCTCCAAGCACAGTTCCCAAGTGGCCATGGAGCCATCTCCACCAGGCTGGTTCTGCTCTCCCAGCCTGGTAGGTGCAAGAGGCAGGGAGGGCACGTGTCACTGGCCAGCAGATGAAAATTTACCTGAGAAAAGGAGAACCAGATGTGTTTGCCCTGCAGGGATGTAGTGGTGTGGGAGTCCTGCTTTCAGATGACCCAAAGATACCTGCACCAAGTGAAAATGCATAAGGGTACTGGGTTTCCCTCTAATATTTTTTAAGAGAGAAAAGATGGTAAAATCCTAAAGCAGAGGTGGGACTTAAGGTAAAGGTGGTGATGAGATACCTGATAAGACACCAGCCATTGTTAGTCCAGCACCTTGTGGACTATTTACTTCATAAATCTGTACTTACACAGCCCATTGCCAAAGAATTAATACCCTGCACCTCATTAATGGGAGCTTGCAATGCTGCAGGCTTGCCTTTGGCTCCAAACGAGCCTGTGGCTGCATAGTGAGCATTGCTGATGTACAATAAGTGTGGGAGCTGTGGTTCCATGGGGCCTTTCTTGCACTAAAAAACTAAAAGTGGGGGCTCGAGTTTAGGCAGATGCTCTGATTGTCAAACCCCATTCCCTCTACTGGGGTGAGCCCAGAGAAGCAGGCACAGCCTCCCCACCATGCTGTGGAGCACTGCTGTGCTCCCTCTTTTGGGAAAATGGTTCTGCAGCGTTAGTCTGGATGAGCTGACTGTCCCATGCTTGTTTCTTCGTTATGTTAAAATACCCACGTGGCATAAAGAATTTGAGATCAACCAAACCACTTCTTTATTAAAGGGACACCAGTAAATTAAATTCATAATTCTCTTTAATCTTTCTGATACTGTAAGACTTGATACTAGGTTTTGGAGAATTCTCTGGAAACTACTTTAAATACAGGAATAAATAATACCTAGAAACTTTAGCAATTGTAGTTGAGCCTACAGTAACAAGAGAACACATAAAATTTGAGAATGGTGGTAGAATTGTGCAGTACCATAATAGTCTCTACAAGCCCCCTGCCCTGTCAACTGTATTTGCTTCATGAAGCAGAGCTAAATTTGGCTCTTTAAATCATGTATGAATGAGGGATGGAAGTTAAAGCAAATGATACATAAAAGCCTATCTATGTTCTTGAAGCTCTGAATAGTGCCTCTGTAGTTGTTGTACAGTCACAACTCAGTGGTGAAGGAAAAAACTCTGGTCAGCTTTGCATGATGTGAAGTTGATCTTTGTAATTAACTACCATGAACCACCACCAAATGCTGCAGAAGATGGATAGATACTGGTGAGAAAAATTAGTCTGGCTTGTGAGCTGGAGACCCTGGTCATGAGGCTACAGACAGTTTGAAATGGAGCTGGTCTCTCTGCACTTCATGCCTAACAGAAACTCCCAGAAAACAGCGGTGGTCAGAACTCTTGATAAAGAAGCACTGAACTCCAGCTTCCTGCTCATGGGGGAGCAGTGCTTGGACAAAGAGATGGTTCCTGAGTGGGACCAGCTGGTTTTACAAGCTGGTGCTCTGCAGGGAAATTCCCACTTGGCAGGGGAGGCTGGTTGGGCACAGCTGAACAGGCTTTCCAGAATGCACTAAAAACCTGAGAGAGATAGGATTAAGGTTGGGAGAGGAGATCTTCAGAACCAATATCATGCTTTTTGCATTCATGTGCAATTCTGGCTGTTGTGCCTGAAGTCAGACCAATGTCTTAAGATCTAAAATTATTTTTTTTAAAAAACCCATCACTTTGAGCTTATCTCTGTGTACAAGTTATGTTTGTATCTTGTTGACAGTAACTTACTCCTCTTCAGAGCAATGTGAGTACTGAGCTGTTTAAAACCTAGCAATCATCCTTTCTTGGAAATGCTCTGCATATACTAAACTTTCCAGGTATTGAATAATAATAGAAGGAGTTGTTAGATGAAAAGGAAGAGCCAACATTCAGGAAGATGAAACATTTCCCAGATCTGTGATGTGGAAGAAGCCAGAACTTCAGCAGGCTGAACTCAGGTTCAGGATGAGGAGAGGATATTGAAGCTGAAGGCTTTGGTATGTAGGAGGCTTAGGCAGAAGGGGAGTCAGGAGCACCTGTGAGGTGCAGGGAAGCCTACCAAGAGGCTGGAGTGTTTTACCATGCTGCTAAACCCGTCAGCTGGGAAACAAGACCCAGCACATGACCTTCCCTCTGCAACCAGAGTGGTCTCCTTGCTTGTGAGAAACAATTGCTGTGTGTTCAGCCAGCTCCTTTAATGACTGTTAACGAGCTTGGTTGAGTATTTATTCAGTCCTGCTGGAGAGAATTGGTTAAATGCCTGAAGTGAAGCTGCTTTCTTTCAGCTCATATGTCAATTGAAATAAGACTTTTAAATTAGTAGCCCAGATGACAGTGGCATGGAAACATCAACATCTCAGACTTGGAGAGGTCCCTGAATGTTTGTTCCAGGCTGCCTTTCTCTGGTCACAGAGGCTGCCCAGTGCCTGCCACGTGGGCTCAGGGGCTCTGAGGGTTTTGGGCTTAATGCAGTGAGACCAGCAATGCTGTGAGACTGCTCTTCAGTTTGTCCCTTTAGCTGTGCTTGCTGCTCTTTGGTTACAGCTATTCACAGAAGTGCAGTCTGGTGGCTAAACTTCCTTGTGCTTGGTATATCTTTAAAGAAATTACAGAATCAATCTTGCAACTGCAAGAAGGAGCCTTTTGGATTATACATTACTGCTGTTGAAGTCAGGCTTCAAAATAAACACTTGGAAGTGTCTCATAGTGCAGTAATTACAGATATCTGAAAATCTATGTACAGTTGATTATTTCATCCTCAATCCACTGCAAAGTATTCTTTAGCCTCTCTGGGGCAGGCCTTTTCTCCGACTTAGGTATTAAATATGGGCATTTTTTTCAGACCATGTTTTTGCCTCTGATCTTGAACCAAACTAATTTCTGTTCTTCCTCTTGGGAAGATTGCAGCAGCTTGGTTTGGCTCACTGAAAATGAAGTCCTTCCTAAGCTAGTTTTCTGCTGTAGAAGGATCTTCATTGTTAGCAGTATTTTGTGCCTGGGGCTGAAGATGTAACTTTTCCCTGCTCCACCAAATGCTTTTCTAGACCCACGTTAAACAGCCTGTATTAATATAACTTTGCTTTTGTAACAAGCATTCTATAAATGTAGGCTGAAAGCATCACATCCTCTTTGTTGATATAACTGCTTCCATAATAATTTCATCCAAAAAATTTAAACTAGGTACTGTGGTGGTGCTCTGAATAGTTGAGCCTAGTGAGAGTTGAGTATCCTGCCCAGTACATCTGAGTCAGTGTTTGCAGCACCAGCATGAAGCTGGGCTCATCCCAAGGTTGGGAGCCTGAAGACTTTCCATCATCTGCCATGAAACAGCACAGAACCATCAGTGTACACAGGACATGCTGCTGTGTTCCTCCTCTGCCTTCCCCAGAGCTCTGTGCCTGACTGGAATAGTTGTCTAAACATTCCTTTGTGGCTTAGGCTAGGCTCTGCAGTTAGAGTTATAACACACACTTCAGTGTGATGTACAGACTTGGGGCGGTGCTGCTCTGTGAGGCAGGGGGAGTTGGGTTCTTGGTGTGCTTGCTGTGGAGATGGCATCTCTCCTATAGATGAATGTGTGACACTGCTCTGTCCTGCTCAGGAACTCTAGCATTAGGGTTAAGAACTGGATTTGCATAACAAATGGCAATGCATGATCACACTGGCTACGTTTCTTTGGGTTAGTGACAGCATTTTCTTTGCATGTTGAGAAGTTGAAATTGTGGATGTTGTCCTTCCTGTAAGTGCTCAGTCTAAGAAGTGGGCAGCCTACCCTACAGAGGGACTTTTTTTTTTGATCCAGCATCTTTCAAAAGCCCACATTTATGTAAATGAATTCGCCTATACACTTTCCTCCTCCTCAGTTTAACTTTGTGAAAAATATAAAGGTCATAGGCAAAGAAATGCCTAGCCTGTATTTTTGTTTGGTTTTCTGAAGCATTAGATTCAGATTTAACTATCAGTAAGTTTTTTAGCTTCAGTGTGATGAAAGCTTGTTGAAAGCTTGTTGATATTCTGTATAGCAGGTCAGCTGTTTTCCATCCTACACATCATACATCCTTTTGGATTTCTTCTCCCAGCACTGTGCTTAAGCTGTTTCTTTCAGGATATGCAAATGCACTTCTTGATACTGGACTGTATAGAAGTTGATTTCACTGAAATCCATGATGGAAACTTCAATTGCTGGGATGCCACTTCTTCTCAAAGATCCAGTTGTCTCCCCAGTTACCTGGTTAAGTTATACAGTGGCCAGAGCAGGACCAGGCCAAGAAGTGACAGCTCCATAACTTGTTATGAAAAGTGGTTTTACTCTTTCCATGCTCAGAGCACTGCACGACTTTATTTCACTTATTGAATAGGTATTTGCTAGAGATTGTGCTCCAAAACAGAGACCAGCCCATCTTTATGGTGTGTGAGGAGGGAGAGGTTAGGCAAATACGGAGAATTCTAGGGAAACCAGATGCAAGAGGTAATTGGTTGAAACAGAAAAAAACCCTCAAAATTCTGCAGCAGTGGCCTTGTGAGCAGATTTGGGTTGTTTTGACAAGGCTTCATATGTTATGGGGAAAATACAAGGCTGTCACCCTGAGTCTGTCAGGGGCTGTCATCAGTGAAGTAGAAAACTTGGAGACTTGCAGTATTTTCTGGGAAAGTCAAGGAGAGAAGTGTCTGACTTCAGTTAGGCTTGTGCAGATGAAGTGCCTAAAAGACAATGAAACATTGTTTTATTTGATTTCAAAGTGTCACTCCTGTCTCTGCCCTCATAGTATGCTTCTTGCCGTATAATGTATCAAGGGTAGATTGCCCTCAAAATAGGCCAATTTCCTGTGGTTTGTTGTCAGGATCAGGTGGAACTCCCTTGGTCAGAAGCCTGGTTTTCAGATGGCAGCTCAAACTGTGCTCTGTGATTATCTGCTACTATCCCTGTCCATCACTATGTGGGACAGGCTGTATTGCGCCAGCATGCACCTTTTCTTGCTTCAAGTGCTTCCAGTAAGACTTTGTAATAATTTTAGGGCCTTCAAGTTTCTTTTTGCCAAGATACTAGGTCGAGTTATAAGTCTGCTTAATACTGGGATTAAGAATTTGTTTAAACTACCCCTTGGGTTTCCAGGTTTGGGAGAAGAGATGGCCACCAAACCGCCAAAGAAAACACTAAAAGCTAGCCCTGAATGAAGCTTTTCATAGAGTGCCTCCTGCAAGGCAGCAGTGCCATCAGTGTGGAGCTGCTGCCTGCGAGAGAAGGAATTCTTGCCCTTAAGAACAAAACTAAAGGTTTCAGGTGGTTTGTGTTAGTATCAAAGAACACTGAAGAATGTTCCTTAACAATTTTAATTTATTTTGAAAAGTGCAAGTTTACTTTCCCTGTCAGGCTGTTGGCTCTCCCCCATGACATTTTCTTGCTGTAGCTGGTGATGAGGGGTGCAAGACAAAGTAGGAGTGACTGTGTAACCTGCCTCAGGGGGATGCAAACCCAATCCGTGGTGCTTGGCTTTTGTTCCTGTTGGTCTCAGCTGCAGCTAGCCCAGTCCAGCTTAAATTTTGGACTAAGCTGGAGTAGTTGCAGCAGATGGCTTATATGAAGCTCCTTTGGAAGGAATCGTGCTTTAGTGACCTCAGAACTGCTTGGGGGATTGGTAGGTTTATGGAGAAGACTTAATTGTTGGGTGGGCTGTTACCCCAATTTGTAGGACAGCGTTTTCATTTTTTCTTGCATAACTTAAATCAGCAAGTTCCTCTGCTCAGAAGTATGCTAAAGTTGGGTTTGGGGGAGAAGATGTCTCAACTCCTGCATTATTGCATTTTCAGCATTTGGTTAATTCTGCAACGACAAAGTGCGACAAAGCCAACTTCGTCCCCTCAAATGGTGTAGAAGAAAGTGGAAATGCTGTATTTGTCGCTTGCAAGTGTTTTAGCACAGTTAAAGTACATGCTATTAAAAGATGATTAAACAAATCTGTACAAACACCAGCTGGTTTTCTGGTAGTCAAATGCTCCAGCATGGTTTGAACTCGCAGCGTAGGTAGGCTGGCAGTGGCGCAGCTCCTTGGGCTGTGTGGGAGGAGGCTGGCAGTGACAAGGCTGTGCTTCTGCTGGGCCCCAGCGCCCTGGGGTGCTGCACCCAGAACACAGGGGTGCCAGCTTGCTGCACTGGGGGCTCCAGGGCAGCACAGACCTGGTGCTGCATTTGTTGTGCAAATAACGCTTCATTCCATTGTACACCTTCTGCAGCCTTGCTTCTGAAATCAGTGAGGGAACAGGCTCCTGGCTGGCCTGGAAATGGAAGTCAGGGCTGTGAACTGTGTAAATGAAATGTCTTTAAAATGTTGTGAACAGGGAACATAATTTAAGGAAATTGGAGATTATTGCATGTGTTTTTCTCTAAGTATCTCTTTGCCCTAACAAAAAGGGTTGAATGCAGTTTCATGAGGAGGAAATACAGCACAGTAGTTACAGTGCTCAGTGTTTGACATTTGGGCTTGGCTGTCTATAATCAGTTGCTGATAGGTCCTGAACAAAATGTTGATGCTGCTTGTGCTTCAGCTCTTTGGAGCTCATGGATAATAATACTGAGTTCTGTCAGGTGTTAGACCTGCAGATGAAGATACACCTGTTTTGAATATTAACTTCATTCTGTATACATTAGGTGCTCTGTTTTCTTAAATGGAGAAGTACAGGTTGAAATCCAAGATCAACATTTGCATTTTAAAAACTAAAATTTTCCTCTACATTCCAGTTATTGAGAATGCCAATTATGCAGCTAACTCTTATTGTTCTAGGCAGGTGTAAATTCCCACAACAGAAGGTCTGTTTGCATATGTATATATGCTTCTGTTCACTGCAGAAAATGATCTATGAGGTGTACTGTGCATCACATACTAGTGGGTGAGGACCATACCACACTTCTCAGCACTCATTTACCATAAAGGGCAATCTAAATAGAGTGCCAAGGCTCGTTTAACTGAGACAAAAAAAAATACCTCAACTAGGGTGTTGTGGGAGATTGTTCCCTAACTTGGTGGCTTTTGTCCTTTATATAGGCACTGATACCTAGCTATGTCATGGTTATCATTGCATCTGGAAACCCCTAGACCTGAAATCCTGGTAGTGCTACGTGAAACACAGTGAGTTGTGTGAGTGCCATTGCCAGAGCTCTGTGAATGGTGTGTGGCACATGTGCAAGACTTGCCTGCTCTTTAGGTGAATAAGAATTTATGTTAAAAATGCTGTACTTGTGAAAGCTGACTTAACTTCCCCCTCTTGTTTTCTTGCAGGTATCTCCAACCAGGAATCATGAACTGGCACTTTTCACTCCTCTTTGTTCTTGGGACTTTAATGTCTGTATGTTGCCAGTTCAGTTTTTATCCTCTGGAGGAGCTTAGCTCTGATGTTGGAATCCAGGTCTTCAATCAAATAGTGAAAGCTAAGCCTCAGGACAATGTTGTTGTTTCTCCTCACGGGATTGCATCTGTCCTGGGAGTGTTGCAGCTGGGAGCTGATGGCAAGACAAAGAAGCAGCTGACAACTCTGATGAGATACAGTGTAAATGGTCAGTGATCCTAAGGTGGTTTTGGGTGTGTTTTGTCAGACTCTTCCTGATGTATGAGATGGCTTTCAAAGTGTGGTAGATTGCATCATTCACCAATTAACTCTGTTTACCAAAACACAGAATGGACATCCTTGAAGTTAATTGGCAATTTGAGCATGGGTATGTACAAATACCCAAACTGGCTTATAAGCAGCTTGGTTAATGGCTTCAGGGCCCTGGCTAGAACTGCCTTTGTCGTTGCCAAATTGGTGTTCCAGAACAGGGTGGATGATGGTCCAGTGCTAGCTCTGAGCAGGAAGGTGGCAGTACTCCATATCAGGCTGTGCTGAACAACCTTGAATGTGCCACTCCTTAGATAACAGGGCAAGAGGATATTTCTTGGCACCTCACTGAAAGCAGTGCAAACTAACCATACAATCGATACTTTCACTTTGCTCTTCAGCTTTGTTCATGTGTTTCTGCTGTCAGAATCCCTGTATGTGTAGTTCTTGTAGTGCCCTCTTCTTGAAACAGCCATTTCTGCTTGCCTGTGCCTGACACTGCATGCATCAGTGTTCATATTCCTCTACCAATGTCTGCCCCTCCAGAGGGAGTAGGCTGAAGATTCTTACTGCTTTAATTTGCATGCTATTTTTGTGAGTGCTTGCCTGCAAGACTTAACATCTTAGTGCCAGCATTGTGCCTTACTTCCAAGAATAGAAAACCCTTCAGGAGGTAAGTGCGCATTTAAATCTTGAGCAGTATTGTCATATAACATGTTGTCATGCAACATGTTGTCCTGTCTTCATTTGCTTTGCTGTTTTGGTCCTGGATTTGAAGTACAACAAAATTATTTGACACCTTAACATCTAAATGATGTAGATGGAAATCTCTTCATGGGATAATCAGCTCTAGGAGCATTTGAATGCTTAAAATCTAAGCACTTGCAAAAATGTCAAAGTATTATATCAACTGGTTTTATTTGGCCTTCAGACTTCCTAATCCTAACTGTGAGACACAGAGGTTCTCAAACACCTTAGAAGGTAGCCACTGCCTGGTTAGAGGCTTGTTATGGGATGCTACCTCTGTCCTTGCACAGGTTTCTCCTGCTCTTGTTCATGACTACCTTGAAGTCCTTTGGCAACTGCAGCAACTGCTTCTTTGGAAAGGTATTAGTTGAAAAGTATTTAATTTGTCTTTAGCTGTCTTTTAATGCAATTTAGCAGCTGGAAGCAAAGAGGAGAGCCAGCATCATGAGACCAGCCAGCTCTCCCTGGACCACCAGCAAGTGCTCCGTGGGCCACCAGTGGTCCACAGAATACAGTTTGAGAACCTCTGTTATGGTATGTTCTCCAAAAGAATTTGCCCATAGTATTGGAGAGTGAACATGTAGAAATTCATACCAGTGGTGCTGTTAAAGCATTCATGATACATGAAACAGCAAAGCCATCTGAGGTTTTTTTTCTTACATGCAGAGAATAACTCCAAACTAATTTATTCCTTTCATATCTCTTCTCTGTCTATATAAGAAAGTAGTCAGGAAATGTTTCTGCTTAAATTGTATTGGGGAACAGAGGGAACCCTTTAATAAGAGCCACCCAAGGGTGCTGTTTGATACAGTGGTTGAACATGGAGTTGCCTGCCTGGCAGTAGCTTCCCTGTGTAGACAGGCACTCATTGATGCGTGTAACACAGGAGAACTGGGTATGGTGAACATAGCAGTTCTTCTGTGCTGCCATCTGCTTTCCCTCACACACAGTGAAGGAGCTAGCAAGCACTCTGTACAATCTGCTTTCAGGTCCTGAGGATCTTGACTAAGCACTGGAACCTACTACTTTCCCTTTTCCTCTTTTTAGAGGCAAGCTCACGTGTTAAGAGATTAACTCCTGTTTGTAGCTGATTTAGGCCAGGACTTAGTCTTTAAGGAAACTAAGACTCAACATGGAAGTTTATAATAAAACTCTTGACAGCTTCCTTTATTCTCCAGTAAATGGAAAGGAAGTAAAGAAAATATTTTAATTTTTGTTTTACATTCTGAGGCTCAAGACCATTTGTTATGCAGATCTGCAGAACTCTGAGCGAGTAGGCTGACCTTTTGACTTTTTTTGTCATCACAGAACTGACAATTGACCTGGCTTATATGATATGAAATATTTTTGGAACAGTTTGTTCTGTGGAAGAGCATGATTTATAGCTCTACACTAATATTTGAACCTCAGTGTAATCCCAAGCACTGTCTGTAACATTCTGAGCAGACAGCTAGAGGTGCAGCAGGCATCCTAGTGGAGTTCATGTTTTTCCTGGGAATCAGTAGTGTTATGCAGATGAGACATCAGAAATGGGTATTTTGGAAGTCCCTTCAGAATGCTTGCTTTGGTCTTCCTTTTCTAGTCCAACACTCAATGTCTGACTTTTCATGTAATTAATAGTTGCATATAAAGTAACTGTTGGTTTATCATGTTATTCTAAATTAAACTTGCTGTTTTTTCCAACTAGGAGTTGGTAAAGCCTTAAAGAAGATAAACAGGCTGATAGTCTCAAAAAAGAATAAAGACATTGTAACAATTGCTAATGCAGTGTTTGCAAAGAGTGGCTTTAAAATGGAAGTGCCTTTTGTTACAAGGAACAAAGAGGTGTTTCAGTGCAGTGTCAAGAGTGTGGACTTCGAGGACCCAAATGCAGCGTGTGATTCCATCAACCAATGGGTGAAAAATGAAACAAGGGGTGAGTACTGGGGAGTGCCTTTGTGCATGGCAGGGTGGTGTCTGAGACCTTCAATTTAGATGGAAATATTCGAGAAAGATATAAAGGGAGGTGGAGAAAGCTCTGTTCTGCAGCTCAAAGCTGTCTTTTAGCTGGCATTAGTGCGATGCTTTAGAGCTGGTGGGTCAGGAACCAGCAGTCTTGTTGCCCCAGCAGATGTGGTGTGGTGGCCTTGAGGGATGTGTTTGGGGTGTGTGTCCATCCCATCCATCCATGGGATCAGAGCAGCTTTTACTCTTCTTTGCACTCATGTACCTGGTGAGAAATCCAAGCACAGCTGTCTTGGGTCCATGCTTTCACTCAAACATAGATGCTTTCAGGCAGCTCAGATGTTTTACTCGGTAAATCAGACTTATGGGAAGCTGTAGGGCAGTTCAGCTTTTGCTCTGACTGCCCTAAACTGTCCTAAGATATGACCCTGTTCTTAGGACTCACATTTAATGGAGGATTCTTAACTAACCCTGCCTTGACAGAACTCCTCATGCTTCAAGCCTCTTGAACCAATTGTAAAGCTTACATACGTTAAAGCCAGAGATCATGTTTTGCAGCATGTTCCCAGTCTAGGGGAATTGTGTTTGGTACCTTCTGGAGCTAAAACAAGTCTCTCCTGGATGTGAGGAGTGTGTTAATGATGTTGGATGTGGTATTTGTCAAATGAGGCTGTCAAATTCTTTCTCGACCACATCACCAGTTTTGCATAGCAATGTTGCAAGCAGTGTGTGAATGGGGAGGTGTTTCAGCTGAAACTATTCCATGCAGTCTTAGATCTCCTTACATGCTGGAAAAGGTAGAGCCTTGTTAGTTGTTAAAACATCAGGCTATCAGTTAGCAAGATATGTTTATTTCTAGTTATCACAAAAGTTTACTTTTTGACAAAGAATAGCATTGACTTTATGAATTTCAAATATATTGTCCCATGAGGAGCTGGCACACTCACAGGTCAAGGGCTGTAAAGTAATGTGTGTCAGGTTCTTCAGAAACAGTTGGCCAGTGTTACAACAGCAAATACTCAAGAATTCCTTTCTTTCTTCTAGGTATGATTGATCAGGTTGTAGCTCCAGATGATATTGAAGGCAGTTTGACCAGACTGGTTTTAGTGAATGCTGTGTATTTCAAGGGCTTATGGAAATCACGATTTCGACCTGAAAATACCAAGAAGCGCCCATTTTATGGAGCTGATGGGAAGACCTACCAAGTTCCTATGCTGTCCCAGCTGTCCATCTTCCGCTGTGGTAAGCCCAGGGACTCCCAGTGCCACCAGCAAAGGGTGTAGAATTGGCTCTTTCCAGGAGCTTGCTGTGCTTGTGGTGTTTAATGGTGCTGTTCTTGTAGCTGATATAGATGGGTTGTTACAGAAGTGTCTCCTGCTGCTGAGGCATGGGCAAGGTGCTTAACAGTTGCCTTAAGGTTGGATGCTCTGTCAAGTATTGCCTTATCCTTTGCCTTCAAAAGGGAAAATCTGAAGTACCCAAACTGAGAAATTTGCATTTTGGTGTAAGAAAGAAAAGTACACGTTTATAAAGGCTGAAAATAAAGAAAGCTGCCAACAGGCAGAATGGTAGAGGTTTACCTGGTGGTGAGCTGTATCTAGCAGGTACTGCCAGACTTCCATCAGAGACTCTCAGAGCTGACACCAGCAGCTTGATGTGACTGACAATGTACTTCAGAGCTGCAGTTTGCAGCCTTATGGGGATTTTAGTGGTCAAAGTAAGATGGATGCTCTGATTAAAAACTTGTGTTGCATCCTTCTAAGAGGTGCTGCCTGGAACTTACTTCCATGTGTGCTAAATAGACTCTGAGAAATAGGCCTGAGAATACAGCTTGCTATAAATCTAAAAGCAAGACACACTGTGCTTTTAAATGCCTGCTTGTACTGTCAGTAGAGCTCAATTATTATTAGTAGAATTTATGTTAAAGTAAACAGCTGTGACTCTGTCCCAGACCTGTATATTAGAGCAGATGTAATGTAATACTTTAACTGCTGAAAGTGTGAGTATATACTGCAGTATATACTAACTTTGGAGTTTCAAATGAGTTCTATAGCTTAAGGTGGGGTTTAGCAAGACTATTATCTTGAAGACTTTTGACTTCTGATGCTGGTTATGATATCCATTATGTTGGCCTGTGTTTAAGGTAAAGAAACTATTAAGGCTAAAAAGGAACAAAAGAAGTACTGCTGAGTTACTCATTTCCTGAGGACTCAAATAATGTTTTTTTTATCTCTAGATTTCCTAACACAGGGCTTCTATTTTATCCATGCTTGGAATGGAATCTTTAAAGTTTAAATATCTTAAGTCTCTTCAGTCCCATCTGCTGACTGAAGCTGAGCTCCCCTCCTGTTCAGTTTGCCTCAGTAATGATAGTAGCAAATGAGGAAAGCAGCATTTACCTGTTGGACAGTTTGCCTTGTGTGACTGTCCTGGACCTGACTTCTGCAACCAGTGTTAGATCTGTAGGATCCAGCCTCAGAACCACTGCCATAATAAATGGATTAGTGAAACTGCCAACTTTGACACGATTCTTGCAAAACAGAGGTGCAATACTGCCAGTTTTGTAGCAATATGAGTTCAGAGCAGCTTTCATGGCGCTGGCAACAAGATTAAATTTGTAATGAAGCTGTTGATTTTCAGCTTGGACTGTCAAGTACGGATTTAGATGAAGAAAGGGAAAAGACAATAAGATCTTGTTGCTATCCTAAAACCTTGCCTGAAATACTGTCTGTAGTTAAACTGACAAATTTTAACTTGAAACTACTATAAAAAGCATCTGCTTCCCAGCCACATGCCAGAATTCCCACAGTAAGCAAAGGGAGCTTGGAGGAGGAGAGGGTTGCTCAAAGGCAGTCTTGCTGTAACTTGGATGTGCTGTTATCTCCCTCCATCTCATCTAATTGGCCTCTTGCACTGCCTCAAAGTGGCTGCTTTCCACTATCTTGCAAGACTTCAGATTGCTTCCTAATCAGATCCTTATTAAGCAAGAAAATTCAGCAAATGCAACAGACTAATTCAGACAGGAACCTGGAGGTCTTGCAATGACTCTTGGAGGAAGAAGCTTGTCTGCAAAATCTCTTCAGTTTGGAAAGACAGTTTGCTGCTATTCCTTGTTTTATTTTTATTCTCAGTTGGTTCTGGTACAGCTGAGATCTGGAGCAGAGATCCAGTTAATTCACTGACCTGGTCACTTCTAGCATAGCTGGCTTGCTGCTCTGGGCTGGTGAGATTTGTCTGGGAAACTGTATGTATGTTAAATGAATATGTGCTCTATGGTGTCATCCTGTCTGTGTTTTATGTCACACTAGCAGCTGTACAGAGCCTATGCCTTTTGAAGGGCTGCCCAGCAGGAAGTCTGGGACTTTAGAGTTGGTTTTGAGGTGTGGGCAAAGCTTTCCTGACAGACTCTTCCAGCAGTAGTTGTGTTAAGGTAGAGATTTGAGGCTGTAATGGCTATGGCTCACTAGTTTGGGTTTGCTTGTTTCTATTATTTTAGGCACTACGAGCACCCCAAATGAGCTGTGGTACAACATCATTGAGCTGCCATACCACGGGGAAATGATCAGCATGTTGATTGCACTGCCCACCGAAAGCACAACGCCGCTCTCTGCTATCATCCCCCACATCAGCACTAAAACAATAGGAAGCTGGATGACAACCATGGTAGCAAAAAGAGTGCAGGTTATCTTACCAAAGTAAGTACTTACACAATCCATTCCTTCTTCAGGGAGTGTTTGAGGGGTTATTTATATGTATCTCATCAGATATAGGAGAAGGAATACTTCAGGTGACTTTCCTGCATAATACTGATGCATTCTTTTGTTCCAACCAGATTTACAGCAGAAGCAGAAACAGACTTAAAGGAACCTCTGCAAGCACTTGGTATTACAGATATGTTTGACCAGTCAAAGGCAAACTTTGCAAAAATAACAAGTAAGGGTTTTTTTGTTTTAATTCATGGTGGTCCTTCATAGTTGCTAGCTCTGAATAAAGTGCTGCTTTACCCATGCAGTTGTCTGCTTTCTCTTGGCTAAGTGTTGCCATGACATTGGAGCTGGTTTTATGTTGTAGCCAGCCAGGCATGACTGCTTGCTTCTGTTCAACATTGCAGTGGCTTTTTTCCTCCCTCATCTTACATTACAGCAGTAAATCATGCTGGTCAGCTTCTTAAGATTTGATATTGCAACGTGAGGGTCTCAGGCATTGTCTGAAATCTTTGGCAGGGCTTAAACAATACCATACCTTAGTCTGTGGCAAATACTGCAGCTGCAGTGTGTAACAGCTACGTGTTTAGTGACTTGAGCTGTAAGAAAGCATGTGTGAAAAACATTCACACTTTAAGAGACTGAACCAACTCAGAGCTGTAAATATTAGTATCTGAAAATGGGGTGTAAACACTTTTGAACTCATGGCTGTAAAATGTCATCTTATTTCTCTTCTCTGCTTTCATTAAAATCCTGATTAGCTTCTACAGAACTGTCTAACAAAAAACCTTACCTTGTGCTGGCTTAATTTGAAAACAAATGCCTGTCTTTCATTGAAAGCAAGGTATGTTGCTAAGAGCTTTTTTTTCCCCTGACATTGAGACACATGGGAGTGTAACTTAAATTCAGATAGCAAAATTTTTCAGGTTTTTAAAAATTAAAACTAAAAATGCATGTCAACACTTCTAACTTAAATCAACAATAAGGAAACTTAGGAAATGGGGAGGAACCAGGAGTAAGATAGGTTATTCCATACTTTTGTAATTACTCACTTAGTGACTGTATTCAAAGGTATTGTTCTGTACTGCAGCTTTGGGATTCCAGCAGGATTGTAGCAGCTTTTAGTATTCTGGGCCATGCTGACAGAGCTGCTTAGCTACACAGTACTCCAGGACTCACTCAGTGAGTTTTACTGAAGGTGCTGTTCTCCTTGGGTCTTTCAGGAACAGAAGGTCTTCATGTATCTAACGTTCTGCAAAAGACAAAAATTGAAGTTAGTGAAGATGGAACCAAAGCTTCTGCAGCAACAAGTAAGCAATTGTACTGACAACTTGGATTTGGGCAACCTCCATTAGAAGGCTTTGGCACTAGGCAAAGATAGCCCACTTGCAGATCACTGCAGCAGTATGCTCAGACTCAGATCAGTTAATGGGTTTTATGTGATTTCTCAGTCAAATCTCAACTTGCCAGTGTTGATCACTGTAAGAAATATTATCAGGCTTACTTCTAGAGAAGTGTCTTCCCATAGCTTAGACTTTATATCAGCCCACTGATTGCACGTTCTGGCTATCCAGGTTACAAAGAGGAGTGAGCTACTACAGCCTTTGGGTGACAGCCCAAGACTTCCAGCTCTCTGTGGGTCTTTTGTTTTTAAATGGTTCCTGTAAGAGGTGCATATATATATATATAGATATATATACACACACATACATATATATATCTATCTGCAAGGAAACTTTACTTTGATAGAGTATGTAATGCATTATGGTGCTTGATTTGTCTTAACTCACTCTTAACCTTTTTTTTTTCCTGCAAGCTGCAATTTTAATAGCCAGGTCATCCCCTCCTTGGTTCATAGTAGACAGACCATTTGTATTTTTCATCCGGCACAATCCTACAGGTAAGCAGCATCTGTAAGTACTTTTGGGCTTAGAAGTTGAGTATCAGCTATGTAGTAGTGGCAATAACTATTATAAAAATGCACTTGCAGGGGGCTTTTTGCCCTTATTTTTATAATATTTTATTGGGAATACAACTTGGAGCAGGGAAAAAAATCCATTTTGGCTGTCAAGGTAACAGAAGCAAGTGTGGCAGGTTTGTGGGTATAAAAGAAGAGTCTTTAATAGTCATAGTTCTCCTGAGAGCAGAGGAAACAGCTCTTTACTGGTAGTGGATTGCTGAACAGGACCCAGCTGTCTGGACAGTCAGATAGTGAGGGCCAAGGCAGAATAGAGGGTTGGAGATTTGGGGTGCTGCTCCAGCCTGTCCTGAATATGAGTGTCCCAATATAATGCTCACAGCTGCTTTGCAGCATGGGCTGAGCCTCCCAGAGCAGAATTGCCCTTCTTGCAGTGACCTGTATGATCAACATGTCAGTTAGTGGGGAACAAGGTGCTGCTGCCAGCACTGGGGGAGAAGAGCAGGCTGCTGGCAGCCAGCCCCATCCCCAGGCTCCACAGAGCATCAACAGGGCTGTGTGTCTCTAGAAATAGGAGCTGGCCACCTATCCAAACATGCACTTCCCTGGCTCACAGACCTCAGGGAGGCTGGACAGGACTGGCGAGGTGGCTTGGCTGTGCTCTGTGGACTCAAAGCTTTCATGGAAAAGTTTAACTCTATTTAGACGATGGTAACCCTTGTTTTTGTTTCATCCCTCAGGTACAATCTTGTTTATGGGACAAATAAACAAACCTTGAATGTGGAAAAGACTTTCTTCAAGAAGTAAACAGGCACACCCCTGTTCTGTTAAATATTTTGTACACTACTCTTTGACTTCGCTCAAGAGCTAGTTTTAACCACTGACTAGGTTTTGAAACAGGAGTCGACATAGTTCTGGCTTTGTGGGGAAAATACAGATTGAAAACTACAGTATCTCTTCAAAATGTCTAAAAGATTCTCTAAACTACTGAATGGTTACCTATGCTAGCAGCTTCTGAGCTTTTTCTGTATCTACTAAGAATTTTATGTATGGCTTTTTGTGAGAGGATTTTAACAAAGAATGATAAATGTTTCTATTAATGTTGGTTTCTTCTTGTGTGTGGAAAAGGTCTAATTTTGTAGATACCACCTATCAAGATTACTTTTGGTTCTTAAGTATCTTGGTACCTGGATATTCTTGGTAGAAATAGAATAAAAGTTCTAGCAGTTTTTATATAGTGCATGTATCACTGAGAGTTTTAAAACTAATGTGGTGTTCAATACACATCGCATTGTCCTGTCTCATTGTAATGTAAACTTGTCATTGCTAGTATACACTTTCTATTGGATTTAAATTTTATATTTGTTTTTGTACAAAGGAAAAAAAATAAAACTGCATTATGAACAGTCAGTGTTGTGGATTGTGGATGTGCTCAAGGATATCGGGGTCCAGAGCCCTGTGTAATTGTTGGACCTTTAAGAAGAGTGAAAGGAGGGAGATCTTTTGTGAGACATTTTTGTTGTGTGTAGGGTGGTGTTGGTTTTTTGTGATGGGGTTTGTTTGCTTGTTTGGATTTTTGCTTGTTTGTTTTAGTCCCTCCTTCTGATGACCTTTTTTGAAGTTGTTCTGCTGTGGATGAATTATCCATAGGTTTGGTGGTATCTGAAGAGAACTCTATTTTGGTATGCCCAAGTTGCTGCTGAAAACTGCCCCATGTGGATGTCTCAGTGCACCTTTGGGGCCTTTCCTCCTGTTCCCTGTGGTGCAGTTTATATGCACATGGGCATCTCTTCATGGCCCTTGCAGGACTCTCCTGAGTGCAAAACTCTTTCCAGAAGGTAAGCAGTAAATCCCTTTGGCTGGTCACAGATGGTTCTTTGTTGTGCTGCTTCTGTGGCAACTGAGGGATCGGGGTGGGTGAGGGAAATCTTTGGCAGCTCTGAAGGGCACACTCAGGGAGAAGAGGCTGCTGGTCTCAGGGAGAAATTCCTGCAGACTCAGCCCTGGTGGAAGTAGGTGACTGTAGCATGTGTCTCTTGCTCAGGTAAGAAAACAAGATGAAGAGAAAATGCTTGCAGCTGAGAATACCTGAATGTGTTGTGCATGGTCAGTCCTAGCCCAGTCCAAACCCCAGGCTGAGAGCTCATAACATGCTGCCAGATACTGAACCAATCTGCTAGCCTCTCTTTTCCCGCTTGAGTTGAACACTGCAGTCATCAAGAAGAATAAACCTGTAGGTGATTTATGGGATGTATTAGCTGCCTACCACACAGTCTATGTAAGCTGGGGAAGGGAGATGCTCCTGCTGCATGCTGAGGGCTGGGTCTGCAATAGGTGAGTGGAGAAACTTAGCATGGCCTTGTTGTCTTCCTGCCTTGTTGAAGAGAAAGTGAACTCTGCAGTGGGGAATGAAAAAAAATGCACTCAAAAGCAACAACCAAAAAATAAGTAAGTATGGGGATCATGTAACTAAAGATTCCTGCTGAGCAGACCTCTCCTGGCTAACTCCACCACACCTTGCATCTCATGGAGGTAAGGAGCACAAGTAACAACAGAATAGTCACTGGGCTGTAAACAATTACAGTGACATTTGCATTGGTTTGTCTTGCATCTGTCTTGGATATGGTTTGTCCTGTAAGAATAGAGAAATGTTGCCTCACAGAAACTACAAAGCCAGGACCTGAGGTGGACTTCATTCACATACACATTGTATTTTTTGACTACTGGGGTGCAAGACGTCATCTTTGGGCTCTGGAGTGGTGCAGGATTGTATTTCAGAGTAACAGCTGCTGTTTTAATATCAAAATAAAATTGCAATATGAGAATTAATTTTCCAGTTACTTCTATTTAATGTTTGTGTTAAGAATTCAAATATTTCAGGGTTGGCATTGAAACTGAACTCCCACAGGACATACACAGAGCAGCAGTGTCTGCTCTGAGCAGCAAGCAGGTTTGGGATTAGGTTTGGGCAAGAAAAAAATGCAGTGACATAAGCTTTCAGGTTTGCTTTAGCACAGTTTCTGTGTAAACAACTGTCAGTCTCTTCTGTTAGTCCTGAAATAACTTGTAAAATAAGATTATTGCTTTAGAGCATGAACAGTGAGTGACTGGGTATTTTTTTTTCCCCTAAAAGTGGACAGTGAAGAGGGTGGCTTGGCAAAGGTGAACAGGATTATTTAGCCTGCTGGAGCCAGGACTAGCTGCCCAAGATGAGCTCTGAGCAAACTGGTGAGCCTCAGTCTTCTGCAGTACAAGGGTGAAATACGTCACCACTCAGAAAAAGGGGAGTTCAGCTCTGCCACTCCTCGGCAGCACTTTTTTCCTTTTTTCAATGCTGGAGAAGAAAAGTTAAAATGCAGGTTTGAACAAAGATGCTGGTGGTATTTGCCTATAAACTGGGTAGAGGAGCTTGGGGTGAAAGGAAATGAGTTAAAAGCCTTGGAAAGGTGGGGGGTCAGGTTAGCTGCTAAA